>NW_008794459.1:169739-170809 GCF_000699145.1 Aptenodytes forsteri | reverse complement strand
GGGAGGGGAGCATCCACGGCCGTGCGGCAGAGCAGAGCCGGGGGTACCGGTGGCACCTCGGGCCCACGCCGCCCTCCCGCGGCGGTGCTGGTGCCGGGCCGGCGCGCTCGGCCCCACGGGGTCCCTGCTCAGTATTTATAGATTTTATTAGTTTCCTCTTTCTGCCTGCTGAGCCGGCAGCAGCGCCGGGGGGGGCCACGCTGTGCTGCTCTCTCCAGCAGAGCAGGAGCGACCCCGGCGATCATGGCTGCTGACCTCCAGCCCCACAGCCCCAGGGTTGGGCTGGGCTGGTCTGTCTGTCCGGGATGGACACACTGCCAGGCCCGCGAGCACAGGCAGCGAAGTGCTGGCTGCAGCCTCTGCTCCCTGCCGGCACCGCGCAGGGTGGGGTGCCTGCAGTGGGGAGTGGGGTGCAGGGTGCACGGGGTGCATGGTGCACAGTGTAGGGTGCACAGTGCATGGTGTGGGGTGCACGGTGTGGGGTGCGGTGTCGGCTGCACAGCGCATGGTGTGTGACGGAGGGGCTGTTGAGCACAGCGCGCCATGCACAGTTTGTGGTGCACAGCGTGGGGTGCAGAGTGCACCGTGTGTGTGCATGGTACATGGTGTGGGGTGTGGGGTGCACGGTGCACAGCCCGTACGGCACGCTGTGGTTTGGTTTGGTCAGGTCGGGTCAGGTTTGGGTGCCGTGGGGCTGGGGCTGGGGCTGGCCAGGCCGGCAGCAGGAGGGGAGCCCGCGGAGGCGGCTGCTCCGCTCCCCCGGCGGAAAAACCCAGCGGGGGGATGCCCTGGCTGTGAGAGATGGCGAGCGGGTTTTGCTTCCCTTTTCTGCTGAAGAAGAGATGAGTCGCTTTTCCCGTCCCAGAGGGTGGCGATTGAGGGGGGGAGGTCGCGGTGCATCACCCGCAGCCCCGCTCGCCCGCCCACGCTCTCTCCCCAGCACCCCAAATCCCGGCCGAGTGCCCTGGCAGCGTGGAGGCTGGCTGGGGTCCCGCTGGGGTGGGGGATGCTGAGCCCCGGGGCTGGGCACTGTGCAGACCCCCCCCCCCCCCCCCCCCCCCCGCCTCCTC
>NW_008794459.1:168461-169563 GCF_000699145.1 Aptenodytes forsteri | reverse complement strand
CCCAGGCGCCGCAGGGCAGCGGCCGGGCCATCCGGGAGCCGTGGGCTGCAGGACCCTCGGGTGCCCCAGCGTCGGGATGCTGCAGGGACCGCGGGCGACCTCCGGCCCCTGCCCGGCACTGCAGGGAGGCCACCATGCAACCCCCAGCCCCGTCCTGGCTGGGGGGGGGTCCTGGCCTCTGTTCGGCACAGCTCCCGCCTCCCCTCCTGTTGTCTTGCAGCAGGGGGCAGGGAGGGCCAGGGGGGTTGGGGCGCCTGCGGCTGCGGGTCAGGGACACGGGTGGCCCCTGCAACACCCCTCAGCCTCCCTGGGCAGCGGGGGGAGGGTTGGGGCTTTGGCAGGGGCTGTGGGGATGGGTCAGGAGCGTGACCCGTGGGGCAGATCCCTGGGGGCTGTGGCTGGAAGCGTTGGCATGGCCGAGGGGCAGCTCCGAGGGGGGCCAGAGCCAAAACCCTCCTGACGCCCATGTCCCCCTCCCTGGCACCCAGAGGGGGGCTTGGGGCTTTGGCTGCTGCGGGGGCTCTTATCTGCACCAAGCCCCCTCCTCGGCAAGCAGTTCGCCCTGTGCATGCAGGTAGCACGGCCATGCCTGTGGGTCCCCTCGTCGTGCCACTGGCCCCGGCCCCACACCCAGAGCCACCATGCCCATGGTGCCAGCGATGGCAAGAGCAAAAACGGTCCTGCGTGAGCACCCGGATCCCACCGTGGCCCCTCCACAGGCAGCATGCGTGCCCACGTTTGCTGCTTGCCGGTGGCAAGCCTTGGGCCACGCTGGGGTTTCACAGCCCCAGGGGCCCTGGGTCATGGAGAAGTGGCCCCCTGCCCGCTGCCTCCTCCTCCTTTCCTCTGTTTCCCCGTAGCAGTGATGCTCTCATGGGCACAAGCGTTTCCACTTGCGCCCCGTCCCCTTCCTTAGCAGCCCCGCTGACTCAGCCCGGGCCTTTCCCGGGATGGGGATGGGATGGGTGCGCACTGGGTGCCAGCTCATCCCAGGGTGCCTGCGGCCCCATGGCTGGTTTGGGGGTGTGGGGTTTGAGCTCGGTGTGACCGGTGCACGGCGTGTCCCACCGCGGGGCTGTCGCGGGGCTGTGGCTGGGGGGCA
>NW_008794459.1:166674-168240 GCF_000699145.1 Aptenodytes forsteri | reverse complement strand
GCCATGGCGGCTTCCCCGCGTCCCCTGCCGGGGCCGGCTCCTGCTCATCTGTTCTGCTGCCAACATTGTCCTTGGGCTCCGGTGGCCCTTCCCGCCCGTGTCCTTCCCCCGGGTATTTATAGACAGCGATGGGCTCTGGCTGCATCTCCCCTGGCCGCTCTGCCGACGGGGTGTCCCCGGGACCCCAGTACTCCCTGGGGTGCCCCTGGCAGCCTTTCAGGGCAGCAAACCTGGGGTCTGGGGCTGCTGCAGGACACCTCTCACTCCCACCTCAGCTGGGTGACCCTGGCTGGCACCCAGGACCCGCTGCCCCACAGCCCCAGCCCGGGGGCATCCCCCGGTATCACATCACCAGCCAGCCAGTCCTGGCAGCCAGGGGACCCCAGCCTGGGGGGCAGCAGGGACCCTCCGCTGAGCCCCGCCATGTGCTGCAGGACAGCTGCCCAGCATGCAAATAGCTATGGGGACCTTGGGGTGCCCGTGGGGACACTGGTGACCTTGGGGTGCCCGTGGGCCATGGGGGCAGTGGGAGCCTGGGGGTGCCAGGGGGCTGCGTGCCTCGTTGGGGGCTCATGGGGCACCCTCGGGTGCTGCGATGCCTTGAGGTGGCTCCTGCTCCTGGGTGCTGCCCCTCACCCCCCCCAAGGCCCCTCTACCTCCCTGCCCTCCCCATCTATTGCATCCCGCACCCCCTTGCACCTCCCGGCCGGGTCCCCCCCAGTGACGTCCCTGCAGCGGGGACGCTGCACCCACCGGTTGCAGCTCCCGCACCCCTGGGTTTGGGTGGTTTTAAACCCGTCGCATGGTCCCCCCGCCCAGCTGAGCCCTGTGCCACTCAGTGCACCTCCCACCCTGCCGTTCTGTTGTGTTTTTTTTCGGCTGGGGACCGGCGGGCTCCGGCTCCTGGCGACCCAGCGCCTGCCGGCCTTTGGCTTGGGAAGAGAATATAAATCTAAAATATGAACAAAAATGGCTTTCCAGGGAAATTCTTATTTTTGCCATCTCTTCTTCAACCTGATCTCATCAGAAAAGGAAAAAAAAAATCCGCTGCAGCGCTGCCAGCTGCCCCGGAGGGGCCGAGGGAGAGCGGGGCGCGCGGGGTGACTGTGCCCCCTGAGCCTTGCGGATGATGGGGGGGCGGGAAATGGGTTGAAACCAGGTCAGATAGGTCCAAACCGGGTCAGATAGGTCCCAACCAGGTCCCAACCAGCTCAGCCAGGTCCCAGCCAGGTCCCCGCCACAGCGTGATGGGGGTGGCTGCATCCCACTCCGGGGGCTGCCCTGGGGTACAACCCCCCCACCCCACCCCGGGAGCCCTGGGCAAAGAGGTGGGGTGGCTGCGGGACAGAGAGGGCACGGGGGCCGTGGGATGCCACACGTCCCACGGCCTCACTGTGTCTGCGTGGTCCCGACAGTCCCACAGGTCCCCAGTGGCTGGGGGCAAGCAGGGTGGCCAAGGCTGGGCACTGGCACGGGGGCATTTTGGGCACGATGCGGCCGGGCAGGGGCCGGGGGTGCCGGCTATGGCTGGCCAGCGCTGCCGGGAGACGAGGCGAGGGGGCAGGG
>NW_008794459.1:164401-165627 GCF_000699145.1 Aptenodytes forsteri | reverse complement strand
GGTGCTGCCCTGGGGTACAACCCCCCCACCCCACCCCGGGAGCCCTGGGCAAAGAGGTGGGGTGGCTGCGGGACAGAGAGGGCACGGGGGCCGTGGGATGCCACACGTCCCACGGCCTCACTGTGTCTGCGTGGTCCCGACAGTCCCACAGGTCCCCAGTGGCTGGGGGCAAGCAGGGTGGCCAAGGCTGGGCACTGGCACGGGGGCATTTTGGGCACGATGCGGCCGGGCAGGGGCCGGGGGTGCCGGTTATGGCTGCCCAGCGCTGCAGGGACAGCAGGCGAGGAGCCAGCGGCAGCACCTGATGAGAAACGAGGGTGCGTTGGGCATTGCAGGCAGTTCATTGCAGGTCTCCCCGGGGGTTCCCTCCCCAGCGCTGCCTGCTCCCCCGTGTCCCCGCAGCCCCTCCCCGGTGCTGTTCGGTGACGGCATAGGGCAGCAGGGTGGCAGTTACAGCCCCCGTGGAGGGTGCCCGTCTCTGGAGATGGCCCCGCACAGCCATGGAGGGAGCTCGGTCTCCCATCACCCTGATCCAGTTCCTTCTTCTGCTGTCCTGCTCCCACACACCCTGCTCCCCTTGCTCCTGCTCCCACTGCCCTGATCCTGCTCACCCTGGTCCTGTCCCCATCACCCTGCTCCTGCTCCCATTGCCCTGATCCGCCTCCTCCCACTGTCCTGCTCCTGCTCCCCTTCCTCCTCCTCCCACTGTCTTGATCCTGATCCTGTCCCCATCACCCTGCTCCTGCTCCCATTGCCCTGATCCGCCTCCTCCCACTGTCCTGCTCCTGCTCCCCTTCCTCCTCCTCCCACTGTCTTGATCCTGATCCTGTCCCCATCACCCTGCTCCTGCTCCCCCTGCTCCTGCGCCCATTGCCCTGATCCTGCTCCCACCCCTCTGCCCCTTCTCTCACCTCCCCCCCGGCCTTGTGCCGCTGGTCCGAGCCCCGCAGACCCCGGCAGGGGTCCCGCTGCCTGCTGCTGCCCGCCCGCCTGCCTGCCTGCCTGCACCGTCACTGAGCCCCCCCCAGGCCCTGGGGCACCCCGGCCAGCGCGGCCCGGTGAGAGGAAACCCTCCGGGCTGCGTTTGCAACCAAAGCGGGGAGAAAAATCAAGGCCGAAGGCTGGGTGTTTATTTGTGACCCACCCAGGATCCCACGCTGTGTGAGCAGCCCCGGCGCTGCCGCGGCCGGCCGGCTTCCTGCTGGCGGGGGGGGGGGGGGGGCGCG
>NW_008794459.1:162300-163835 GCF_000699145.1 Aptenodytes forsteri | reverse complement strand
CCTGCCCCGGCACTGTGCGGTGCCCCGGCGCCTTGGCTGGGCTCGGTTCGGCAGCGCACGGCTCCAGCCTGCGGCAGGAAGGGGAGCAGGATGCGGCCCTTAATGGCAATTGCAGAGGGAACCTGAGGAAGGCAAACAGGGAAACGCGCGCCGGGCTCGGGGATAAACACAGCTGCCGGAGCGGACATCAGCCCCCAGGGGCCACGCCAGCGGCAGCTCTCCGGCCCGGCCACGGCACCAGCCCGGCCTCTGCCCTGCCGGGGCCTGCACCAGCCCCACTTGGCACATGCGGCACCGAGCACTGGGGCTGGGGTGCGCAGCGGTCGCCCGCACTCTCCCACAGTCCAAATCTGCCCCTGGCTGCATGCCCTGCTGCCCTCCATCCTGTACCGGGCTGGAGGCACGGCACGGCACGGCGTGGCATTACATGGCACAGCAGGGCATGGCACAGCATGGCACGGCATGGGGTGCTGCAGCAGCCTGGCTGTCCTGGGAGCACTGTCCTGGGGGCGATGCAGTCCCCATGCACGCCAGCCGCGGTGGCACATGCATTTGCCCTGGGTCAGGGGATGCGGTTCCCCATCGGGGGGGGTCTCTGGGCTGCTGCGCACCGTGGGGGCTGCCGGGAGGGGAAAGCGCCTGGCGGGGAAGTTCACCCAGGCTGTGGGGTGCAGGGCGAACCGAGTGTGACCTGCCCCTCTGCACCCTCCGGCCTCGGGGTTCCGAGCAGGGGGACCACGGTGACCCCAGCCCTGGTGCGTCCCCCTCCCCTGACCCTCTCCCCTCCCCGCAGGCTGCTGAAGGGGGGACGCGAGGGACGCCGAGCCGTGGGGATGCAGAGCATCAAGTGTGTGGTGGTGGGCGACGGGGCGGGGGGGAAGACCTGCCTGCTCATCTGCTACACCACCAACGCCTTCCCCAAGGAGTACATCCCCACCGTCTTCGACAACTACAGTGCCCAGAACACGGTGGACGGCAGGACTATTAACTTAAACCTGTGGGACACGGCCGGCCAGGAGGAGTACGACCGCCTCCGGACGCTTTCCTACCCCCAGACCAACGTCTTCATCATCTGTTTCTCCATCGCCAGCCCGCCCTCCTACGAGAATGTCAAGCACAAGTGGTACCCGGAGGTGTGCCACCACTGCCCCAGTGTGCCCATCCTCCTCGTCGGCACCAAGAAGGATTTGAGAAACAACCCCGAGACCATGAAGCGGCTGAAGGAGCAGAACCAGGCGCCCATCACCACCCAGCAAGGCATCAGCCTCTCCAAGCAGATCCGTGCCGTCAAGTACCTGGAGTGCTCGGCTCTCAACCAGGAGGGCATCAAGGATGTCTTCACCGAGGCGGTGAGGGCCGTGCTCAACCCCATCCCAGCCAAGCCCAAGAAGCCCTGCGTCCTCTTGTGACGGGGCTGTTGGCGACCAGCGAGAGACGATCCTGCCCCTGCCCCGGCCCTGCCGCCCCCCAAAGACACTGCCCGGCGCCGCCAGAACCCCCCCGCCTGCCACGCCGCCACACACAGACCCAATGAC
>NW_008794459.1:159227-162025 GCF_000699145.1 Aptenodytes forsteri | reverse complement strand
GCGGGGCTGCGGGGGGCACGGGGGGAGGCCCTCAGCCCCTCTGTGCCAGCCCTGGCACTCGGCCACCTCCGAGTATCCCACTGCCCCGGCGCTGGCATGGCCCCGTCCTGCCACAGGCTCCCGGCAGCTGTGCCGGGGGTCTCCTGGGTGGGTGTTTGGGGTGAGCCCAGCCCGGTGCAGCATCGCCGGCTCCCCAGGGCCAGCACCGGGGAAGTCCAGCCCTGGCGAGAGCGGAGCCGACACTGCCGGCGGGCTCTGCCAGAGGAGCGTGTTCCCGCACTGGCCGGTGCTGGGGCTCTGCAGGGCAGTGGGACTCGCCTGTAACCAGCCGCTCCCCGAGTTGCTTCTCCTTAAATAAAAGAGACCTGCCCAGGCTCTCCGTCTCCTGTGCTCTCCCGCGTGCGCCTGCCTTCCCCGGGCACGGGGACACCCCTGCAGCCACCCCAGGCCAGGACCCCTCGCCCTGCTGGGGCCGAGCCGAGGGTGCTTGTGGCAGCGCTGCTGCCTGCCAGGGATCTGCCCGGGGGGGGGGGACGCGGCCAGGGGAAGCCCAGGGTGACCCTGCCATGGCCAGCCCTGACCCCCGGCCACCCCCATGCCCACTCGGGGCCAGCGCTGAGCTCCCCTCTGTGGGGCTTGGGGACATTGCAAGGGATAGGAATGGGGACATTGCAGGAGGTGGCCATAGGGACATTGAGGATGGGGACATTGCAGGAGTGGGCACAGGGGGCTGCAGGAGCGAGGTCCCCTCCCTGGGAGCTCCCCGGCCACCCCAGCTCTGGCTCTGCCCTGTCCTGCCCTGCTCCGTAGCTGCAGGCAGAGGCCAGAGCATGGTGTCCCCGCACCGGGGGGCTGCGGGGCTGGGGTGTCCTGGGGGACCCCAGGTCCTGCAGCCGAGTGCTGAGGCTGACAATGGTGGCAGCGAGGGACCGGCAGCAGCCCCAGCTGCTTGGCTGTGCTCTCCACCCCCTTGCCAGCCCCCGCGGGCTGCTGGCACGTGTTGGCTGGCGGCTGGATCCGGCAAGGCCTGGCAGGGCCCCCGCTGCCGCGCACACGGGCCCCTTGTCTGGCCCCAGGGCCTTCCTGCAGGAAGGGCAGAGAACCGGCGCCTGCCACAAGCCGCCTTTGTTCCCTGCTGCCATTTCCCTGCCAGAGCCGGGGGCTGGCGTGGGTGACGGTGCTGCAAGGCAGGGTGGCTCCGTCCCTCTGCCACGGCTGTGCCTTGCCGCAGCCTCCCAGGGGCCAGTGCAAAGCGTGGCCCCCCCTGGACCCCCAGCCTGGGAGCCTGCGACGCTGGGGCATGGCCCTGGCTCGTCCCCAGGGTGCTGCACGCCAGCAGGTTTGCAGGTCCCGGCTGCACCGAATCCTGCTCCCACCGTCGGGGATCCCCGTGGCCATGTCCTGCTCCCACCATCGGAGATCCCCATGGCCATGTCCTGCTCCCACTGCATGGTCCCGTGAGGGTTGTATCCTGCTCCCACGGCAGCAGCAGGATCTGACCTTCATCCCCACCATCGTCCAGGGTGGGCTGCGCTGGGGTGGGGGGGGTCCCTCCTTTGGGGCCAGGGCTGCAGGTGGGGTCGCTGGTGCCTGAGGGCCTGTGCCACCCCACAAGCTCCCGTGGGCAGGGCTGACGGCAGAGCCGTGGGTGCCACGGTGTGGGGCTGCACAGGGCGGAGCTGGGGGGCTAATGCAGCACTGGGCCCCCTCCGTCGCTGGGATGCCCTGTGCTGTCAGGGGGACCCTCGGTACGCCCGGGGTGCCACAGCAGGGATGTCCCTGTGCCCCGGGGCAGGAGCTGGCCAGAGGTCTCCTGTGCCAGGGCACCAACACAGACCCCTGTCCCGAGGATTGGCAGGGTGCAGGCAGGGGCTGCAGCCCCCACAGGAGGCAAGGTGCCACCCCGGTGGGGTATGGCGGAAGAGCGGGTGCTGGGACGAGGCGGGGACCCCAGGGCGGGATGCCGAGAGAGGCGGTGGGATGCGGCCCTGCCCTGGCCCCGGAGCAGCGGGATGAGCTCATGCGCGTTCCCCTCCCAGCTCCTCCCCGGCCTGGTCGGCTGCAATGAGGTCAGGGCCACGCCATGGCCCCACAGCCCCGGCAGGAGCCCCCAGCATGGGGCAGAGAGAAACTGAGGCCCCAGGCAGTTCCCCTGCCCAGCCCCAGCACCCTGACCCGTACCCGAGTTGCGCCCACCCCAGCCCTCCTCGCCCTGGCCTCCCCTCCCCCGGGCTGTGCTGGCCCCCAGCCCCACTGGCCCTGCAGCATCCGCAGCCGAGTCAGCGGCCCCCGGGGCTGGGTGGGGAGCGGAGCCGCCAGCTGCAGGGTGGACTCAGCCCCGGGAGCGCTGCGCCTCCAGCCCGGCTCCCTGGCCGGCTCCCAGCCTCCTCCAGCCCCGCAGAGCCTGCCCCAGCCTCGCCCGGCACCCAGGGTCCGTGTCCCGCACCCCAGCACCCGGGGCTCGTCCCACACCCCAGCCCCAGCACCTGGGGTCCATGTCCTGCACCCCAGCCCCAACACCCAGGACCCACATCCCACACCCCAGCGATCCACGTCCTGCACCCCAGCCCCAGGGATCTGCATCCTGCACCCCAGCACCTGGGATCCGCACCCCACACCCCAGCACCCAGGGTCCATGTCCTGCACCCCAGCTTCAACACCCAGGGTCTGCATCCCACGCCCCAGCCCCAGCCCTCCACACTCACCCCCAGCAACCCGGGGTCCACGTCCTGCACCCCAGCCCAGCCCCCACCCTGGCCCGGGGTCCCCAGAAGGGATGGGACCCGCAGGCCGCGCCG
>NW_008794459.1:155105-158663 GCF_000699145.1 Aptenodytes forsteri | reverse complement strand
CCCCAGCACCCGGGGCTCGTCCCACACCCCAGCCCCAGCACCTGGGGTCCATGTCCTGCACCCCAGCCCCAACACCCAGGACCCACATCCCACACCCCAGCGATCCACGTCCTGCACCCCAGCCCCAGGGATCTGCATCCTGCACCCCAGCACCTGGGATCCGCACCCCACACCCCAGCACCCAGGGTCCATGTCCTGCACCCCAGCTTCAACACCCAGGGTCTGCATCCCACGCCCCAGCCCCAGCCCTCCACACTCCACCCCCAGCACCCGGGGTCCACGTCCTGCACCCCAGCCCAGCCCCCACCCTGGCCCGGGGTCCCCAGAAGGGATGGGACCCGCTGGCCGTGCCGGGGCCGTGTACTGGCCGGGCTGGGTGGAAGTGGCATAGAGTCTGCCGAGACCTCACAAAAATACTCAGTGCTTTATTTCAACCTCAAAACCAAGGCGCAGACGCTGCCGGGGGGCAGCACGCCACACGCATGCAGGCAAGGGAGATGGATGGAGCCCGGCACGGCGCGGTGGGGACACTCACGGATGGACACGCGCATGGCAGGACCCACTCGAGGGCCAGCCTGGCCCCGGCTCAGCCAGGGCCACCGGCCAGGGCGCTGCAGCCCCTGCTGGAGGAGGCTCTGCCCAAGCCCCGGGAGCGCAGGGACGGTCGCTGGGACATCCCAGGGGACTGTTGGTGGTGGCTGCACTCACATGAAGGGCAGTTGCAGGGACCCACGTTGGTCCTTCATGGCTGAGCGTAGCACTGGGTGAGCACAGAGCTCCCCAAATTCAAGACAGCTCCTGGTGCTGACAGGCTCAGCCCTCTCCCCCTGCCTGCAACCCCTGCCTGCAATCCCTGCCCATTCCTCTTCCAGAGAGACTCCAGGAGCGAGCCCTGTGCTACCTCTCCAAGCACAGCACCGGCTCCCCGCTGCCTCCCTGTGCAGGATGCAGCCGAGCCCTCCTGGGCCGTGGCCTCGGCCCCTGTGAGCCAGAGCAGCGGCAGCCCCCTTCCACTAGCGCTGCCCGGCCTGGCCGTGCATGGGGAGGAGCGGAGGAGCCTGGGGACGCTGCCAGCACCCAGCTCCCACCCAGACGGCACAACTGCCATGCCAGCCCCCTGCACCCTGGCAGCCAGAGCCTGCGGATGGGGGGTCACCACCAGCACCCTCCTCCCGGGGCAGCAGCAGCACCGCTGAACCCCAACAGTTCCCAGCTCCAAGCCCTACGGCACAGGGGAAGCCATGCGGACGTCAGTGAGGAGCTCCAGCACCAGCCCACTCGCCCTTCCTCCCCAAACTGGGCTTGAACCGGAGCACAGCACCCCTGCGAGCACCCTTTGCTTGCTGGAGGGGGCTTCTGGGAAAGGCAAAGAAGGAGAGCGCGGATGCTCTCGGCACCTGCTGTGCCCCGTGCGCCTCTGTGCTCGCCCTCTCCTGCCTTGCTCCTGTGCAGTCTGTGCACGGGCCGGCACCTTCGGCACAGGCATGGATGGGCCGGGACCCTGCCCCGGCCCCGGAGGGGAGAGCAGTGCCCAGGGCCAGCCCCTGGCCGCAGCTCCCACTGCTCACCCCAGGCTCGGAAGGAGCCTGGACCCAGCCCCAGGTGCTGCAGCGTGGGGCCGGCTCTGCCCCAGCTCCAGCCCTGCAGCAAAGGCTTTCCAAGAAGTCAAGGCTGCGGGCTGCTCCGCTTTGGGGGTGCAACCAGAGAAATGCAGGGGCAGCAAGTGCTCCTTCTCCGGAGGCTGCCTTGAGCTTCGAGGCCCGAAAGGCCACCAGCCCTTTTTGAGGACCTTGGCCAAGGACCCCCAGCTTGGAGGAGGAACCAGGCGAAGCAGGGGCAGGGCCAGGCTGGCCCTCTGTGCCCCGATGCCGGGAGCCAGCATCCTGCTCTGCCCGGAGCATCCTCCGAAGAAACAGGCAGCAGGAACTTGCCCCCCTCCTCTGTCCTCCTGCCCATCCCAGTAACCGGCAGGGAGCCAGGGCAGGGGGTACTGGCCTCGAGGGTCCCCAGCAAGAGCCCCCAGCTCCCCTGTAAGAGAGCTCCAGGCGCAGCCAGGGACCATGCACAGACACTCGCAGGGCCCAGGACCCTGGGACGATCCTTGCGGCAGCTCCACAGCAAGCGCCCTGGCCCCGGCCCTGGGGGCAGCAGGAGAGGGAGGGGGCTCTCTGCCTCCCCCAGTGGAAGAGCAGCCCCCGCCCGGCACCGGCACGCGGCCCGGCTGCGGCATGAGGCCGGCTAGAAGTGCTTGTCCTCCAGCAGCGAGCTCACCACCAGCTCCTTGTTGCCGAAGTCCCAGAAGGCAGTCATGTGGAAGGCCATGTTGGAGAGGACAACCAGGTACTCCAGGAAGGCGAAGATGGTGTACACTGGCGGAGGAAACACAGCAGGTGAGAGGAACCTGCAGCCAGATCTGCCCCGGGAGCCGGGGGATCTCCTGGGGCACCTCCCCGGGGCAGCAGGGCACGGGGTGGGGGACTCATCCCCCACTTGAACCCAGGCGGGAGGAGAAGGGTGGCCGGGCACCGCCCCTCCCAGGGGAGCTCTCCTGGCCTCTGGCCGGGATTTGGCAGGCAAGGCGTCACCCCGGCCCCTTCCCCGCGCGCATCCCCCCACACGGGCGAGGGGGCAGGGCGAGGCCGCGGGGGGACCGCAGCCCTGCCCCGGCCCCCTTACCTCCGGGGCCGCAGTACCAGTTGTGGTGGAAGTAGACGCACACGGCAAACGCAAATGTGATGAAGGTGAGGAAGAAGAGCAGCTGCTTCCACTTGTACGACTTGCGCTCCTGGAAGAGGCCAAAAGCTGGGGCACAGCCCCGGCCGGTCCCCGGCGCCTGCCCCGGCCCTCTCGCCTGGCACGGCAGGGACCCGCCGAGGCCACAAGCGGCTCAGCCCTCGCCCCTGCGGACACCGGAGTTGCCGGAGCAGCCACCCCCATCCCCAGGGAAGCTCTGCCCTGGCCCCGCCGCAGCCCCGGGGGCACGGGCAGGCACCGGGAGCCCCTCTGCACCCCGGCTCCTTGGGCACAGCTGCCCAGGTGAGGACCACGGGCCGCACTGGCTGCTTTGGCAGGGCTGTGACCTGGGGGCACGCGAGGGGATCACACCTACGCGGAGATAAACCGAGCTGCTGCCCGGGCTCCCCACGGCGGGGCGCGAGGCAGCCCCGAAGGCAGGCTGCCGTGGGGGGCTGCGGCGTGCCGCCAGCTCCCACCTGGCTCTTCCCCTGGGGACTCGCTGCTGCAGCCAAGCGAGGGACAATGGTAGACATGGGGGCCTCCGGCACCATCTCACACCAACAAGCCACGCGGACCCCGGTGAATGGAGGCGATGCCGGAGGCAGGAGCACCCAGCCGCCTGCAGTGGTGCTGGGATGCACGTGGGGCCCTCGCAGCTCCCCGAAGACAGGCCAACGGCTCTACCAGACGGTAGATCCTCCGGCTGCGGACGGGGTGGCTGCAGGTGGCCCTGGCTCCCCCGGGCGCTGCCCAACCGCCCCGGCACGGGGAATTCACCGGTATGTGCAGGCGGGGGGGGCGCACGGGCGGCCCCCCCCCCCC
>NW_008794459.1:148828-154804 GCF_000699145.1 Aptenodytes forsteri | reverse complement strand
TCCTCCACAAAGGGCTCCCCCAACCCCCCACCCCATCTGCAGGTGGCCCAGCACCCCCCAAAACCAGGGGCCATGGGTGCAGTGGCCCCCCCAGGAGCCGCAGGGCTGTGGTGGGTACCGGTTCCAGCCCCCTTCCTTTCCTCTCCCATCACGCTGGGCATAAAGAAACCTAAAGCCCTGGGGTGAGCAGGGAGCCCCCGTGACAGAGGAACCCCAAACCGCAGCCGGACACCAAGGAGGACACAGGGGAGACCACAGCGTCTCCATCCCAGCGCAGGGCGGCCAACATGCCAAGCCCTGGGGCAGGGGGGCTGGAAAGGAGGGGGCCAGCCCCATGCGAGGGAGCCGGGGATGCCACGGACAGCCCAGACACAGGCTGTTATTCCAGTTTCTGGGTGGGAGGGGAATTTCCCCCTCGTCTGACGTTTCACGTGAGACAAAAAATCCATTTTCAGGGACTGCTGAGAATAAGGAAAATTTAAATTGCCCCATCACATTTTCCATTACCCCCCGGAAAGCGTGCCGGCAGGCTCAGCCAGCCGCCCTGCGAGCACAAACAGGTCACGGCAGGGAGGAAAACCCAGAGAGGAAGGACGGCCTCGCGGTTGCCTTCGCCATCTGGGGACACGGGGCCGACGCCGCCTCCGCCCCGCGGGGCCCGGGCAGGTCCTTTCCCGCTCGGGCTGACGAGGGTCCCTCTCCCCAGCGGCTCCCGGGACCCTCTGGAGCAGGGCTTCCTGCAGGCAGGAGCAGGCAGCCCTGCCCACAGCCCCTGCCCGCCTGCCCACCAGGAAGCAGGATGTGGCCGGTGCTCAGCAGTGAGGGTGCAGGGCCAGCGGCGCGGGGTGGGGCGAGCAGCGGTGCCAACCTGGGAGTTAAATAACAATGAGCAGCCGGGGCCGAGGCATTATGTAAAGTTTCACACCGGAAAAGCAGGTCACAAAACAGCCTTGTTTTCATCCAGGTCCGTCGGCAGCGGAAACGGTTGTGCTATGAAGCGGCAGCAGAGTCCCGCTCATCGCAGCAAGGTGAGCGGCAGCTCCCCGCTGCACTCCCCTGCGCTGCATCACACCGCGCAGCACTGCACCGTGTCATACAGCACTGCACTGTGTCATACGGCACCGTGCTGCGCTGCGCTGCACAGCACTGCGTTGCGTCGTGCTGCACCACACGGCACTTGCACCGCGCTGCGCCCTGGGACATTGCACTGCAATCATATGGCTCTGCAGTGTGCCGCACTGCATGGCACCGTACAGCTCCGAAACGCACCGTGCTGCACCACGCCGCTGTACTGCATCACGCAGCACCTCACTGCGCTGCACGGCACTGCATCACGCTGCACGGCCCCCGAATCCACGCCTCGCAGGAGGCTGCTGCTAGCAGTGGATTTAAGGCACCCCCAAATTCCTCGCAAGGGGCTCCCAGTGACCTGGTGGCCAAAGGCTGGGGGGTACCAGGCAGCTGAACCTCCCGGGACGTCCCCAGGGAGCACCGCAAGGGGCCACAGGTGGGGGACCCCCAGCAAAGCCAGGGCCGTGGGAAGTGGCAACAGCAACTGGTGCTGCCTGAGCCATGAGCGGGGCGGTGGGTACAGTCCACGCTGGCGAGCAGACAGGCAGCTCATCTCCATCGGGTACCAGCAGCTACCGGGGCTCCTGCCACACTGCCTGTAGCGCAGGCAGGCCGGTTCCTGTCTCCTCCTCCTCCTCCTCCCGCACCAGGGCAGGGGGTAACGCTCCAGCTCCCACATCTCCCCCACGGTCCCCGTGCTCCTCCCCGCTGCGGCTGGGCATCCTGCCCGGGCCGCCCGCGCTGCTGCAGGCACCTTCCCCGAGGAGCAGCAAATGGTGCCAGATTTTAAGCCAGCGGCTGCTGAGAAACCTCTGTTCAGCAACGTGGGCATCTGTCACGACATGTGCTGCCTCACAGCCCCCACGCACCCCCGGGGACCCGCCGCTGGCAGGAAGCACCCTGCAGGCGTAATCCGCCGGGGCACCCGGGCTGAGCTGGACGGGCTGAGCTGGACGTGCCCTGGCATTAGGGATTAATGCCTAATTATCCACTCACCTCTATAACCCTTGGTCAGGCTGGGCCCAACCCAGGGACTCGCCCTCCAGGGAGAAGCAGAAGATGAGCACAGAGGGCACCTCTCCACCCACGAGGCCTCAGAGACGCAGGGTCAGGGTGCCGCTGCACGAGCCTGGGGCGGCCGCTCCTACAGGGACACCCTCAGGGGTCCTGCAGCAGGACGAAGGGCAGCGCAGGGGCAGGAGACCCCCAGGTTAGTGCCCTGGAGGGGAGCTGGCAGCTAATAAGCCGCCTAGCAGGAGGCTGAAGCCTCCACACTCCAGCTCTGTGTGGAAAAAGAGAGATTAAGAAAATCCCAAGGACGTGGGACGAGTGACTCCGAACCGCACCGTGCTGCACCACGCCGCTGTACTGTATCACGCAGCACCTCACTGCGCTGCACGGCACTGCATCACGCTGCACGGCCCCCGAATCCACGCCTCGCAGGAGGCTGCTGCTAGCAGTGGATTTAAGGCACCCCCAAATTCCTCGCAAGGGGCTCCCAGTGACCTGGCAGCCAAGTGACTGTGAAATGCTCAGGACACACACAGGCAGGGAGGATGGTTTTACAGCCTGGCAAACCCAGAGGGAGAGCAGTGCACCCCTCCTCCCCTGGGAAGGAAGAACCCTGACCCTAACCCTAAACCCGACCCTGACCCTAAACCTAACTCTAAGCTTAACCCAGCGTGGTGCAGTACAGAACCTGCTCCCCTGCAGGGCTGGGGCAGAGGGATGCCGAGGCAGAGGGATGCCGGGGCAGAGGGATGCCGGGGCAGAGGGATGCCGCCAGGGCACTCCTATGCCTGGCACGGGCAGCAGGCATCGGCCGCCCAGGGATGGGGTGCTCCAAGCTCAGACGGCTTCAGGCTCCCCCCAGGCCCTTGCTGGGGCTGCTGAGCTGGCGCAGCTGCAGCTGGCAATGCTCAGCTGCCAATCCCGGCTTCGCAATTTCCTCCTGGCAAGACAGACCGGGGCACCCGGTGTCCCCTGCAAGCCACTCCAGTTTCACACGCCCCCCCGCCCCGAGCCAGCCCTCCATAGCTGGATGCGTGTCTGGCCCAGAAAACCACAGGCAAATTATATTTAGTCCGGCAGCTTGCAGGCCTTGAGCTGAGGCAGATTCCCCGTGCACACGAAGGTGAGTCAGGAGCAGGACGCCAGATAATGGGGGAGAGGAGAAGAGACTGGCTGCACCAAGCCAGCCTGGCGGGGACAGACCTGCAGCCCCAGCCCGGGATGCTGCCCCGTGCGGCTCCGAGCCCACGGAAGGCACCCAGCTTCTCCTTCCCCCGTCCCACGGGAGCCCCCAGCCCTGCAAACCCGTCTCCAAGGGCTGGAGGATGGCTGCCGTGAGCAGGCAGGTAGGAAACACCAGCAAGGAGGCACAGAGCCTCCTGCTTCTTCCACTGCCTCTGGAGAGGAAGAAGAGGGACCCTGCAGAGTTCACACCCCAGTTCCTGATGGGGACAGGGAATGGAATGGCAAAGTGACGTTAATTCAAAACGCAACAGCTATGCTCTCCTGGGACCTCCCAAGCACCGGCTCTGCTCCTGGAGCCGTCCCTTCCTGGGGGACAAGCGGCACCCTCGAGGCTAAGTGCTGCACGCCGGTCCCAGCTCCCCCTCGAGGGTTTCTGGCTCCCCTGCGGTGAACCCAAAGACAAACTGCCCTAGCACTGACAGCTTAGCGCTGGGATATTTATAGAGGGCTTCTGTGAGCTACCGCCATCACCCTCACCGGCTGCTGTCGCTAGACTGCCGGCTAGGCGACGGGGCTACAGAGAAGTTGGGCTGAAACCACGCGTGTTCACTGGCCGCATTTGCAGTACCCTCCGCACGGCTCCAGCAGCAGCTGGAAACTCAGCTCAGCTGTCCTGCTCTGGCAGCACGAGCGGAAATGGCTTAACCAGCGCTGAGGGGGACAGGAGCGGCAGCGGAGCGAGCAGAGAACAGAGAAGTTGGGCTGAAACGTTCACTGGCCGCATTTGCAGTACCCTCCGCACGGCTCCAGCAGCAGCTGGAAACTCAGCCCAGCTGTCCTGCCCTTGCAACAAAGAACGCCCCCTGCCGGCCCCCCCCGTGCTCACGCAGCCAGGGTTTGCACCCAAGCGGCACCTCTGCGTTCGCACTTGCTGCACAAGATGCTTTCCAGAAGCCGCTAGCCTGGGGCCGGACTCGGCCTGCACGCCCTGCGGAGGGGGCTGACGGCAGCCTGGGCTGCTGCGGGGCAGAACCCCAGCACCGGCGGCACAGCGGGACCCGGCTCCACTGACGGGCCTGAAGCAGCTGTCCCGGTGGCCGCCGCGCACGTGCATACGTGTCTCCCGTCCGAAACGCAGCCACTAGTGACGCCAGCCACTGGGGCAGTGGGGAAATATGTTTGCAAACAAGAAGTGAAACTGCTCTGCTGCACCGCTCATCTTCGCTGTGGCAGAGCCAGCTGTGGAAGGAGGGTTTTAAAGGGTGTGAGACGGCCACGAGCAGAGAGTGACTGCGGAGATGCCAGCCAGGGAGGGCAATGCCATGCCAGCCACGGCCAAGCACCAAGGACTAGGAGCGCTGCCTCTGGTCTGCTACAATCAGTCCATAGCTGGAGGCTCTCTGGCTCCATTTCCCTTTTTCCCCTGAGCTCTCTTCTCTGCTTTGCCCCTTCCCCTCCTTCTCTCAGCCTGCTTTCTCTTTTCTTCCCTCCTGCAGGGCTTTATTTTCCTTTCTCTCACTATTTGCCACCTTGCAACTGGAAACCGTCTGTACTTCCCCATTACGAACAAGTTCCTCAGCACCTTCCTGCCCTTGCAGAAAGGCAGTTGCAACACGAGCCCCGACGAACGTGAGGCTTTTGCAAGACCAATTCCTGTCACTCATGCGCTGAAACTCCGGCAAGCCTGGGGAGCTTCGCCCCCTCCGGCAGCCCTAAAAAGCGGTGCCAGACACGAGGCCTGAGAAGGGCTCTGCTGGCCCCTTCCTCCCTCCCCAGCCCCAGCTCGGCTCCCCGAGGGGGCTGTGCACGGATCCCCTGCTCCCTCCTCTGGACCAAGCGGGAGGAAGGCTGGGTCCAGCCTTCCAGCTCCTCGCATGGAGTTTGTCCTGGAGACGGTCCCAGGTTTGGCCCCGGAGAACCTGAACCCCCTGGGGACTCTCAGTGGCTTCCTCTGCTCCGGCACCCTCTACTGAAGAGGAGGGAAGGACAGGACACCATGAGACCAGTCGTCCCCCTCACCCATCCCTTCCTGCCACCACCAGCTCCAGGGCTGGGGGTAGCAAACGTGAACAAAAAGCCCCCACAACCGACACGAACGGAGCCAGAATCTGGCCCCGAGATGCCGTGACACGCAAGAAGAGATCACTTGCGCCCTGCCCTAAAACAGCCCTGCGAGCCTCCGGCCTGGCCAGCTCAGCAGGCGCTGCCCAACTTCTTCCTGCTCCTGCTGAGGCTGGCAGTCCCCGCCGGCCGCGCGGCTCGGCTCGGGGCGAGGAGGATGTGGCAGCGGCAGCACGCTCGCTGCAGACTCGTGCAGCCCCGCCGCCCCTCCTCTGCCGAGCCAAGCAAGCCACGGGTGTTGCAGGAGCCGGGCCAAGCCCGCCGGCGGCCCCGCAGAGCCCTGCTGCCACCAGCCTTGGGAAGCGGGCGTGCAGCCCGAGGAACTCCAGCAGCGGGATAAGCCCCAGGAGACCCTGCCCGGCCCGGAGGAGCCGTGGCCCCGTGGGAGTGATTCACAGCAGGAGCCCAACTCGCACATCATGGGATACTGATGGAGTGACAAGGCAGATCTGCAGAGCGACGATACGGGCAAGCACCCGCTTATCAAAGGATGCCGCCCACGGCCGCACGCCTGGCGGCGTGTCAAGCCCACGGCCCGCTTCGTCCAGACACATCCAATCTGACAGCCGCGCCGCCACTGCCCAGCGC
>NW_008794459.1:138157-148655 GCF_000699145.1 Aptenodytes forsteri | reverse complement strand
CCCCCCGGCCCCCCTCCCCCCACCCCCACCCCCTCTGCCAGCCGCGCCGCCACTGCGCAGCGCTTTCCTTTTCGGAGGAACTCGCCCGTCACCCTTGCTCCCCGGGCGACAGCTCCATCTGCCGACACGCAACCCCGCAGGGAGCTGGTGCAGGGGACACCGCGCTCCCGGGCAGGGGCAGATGAGCCCTGGCTCCAGGTCAGGGCTGGCCCCAAAGGGGTCCTCTCTCCACAGGGAGAGAGGTCCCCCCCAGCTTTGGGAGGGACCATGCACCCCTGCAGGCAGCTCCCCTCCATCAGCAGGGCCTTTCCAAGATGGGAGGAGGAAGCCCTGCCAGGCGGAGGCACCGTGCTGGGTGGTGACATGTTCAGCCAGGGCATCACCGTGCCCCCCTGCACTTCCACCCAGGGATGTGCCGTGGTCGACAGGTCCTCAGAGGGGGCAAATGCTCCTTTGCCGGGCTCGGGCACGTGCGCCAGGACAGAGGAGCGCCACAGCACAGCTTGAGCCCTGCAGCATTGGGGAGAGGGTAACGAGGACAAGCTGCCACCTTGCCCTCGTTGCCACCTGCGGCACACGGCCAGAGACGCTTCGGCTTGGCAGCAGCCCCCAGCCCAAATGAGTCCTGCAGGACGGTGGGGTGGGTTTGCTGTGCCCCTCGGCCCATGCCCAAAACAAGCCACCCAGCAGCGCTGGAGCAGGAGATGCATAGGCTGCTCCAGCGCCAGCGGGTGCACGAGAGCCCAGGTGACAGCACCCAGCGACACCGAGCCCGTAGGCTTCGCAGGGGCAGGCTGCGCCCCCAGCAGAGCCCCAGCAAGGCCACCACCCCACAGCAGCTTCACGGACTGGCCGCGGACGTGCAGACACACGGGCTGGGCTCTGGAGAGCCATGCCAGCACCTCCCGCCTGCTTTCCTCAGCTCCTCGGGAGCGGGTAATGAACCAGCCCCGGCGGGTGGCATGGCAGAGGAGGGCAACCTGCAGGCAGAAGTGCTGCCAGATGGCAACAGGGCGCACCGGGTCAAAACGCCGCTGGCGGGACTTTGCTCACGGTGTTCCCTAACATTGAACTTGGGAGAAACCCACCCGAATTACCAGCAGAGAAAAGCCAGATGTTTAAGAGGCAGGCTGCTCACCTCCCTGACCCAATGCTCCGGCTCTGATGCTGTGATGGGTCAGGGACGCAGTCCTGACCTGCAGCCCCTGCTACACGCAGCGACGTGTACCCATGGCCATCGGGGTCTGCAGGCTCAGAGCTCAGCCCAGGGAACAGCCACCGTGCCCAGCTCACAGCCAGCATCTGTTTTTTCCCTCCCGTGAGCTGACAGCAGGGCTAGCGCTGCTGCTAACACGCTGCAACCCAAACTCACGGGCTTGCTGCAATGCTACAGTCTGCAAAGGTGCAACACCTGCAGACAGGCGCTCCCCGGGGGGTGACTGCTGCTCGGGGAGCCACCATCTGAGGTGCAGTGCTGGGGGGGGGGAAGAGATGCAGAGGTTTGGAGTTCTTGAAAAAAAAAAAAAACCCAAGACAAGCCAAAAAAGATAAAATAAATAAAGGAAGTTGTGGGAGAGCCGCCAAGGAGTGACTGCTGAGCTCCCATTATCCCCGTTATCACCAGAGATAATGGATCACTTCCCAGAGAGAGGGGGGAACCCTGGGATCTCCAAAAGCCCCTTTCATAGGGCATCTTGCAGCCAAACAACTGCTGGAAGCTTGTTTTCCAGGTCTCTGAAGTAAGCCAGCAAGGGGACGGTCTCGGTGAATTGCCGGAAGGGGACAATAAACAGACATGATGGAGGAGCCTTAGCAAGGCGCTCTCCGCAACTGTCCGAGCAGACCCCACGCACAGCGCTCATCCTGCTCGTACGCGGGCAGCTCGTCTGAGCAGACCCCACGCACAGCACCCACCCTGCTCCGTAAGCCGTCAGCTCGCCTGAGCAGACCCCATGCACAGCACCCACCCTGCTCCGTAAGCCGTCAGCTCGCCTGAGCAGACCCCATGCACAGCACCCACCCTGCTCCGTAAGCCGTCAGCTCGCCTGAGCAGACCCCATGCACAGCACCCACCCTGCTCCGTAAGCCGTCAGCTCGCCTGAGCAGACCCCGAGCACAGCACCCACCCTGCTCCGTAAGCCGTCAGCTCGTCTGAGCAGACCCCAAGCACAGCACCCACCCTGCTCCGTAAGCCGTCAGCTCGTCTGAGCAGACCCCAAGCACAGCACCCACCTTGCCCTGTACCCCTGTAAGCAGTCCCTTCGGAGAGACCTGCTCCCAGCCCTCGGCAGCTTCCCGGCCCCGGGATAAGGCTACACACCTCCGACAGTTTCCCCTGAAGGTCTCTGCTTTGCAAAGCGATCACCTTCCTGGGGCAACACAGTCCAGGGAGCCCTGGGGACCCTTCCCCATTTAGTGCTGGGGACTGTGAGGGTTGGACTGGGGATCAGCTGGGCAAGACGCATCCCCGAGGAGAAAAGGACAGAGAGGTCCAGGGAGCCCAGAGACGCAGGCAAAGCCAAGAGGGCCAGAGGAGGGCCACGAAAATGATTGGGGGGATGGAATACCTCTCCTATGAGGAAAGGCTAAGAGAGTTGGGGTTGTTCAGCCTGGAGAAGAGGAGGCTGAGGGGAGACCTCATCGCTCTCTACAACCACCTGAAAGGAGGTTGTAGCGAGGTGGGGTCGGTCTCTTCTCCCAAGTAACAAGCGACAGGACGAGAGGAAACGGCCTCAAGTTGTTCCAGGGGAGGTTTAGATTGGATGTGAGGAAAAATGTCTTTACTGAAAGAGTGGTGAAACATTGGGACAGGCTGCCCAGGGAAGTGGTGGAGTCCCCATCCCTGGAGGTATTTAAAAGACGTGTAGATGAGGCACTTAGGGACATGGTTTAGTGGGCATGGTGGTGTTGGGTCGACGGTTGGACTCGATGATCTTGGAGGTCTTTTCCAACCTCAATGATTCCATGACATAAAAAAGATGACGGCAGACTTTTTAGCAGGGCCTGTTGCGACAGGACAAGGGGGAACGGCTTTAAACTAAAGGGGGGTAGATTCAGACTGGATGAAAGGAAGAAATGTTTTACACTGAGGGTGGTGAGACACTGGCCCAGGTTGCCCAGAGAGGTGGTGGATGCCCCATCCCTGGAAACATTCCAGGTCAGGCTGGACGGGGCTCTGAGCAACCTGCTCGAGTTGAAGATGTCCCTGCCCACGGCAGGGGGGTTGGACTAGGTGACCTTTAGAGGTCCCTTCCAACCCACACTATTCTATGATTCTATGATTCTAAGAGGCACACGTGGGCAGAAGCAGCTTTCACACATGGAGTTTCAAAGCTGAATGCCCTGCCCTGCCCGCCTGCGGCTGTGCCGGTGCCCGTGGTCCAGCACTCACGCCACAAACCAGCACGGCACCAAAGCTGCATCCAGCCGATGGAGCCAGAAGCCCCTGGCTGGATCCTCTGCCTGACCCGCTGCACGTCCGGCGAGTCCCTGAGCCCACCGACCCCCTCACAGAGGACAAGACCCACAGCCAGCCCGCTCAGTGCGGCAATTCCTGGAGGAAAGGGATAACACAACACCTGCTGCCTGCTGCTGGCAGCTGTTCCCAGTTTGCAGCACCGGCAGGTTCCCGGTTCCCCAGCACAGAGAAACCAATTTCAGCTCAGAAACGGGCATCCTCAGGCAAGGAGAAGGGGTCAGCAAACCCGACCCATGGGGACACTGATGGGTGGTTTTCAAATGTCAGCTCTAAGCGAAAACCAGAAAATAGGAAATTAAAAGATTCCTCCCCACTTTGTTTTGGTAAACCATGAATTTTGGTGACCGTGTTTCCCAGTTGCACCCGGTGGTGTTAACTCCTTTAGCACCCGGTTATGGTTATTTCACAAGCGAGCGACAGCCAAAGCCCTCCACCGCCAGCCGAGAGACCCCCCCCAGCACCCAGCACTGCACAGAGATAAGAAGGAAAGTTTCTGTACCTCGGGACTTACTGTGTGTTTCTTAGTCATTCTCCAGAGGATGCACGTCAGGAGCATGTGGCCCAGAGCCGACGTGATAAAGACGATGAAGGCATTTTCGTGGATTGCTGAATCAACAAGACAACAGGTTTCCTGTTAAATCTGAGCCAAGACCACAAGGGGAACGCGGGGCAGGCTTTGGGAGGGTGAAGGACTGCTTTCTGCAGGATGCGGTCCTGCTGGGGGTCCCAGCACCCAGGAGATGCTGCGCCCCCAGCGCGAGCAGCGGTCCGGGGACCAGGGTCTTTGCAGGAGACAGGCACAGCATGGCCCCGCACCCCCCCCCCCCCCACCCACGCAGAGCAGGGGAACGGGGATTTAACGACGCAGCTGCTCGCGCGTGCCTCGTGGCCCCCCGTAAGCCCGGGGCTGGAGGGGGATGCGAGTTGCTGGAATACTTATTCCAAAGGTGCCAGGAGGGTGTTTATGTGCTCTGGCACCTGGTCTGAGAGTCTCCATCGCTTCACACAGCTGTAAACCTCGGGCACCCTTGAGAGCAGCTCAGCATCACCACTATTGTTCTAGGGATGGGGAAACTGAGGCACAGAGGGGGGTGAGCCAGTCCAAGATCCAGAAAGGGACATCTTCTGTCCTCCTGCCAATTAACAGTCGTCATCAGCCTCACCACCAGCACCGAGGCCATCTCGTGCGTCACTGAACTAGCGCAGATTTAGGGTCAAGCTGGAAATGCAGCTGGAGCAACACTAAGCCAGAGCAGCTCACGAAACCCCAAAGCCACACACAAAGCCCATGCAACTGCAGGCGAGTTACTTTCAGATGAGTACTTCTATTTAAAAGAGTTTCCCAGCCTCTTCTCCAGGAACTGAACCACGGGCTGAACTCCCAATCACCTGAACACAAGAAATGATCTTCCCTGCTTCCCCTCTCGATTCCAGGCGAAGGGAAACCACGCGAGGAGCGATGCTAAAGGCAGCTGTTAGAGGTGAAGAGGTGAGCAGTGCCCTGCAGAGATGATTAACCTGAGCCTGTTCTCACCTCAACACGGCAGCTAAGGTCTGAAACTTTCCCCACAAACCTGAGATTAGCCTGTAATAAGGATCTGAGAAAAGTGGGTTAGCCTCAGCTCTCAGCGCAGCTTTTGCCCAGCCGCTCTGCTGCGCCTCAGTCTCCCCCTCACAAAGCTCTGCACAAGCCGGGCAGAGCCATCGGCCGCAAAACGAGGCGCAGGCAGAGCCATTCGGGTGACAACGTGCTTTGAGGTATCCAAACCCCAAAAGAGCATCTGAATCTCTAAGGGCGTGCTCCCAGTCCTGACGGGTGGGAGAAGCCCCACTGGCAGGTGGTCTGCAGTCCCCTGCCATGGTGCAGGCAGCCGGGGACGCCGGCAGAGGCAGGAGGGGTGGTGACGGGATGCCTCGCCGTTGGGGACAGGGAGTGCTGGCAGGAGACGAGGAAGGTGAGCTGGACAGGAACATCCCCTAGACCACAGACCTCCATCAGCTGGAGGTTCACGTCCAGCCGTCCCAGCTCACTCAACTCGGCAGCACACGGACCTGCGGTTTCCGAACCTGCTCCAGCCCTGCAGCTCGGGGTTACCACACGCTGTGCTCTCCCCTGAAGAGCAAATGGTTCCACGACGCTCACAAAACAGGACTTGGGGAAGGGTCTGTTTAAACCCTGGCGTGGTCTGGGGGTTCAGATGAGACAGCACGTTTTGGAGGATCTACATCCTCACACTAAAGGCTGGGGAGGTCCTTGGACTCTGTTCGTGACACCGCAGCCCTGAAGCCACCAGGCTTACTGGTGAAGACCCAGCGGAAGCCAGTGAGCACCCAAATGGTGGGAAGCTTCATCGGACCTACTGCCAGTGTGCCAGCGACAGGCCCCGGCACGGACCGCTCTGGGCACGGCTCCTGAGCGGTGAGCAGAAAGGCAATAACCACCGCACTGCGAAAGACAGAAGCACCCGTGAGTGGGAAAATAAGCGGCGTGCGCAGAGAGCTGTCAGCTTGTTGGGGCTCACGCACTTGTTAGCTGTTTTTCCCCCGGACAGCCTGCCGTTTTGATGTGCAAGATGCAACGTCTCCAAATACCCGCTTTGGCAGGGCATCAGGACAGCGCCCGCAGCGCTCTGCGCTTCCAGCGCGACACCCCGCTCCGATGGCGGCGGCGGGCTGGAAGGAGCCTCAGAAATCACCCACCTGGTCCTCTGCGCTGGGGCTGGACCCCTCAACCCCGCAGGCATGTTCCCGGCCTTCTCGGAGGGCTCCGGTGGCCACAGCCCATTTCCAGTTTGCTGCTCTAAGCAGTCGCGAGGCTTCCTGACCCCCACCGCGTCTGCCTTTCGAGAGCTTGTTTTCCTCACCCATTGCGAGTAGGAAGATACTCTCAGCACAAAATCAGCTGCGTCCCTGCCCCCTCATCTCACCTCCCTTGCTGCGAGGAGACAAACCCTCTTCTGTCAACCTCCCCTCACCAGCACCGCTCCAAATCCTCACCAGCACCACTCCAAATCCTCTCTTCCCGGAGCTCTGGCCTTGGCCTCTCTCTTTGTGAGACTTTGTGACTACACTCTCCAGCGTGCTCCCACAGCCGGACACAATATCCATCATCATCACCCTCAGGCTGCGCGCAGGGACAGCCGACACACGACTCTCCCGCTGACAAGTCCCAGAACTGGGTTTGTTTCCTCTGCAACAGCACCACCTTGCTGGCTCGTGGATTTGAGTCCTCTCAAGTCAATCCCCGGTGCCTCCTCCAGATCTCAGGATTAAACAGCGGCTGGTTATCACCACTGGCACTTAAATTCATTTCAAACGAGACCATGTGGGAGAAGAGCATTTCCCAGCCTATCGTGACCATATTTTGCACACACTGATTTAACCTTAAAAATTCTGATTTTGTTTTCGGGTCAACACAGGAAATTTTACCCAGAAAATTTTGTAGGAGGGTATTTAAAACGCAGGTGGAAGAGAGCGTGGGCTGGAAGCCAGCTCAGAGCCAAAGCTCAGCAGTGGAGACAGAGCAGACAGCAGGGACGAGCACTAACCTGCCTTGGCTCAGCTGCGGTGAGATGTGTTAAGCACGGCCTTGCAGACAAGCGGGAACCAAGCGCTAAAGTCTGACCCTAGGCTTGACACAAAAATTCAGCCTACGGTTTCGGCCCATTATCAGCAACCAAGAATTTTGGGAAGAACATGGCTATCTGCACATTACGGACATAACTTTGCTCTATAAACACTAATTTTAATAGATCCTCTTTATTTTTGCTGTTTTTTCCCCTCTGAACTGACTACTTCCATAACACCGGCGTGAAGCAGAGCTCTGCAAAGCCTCGGCAGCCGTGAGCAAGACCACCGGCACGACGGTCAGCGCGGAGCGTGGGAGGAGACACCTACCATAGTTTTCAGATGAGGACACGTACGTCAGAATAAGGAGGGCGAAGTTTTCGAGCAGGTTGAGCAGCAGGTTGAAGTGGCACAAGCGCAGGTAGCGAGGGTGCGAGCAGTGGCAGCTCTGGTAGTGGTTCCAGTAGGCGACTGCCACCAAGAAGCGGGGAGCCGAGTGGAGGCCGATGCAGAGGCGCCAGACATAACGCTGGGGGGTCTCGCCTCCGATGGCGGCGCTGATGGAGGGGAGGTAGTTAGGGACCTGGAAGAGAGACAGCGGCTCGCGGGGAGAGGCATAGGGGGTGTGTCATATTGTCGTATTTATAGCTCTCCAAGACGCTTAAAACTGTTTTGTTTTTTCCTAAATCGGTTTATTCCTATTTCAAAAGCCAGGGAACGTAACGTGGCAGCAGCCCTGGTCCATCCCCCAGGACCACGCAGCCCCCAGCACGCTGCCCCCAGCCCTGCCGGGACAGTCCCCGGGCGCTGGGGTGCCCTGCTCGGGGTCCCGCGCGGGTTTCTTAGCTTTATACTTTTGACCTTTATTCCTTCCCTTTACTCAGTCGTGGTCCCCCACGCGTTCTCTAACCCCAAGTTTGGGGAGAGAGGAGAGGAGGGTGCACGGCTTTGTTAGCCCAACCCTAATGGAGAGAACCGATAGCAACAGCAGGCAAAGACAGCGTTCAGGGAGGAACATAAAAGCAGGAAAGCCATCAATGCAGCCCTGGAATAAACTCCCAACCTCCAGAGTTTCACAGCTCGGGGACTTCCCGAGCCAGCCACGATTGCTATGCCCCAGGTAATCCACTCCTCCATGATCCTGCTCAGTCTCCCCTGGAGCCCACGCGGAACTGTGTGCCCCCAGTGTCCTGCGGAGAGGCGTTCCCCAGATCGGCTGCTCTCAGGGCATTAGAAGGGGCTGGTTCCTCAGGCAGAACCTGCCACCTCCGTATGAGATCCCCTACTTCTCATACTGGCAGAGGGGTGCAGTGGATCCCTGCCTGCCCTCTCCAGGCCAGCCGCGACCTCAGAGGTCTCTGTCTCGCCCCTCCCTGCTCTCAGCCCATCGTCTCTCCCTGTGCGCAGCTGAAGAGCCCTCGCTTCACCACCCCAGGAACAGGAGCTGCGTGACACCTCTGAGCGTCCTTGCTGCCCTGCCCCGTGCACCCGAGCCGCGAGGAGGGGACAGAACCACACGCTGGGTGCGCACGTTACTTATTTCTCCAAATCCAACTGCCCTGGCATTTCGTTGCTCCGTCACCCCCCTCAGCAGCCTGCCTCGCCATCCCTGCTCCAGGATCTCAGCATCACCATCAGCCTGTGTCACCCCACTGCGTGCAGGCACGAGGAATAACACAGACCCCATAAAGCCCTGGGGTCATCTCCTGCTGGTGTGAGAATGACCACCTAACTCCTGCCCTCTGTTCCCAGCTTGTAACCAGCTGCTTATCCACGCTTGTGCCGTGGCTGCTTGAAAGCCCTGGGGAGGAACCCGATCTCAGCCCTTTTGGAAATCCAGGCGGTCCCCCTCAACCAGAGCTCCCCAGGCACGTGCTTGTGACTCCTCTGAAGAACTCCAGTAGACCTGAGGGGCGGCAGCTCCTTTTATAAAAGCTGGGCTAACTCTTCCACAATCACCAGCTTCATGTCCTTCTCATAATCACCATCAACGTTTATAAAAGCTGGGCTAACTCTTCCACAAGACAGTACATTTATCTGTAGCTTCACCAGCTTCATGTCCTTATCATAATCACCACCACCATGCTCAGCACAGACATCAGCCCGACCAGTCCGTACTTCCCTAGGTCCCTTTTAAAAAGCCGAAACCTCAGTTGCCAGTCCCGAGTCATCACAAGTACAATAAAATAAAGCAGCTTGTTCAGGATCCCATCTGGCAGGAAAGCCCAGAAGAAGAGAGGATCCCTGCCACCCCACCCCCCCCGCCTCCCCCAGCCCCCCAGCCACGACCTCGGAGGACGTTTTGCTGATGAGAGTCACTTACCCCGCAGTGGGTCGCTGTCGTCTCCTGGAAATGGAACAGCAGAGACCAGATCACACAGAAAAGGAAACCAAAGAGCGGGCAAAACACGGTCCCAACGGCCAGCGTGGTAAAACGGAGCCGGAAGAGGATCCCATCTCGATCCAGGGGCAGCGGTACCTGTAACATCTTGATGGACCTGAAAACAAACAAGCAAGCAAACGTTTGACGGGGATTCTCTGTCCTCCTGCAAGGTCCAGCCCCAAATAGCCCTGGGCAGGGATGCACGCGTACGGCTGGCAGAGACGGCCCCTCACGCCCGTGTTTAACGGCCGCACAGCCCTAGAGCGGGCATCAAGGACAGGCGGCCGAAAGCACCTTTCTGGAGACGCAGGAAGCCCAAGACCCACGTACAACAGCGAGCAGGGTCAGAGCAGTGGCCCGCACGCAGCAGGACGCGCTCAGAGCAGTGGCCCGCACGCAGCAGGACGTGCGGGCAGCGGGACGTGTGGGCAGCGGGACGTCCCGCGCTGTGCTGCAGACCGCAAGACTGATCTGGCTGGAAAGGCACGTGAGCTCTTTTCGGTGGGGTACATCTATCCAGACCATTCCTGGGCCACGCTCAGAGCTGCCGCACAGGACAGCGCTGACGTAGCGAGGGCGCTGCGTGCTGCCCGCTGCCGCTCCTCCGCTGCACCCCACGGCCCCGTCCTCACTCCGCTGCCACCGCACCACGAGTGCACCGCAGCTCCGCATCCAGCACCGTCCCAGCCGAGCGCTCAGCACCTTTACGGGCAAGACTCTGGATGCAGGATCAGGACCTTGCAAGCCCCGCACCTTGCACAACGATAAAGCCGTTGCTCATCAGGTCGGGCAAGCCGGGACAAGCGGTTTGTCAAGCCCTGCAGCCCGCCTCTGGCCCAGGGCTCTCCATCAGCTCAGTCCCAACGCTCGCCGGCTGCGATCTCGCCCTCAGCCACGGCCGTTCATCCTTTAACCTTCCCACGCGCCCTCGGCCGCAGCCCTGCTGCCCTCAGACAGCCGGGGTCAAAGCCATGTTAAATCAGTCCCGGTCATCACACGCGTCTTGCTTCGAGCTCTCTTCCCGCTGCGCCTGTCCCTGACCTCTCCTGTCCCGGCAGGCTCCCCCCCCC
>NW_008794459.1:134318-135518 GCF_000699145.1 Aptenodytes forsteri | reverse complement strand
CTCCAGGGTGCTAGCCGCGGTGGGTGTCTGGGGATGTCCGGGCCGGCCAGCGGGAGAGTTATTTGAAGTTACGCGAATGGATTCGCCGAGTTCTTTGGGCGGGGGCGGGAGGTTTACGTAACAGTTACTGTAAAACCGTAATTAGAGGCCTTTTCTTCAGGAGAGAGGCGACGGCCCCTCTCCGGCTGGGGGTGGTGTCCAGCAAGTGGGAGAGGACCGTTGTATTAAAAAAAAAAAAAACCCAACTTTAGTTAACTCTGCTGCAGCCCTTCCTCAGTCCCCGGCTGCGGCTGGCGTTCCTGCAGTCAGGGGCTCTGCGTGTGTGTTCGTGGGACAGCTCGGAGGACGTTTGATCGACACGGCGTTTTACACGTGCAGTCGTGAGCCTGTTGTCTGCGTCTGCGTGCGGCTTCCCCCCGCCGCTGACCTGGGTTCAAGGGGCTCTGACGCGTCCACGGCGCCGGTGACCACATAAAGCCCGAGTTCTGTTTTGGCTGAACCGGAGCTGCTGAGGGTCAGTAGGTAAGGAAGGGTGGGCGTCAAAGGAGGACGAAGCCTCAGACCCCACGGGAGGGTGAAATCGTTTAATAACTTGTTTGCGTTTTAGAAAATTATGCTTCAGATTTCTGCTGAAGTAGAATTTGGCGTTTAACAACTCTCAGCGTACTGACTTTGAAAAAGCGGTGGCATAAATAAGGGCAACAGTGAAAGAAGAGGGGTTTTACAAATTGCAAATAAGGTCGAGAGTAACAAGATTGAACAACAGCTGAAAGCTGCGTGGACCCTTTTTACGTGGCCGTCGGTGAGACTTGCTTAGCGGCAAAGCGAGATGACCGAAAATAGCCTGTAGAAACAGGGAAGAATGTAGCTGAGGAGGGTGTGCAGAGTTCAAGAAGTGCACTCACGTCGGGCGTCAGGATAAAATTTATCTTACAAGCATAAAAAAAGAAAAAAAAAAAAGTAGGATTTTTTTAAGGCATCCTAGCAGGTGGTGTAGCGTAAGGGAGGGCAAATCATGAAGTTTGGGGGGCTGATGGATGTTCTTGGAAGCCACACACAGTCGAGCCGGAGCACAAAGGTTGGATTTTGAGGAAGCGAACGGGAGGTGGCTCTGCGACCCAAAGCCAGGCTCTGCTGGAAGACAAAAAGCAGCCTTGGCGCCGCAAAGGCGAGGTGCTTGTGGAAGAGTCGGCGGTGCAG
>NW_008794459.1:107999-133849 GCF_000699145.1 Aptenodytes forsteri | reverse complement strand
GGGGGGGGGGGGGGGGGGGGGGGGGGGGGGGGGGGGGGGGGGGGGATAGATGTAGTGACATCACTCCGGAGTGGCTGTGCTGGGCCGTACGCCGAGTACGGTGGGGTGCGTGCTTCCTTTTGGTGAGAAGGATGTAAAAGGGGTTGGAATTGGGGAGCTATAGAGAAGCTGTCAAACCTGGGCAGAGGCAAAGGTGTGGTTTTTCGGTTTTACTTAAATTGTTGGCGACCGAACGGAGAATACTTGATAGGAGTTTATTGCTGTCCTGGATGTTGAGCCTCCTGGAAAACCTAAACGGAGTTTAAAAAATGCCGAAATGCTAAAAGTTAGTGTGTCGTTCCATAAAACAGTGTTATCCTAACGTGGTAGAAAGTAGTGCTTTGTAAATATTCTTGGTGTGGGCCATGTCTTACAGTTTTCCAAACTTATTAGTTCTGCGCTGCTGTGGATTAGCTAATGCTGCCAACAATGAATTTTTTTCCGGATAATATTGGCATCTTCAATGGTGGAGCTAACAGCTGTTAGCCCCAATACAGAAAAAGACTATGAATTTCTCTGACTGGAGCATGGCTAAGGATCTGTTGTGATTTTGTTTTATTGGTTCGTTGGTTTTGTTGAAAACAGCTGTAGCGTTGTGTTTGTACTTGGAGAAGAGATTGGAGCGAAGCAGCATTACTAAATGTATCTGTAAATAAAATGACGGGTGTCGTAAAGGTAAGGTAAGTTTGGCCCCTGCCTAAATGGGGTAAAACTCCCCTAAACAAGTATTTAAAACCAACAACTTTCTAAAAGTTAAGAAAATCCCGGTGCAGCCCCGTGAGCAGTAAGTGGGAAGCAGATGGCAGGTGTATTCCTGTAGTTCTTGTGCAGTGTATTTCCACCTCTCTTGTTTGAAGCAGTTGGCAAATACTGTTTAAGAGAAAATCAATCATGGAAAATCCTGGGAGTGTCGCAGAAGCAGCTGTAGCACAGTGCAGATCCCCGCGCCCGCTCTTAGAGAAGCGTTCCGGTGGGGAGGTCTTTCAGGTGTTGAGGTGGCTGCGCAAAAATGGGTTTGTGTCGCCTGATTGTGGATCAAACGCGGTAGAAACAATGTGGGAAGTGCTGTTAGTGTTAGATGTTCTAGAGGATTTTGTTGAGAACACGTGGATTGGGAGCGGTGTCATTAGTTTTCTCGGTCTGTAAGATGCGCAGAAAATCTAGCCGTAGTTAAGGGTGGAAGGCAGCTTACTTGTGATGTCACTAAAGTATTAGCGTTCTTGTCCCTTTTAGGGTTCTGACTGTGTGTTTTAAGTTGCTTAGTGTGACTTAAACATGCTGTCACGCATTTTATGGCGTGAGTACTCAAATTAGATGGCTTACATCAACAATGAGGAAGGTGAAAAATTATTTAAAGCTTATCTTGAAAACTCAAAGCTGAATTCTTCTTTCCAGGTTTAGGGGGACAACCTGAAAATGTTTAACAAATCCTTTGGAACTCCATTTGGAGGCAGCACTGGCTTTGGGACAACTTCAACTTTTGGACAAAGTAAGTAATACGTCTAAACTGACTTTTCAGTACTTGAGGTGTTTTTTCCTGGAGGTGCAGCTAGAGGATCAGATGGAGGTGGCGATTCTGTGTGTGTGACAGAATTGGAGTGCTGCTAGGCTGTCCAGCTCGCTCGCTTTGCAGTGAATCAGGTTCAGGAGCCCTAGGCTTCTCCACTAACCAAGCTTTTAATTTGGGTAGATACCAGGATTCCACATTCAGTTGTTGAAACTTCTTTTTATAAAAGGAATGGAAACTCAAATGCTTAGATAAAGGCCGTCTTGCTGGGGGGGGAGATTCTTTCAGTCAGGACTGGAATACGTTGGAAAGACTTGGAAGGAAAAAGCAAGTAATCTGAGGAGCGTCTTCTGGAGATAGACATTGTAAATACCACAGTGAGTGAGTTTCTAGCCATTAACGCAGACTATAAACTGGCGCGTATGCCCAGTTTAGTTTTTTAGGAAGGAAGCACAGTAACTCTGTCTATATTGCTCCTAAACCAAGGTATGAGAAGAGCAACTTCCAGGTGCCATAAAAAGCGGTAGAGGCCTTGCAGAGGAGTGTCTTTACGTTCTGTAGAAGTGGCTGACTCAAATACTGTAGCCTTTTGCTTCGAGAGCTCTGTAGAAGTATTAATTGTACCACTTCACATATCCCAGACACTGATGTGTAGGTAGTTGTGCACAAACTTCTTCTGGAAAGTTAAAAAGGCAGTGACAGCATTTAGTTTCTAGTACACGTGTTTAGAATGTGGTTTCATTTAAACTGTAATGCTGATTTTCAGATGCTGGCTTTGGTACTACAAGTGGAGGAGCGTTTGGAACATCAGCCTTTGGGTCAAACAATAATACTGGAGGCCTCTTTGGGAGTACACAGACAAAACCAGGTATTGTTGTGTTATGGTTGTAGTGCAGAACGCAATCCTGAAAGAAGGATGTTATTTAAAAAAAAAAAGGGGTGGGGGGGAAAGGAAAAGAAAAGAAAAACCAAACCCCCAAGCAACCATCAACAAAAGCAACAACAAAAAACAACCACCCCCCCACCCCACCCCCCAAAGAAAAACCCAAAACAACCAAAAAACCCCAAGCAGTTGATGATTACAAGTGATTAATAGTCTGTTTCTGTCTTCAGGAGGATTATTTGGTTCGACGACATTTAATCAGCCAGCCACCTCCTCCACAAGCACTGGCTTTGGGTTTGGAACGTCAACTGGGACGTCAAATAGCCTGTTTGGAACTACCAGCACCGGTGGAGGCCTCTTCTCATCCCAGAATAATGCCTTTGCACAGAATAAGCCAGCTGGGTTTGGAAGTGAGTAAAACTGCTGCATCTCTCTTGAACATTGCTTATTTTCTTTGATTGAAGAGCACAGAACGCTGGATGTATGTGTGGATCTGGCACAAGTGTTAACGTGGGGTTTTGGTGGCTTTTTCTCCTGAAGGATATAGTGACGTTACTGTGGTCCACAGTAGCCAAGACTGAGCCTGATATGCTACAAAATCTGTAGCTGCGATTCTAGCCATTAGTTTTAAAATAAGTTAAAAAAGGTGGTCGGCTGGCATTTTCTATTCTTAAGTATCTTTTGGCGCTGCTTGATTTTTAGCTTTTTATTCTGCTGTCGTAAAGCAGTTATAGTTGGTTTTGCTTCTGGCACTAGAATTCTTAAAATGCCTCTTAAACTCTACTGTAATTCCCCAAAGCAAAAGCAACTGCTTGCAGACCCTTCTGAGAAGAGAAAAGAAACCTCACTGATTCCCCTTGTATACATAATTTTCTGAGCATTGTCAGTAGTAGAATGAAACTGGCTGCTGTGGTTATTCTAGAATTTCCTGGGGTGATGGGTTAGAGGCAGTCTTCTACAGCAGAATATTGCATTAGCGGACTATCGGTTTCCAGCTCTGCTGTAAAAAAAAATCTCTTTCTAGCGGTTTCTTCCATTTCCAAACTATTTTGTAATTTGAATAAAATATTTGGGTTTAAGTTTTAAAATTCAGGTTTGTTTTAGTACTGATCTTTTTATTTTTTTATTTTTTTTCAAGACTTCGGAACTAGTACCAGCAGTGGAGGTCTCTTTGGAACCACCAACACCACTTCCAATCCTTTTGGAAGTACGTCTGGCTCTCTTTTTGGCCCAACTAGTTTTACTGCTGCTCCAACTGGCACGACTATTAAGTTTAATGTAAGTTCTGTTTTTACTTAATCAAGCCTGTTTATCATAGGAAGCACTAAATTTTGCAGTTACTGTCTTAGTCACTGAGCTGAAATTTAAAAATAAGTAGTTCATATGCAAGTATGCAGTGTTCTGAAATGATTTGAAAGCATCCCCCTTTAGTGGAACTGTTGCAGTGGAAATAGGATGTATAATTAACTCCAAAGAACTAGACTTTTTTTATTCTGAATTTGACAGACTTCTCAAACACTGTGGAGTGATGCCCTCTCTAGACTTGCTAGGTTTACAGCTGTGTTAAAGCTGAAGAGGTAAACCAGCTCTTAAAATTGAGCCTTCTCAGGAAGGTAGGAAGTCCCACAGGATTCAGGGTGACCGACGCTAAATGCTAACAGCAATAAGGGTTAAGGACATCTTGGAACGGGCCAAAATAAATGCAGTTCTCTTACAAGTCAGCATGGCTTTGGGAATGTACACTGAAATGTGAAGACCAATCCCCTATGCTTTCTGGATGAGTTCCCTTTAAGAAAGGGTTGAATAACGTCTTGGAAGTTCTGTGGCAGTTGAAAATGGAGGGTGGCTCGGAAGGGAAGCCATCATGGAAATGGGGTAACTGATACCTGCTGGAAAGGGGCATTCTTTTTCCCAAATACTTGTCACGCAAATCTCAGCCCTCTTCGTTTCTAGGCTGAGCTGGTTTAACAGACTGAGACTTTGCTATTTCGGGATGTAGACAGAACGGTGATGATCAAGTTGAGCAGTCTGAGTGGCATTGATGCGTACTTTCATAGCACAATTAAAAAACCAGGGGATAACGAAATCCGTGAATAGCTAGAGGATCTGTATCACAAGTTTGGGTAAACTACTTTTAAAGTGAAACTGAAAAATGAATTTCACTGCGTTGTTCTGGGTGTTACTAGGGTAAATTCCACTACTGATTGCTACTGAACATGCCTTGTCACCAGGTGAGGCCACAGCTGTACAGATAACAGCGATACACCGCTTCAGCTCCTGTGCTAAGTTTAGGTTTTAACAGCATCTGCCGAGAGAGTACTAACTACATTAACGGAAGTCTATCTGGATTTTAAACTTGATACCTGAACCTCTTCTCTTGCAGCCACCAACCGGTACAGATACTATGGTAAAATCTGGAGTTAGCACTAACATCAATACCAAGCACCAATGTATTACTGCTATGAAAGAGTATGAAAGCAAGTCTCTCGAGGTCAGTCAATGAGTGTTCAAACATGCTTATCTTGTTTGGCTGTTCGCTAGCATTGGTTTAGTAGAGCTTTTTTCGACTGTAATAATTGTCTTCTATTAATATGAGTACAACCTTCAATATCTGCATCACTCACAGAAGAGAGGTATCATAAAGTAAAACGTGTAATGCGTTGCCGTATTAATTACGTTTGTTTTTAAATGCTTAACACTGCAATTTCTGAAGAGCTGAAATTCCATCTTGCCGTGTACCAGAAGGGCGCGAGATCCTGTTGGGAGCAAACCTACACTGCTGAGATAATGGCAGAATCTCAGACAAAACTCACAGTTGTTTAATATAAACTAGTGTTCCCAAGGATTTAACCCTGAAGCCTTTCTGTTCAAGTTGACTTATTTGATATGTCAAAACAGGTCTTCTACTCAAAAGATCTGAAAAAGCTCTGGGAAGTAAAATTGAAGCCCAGACATGAACTGCAGAGGTATATCTAAGTTTAGGTCCTGTTTATGCTGTCCTTTTTAAAAAATATAGGTGTTACAGCTTTTCATGATACCTTCATCCCGGAGCAGGCTTGAATGCTGTGTAAACGTGCTAATGACACTGTTCTAACCTTATCCAGTGTAAAAAGAACGTGTAAAGAGAACTGGATTTTCCTTTACTAGGAACTCCGTTTAGAAGACTACCAGGCAAATAGGAAAGGGCCCTCAAATCCTGTAGGAGCGGGAGCAGCTGCAGGCTTGTTTGGGTCTTCTACTGCTACGTCAAGTACAGCTACGGGACTTTTTGGCTCTTCTACTACTAACACAGGCTTTTCATACGGACAGAATAAAACTGCTTTTGGAACCAGTAAGTACTGCCTGTCTGCTGTCATTACTGTGACCAGATATGCAAATATTCTGTTAAGCTATGTAAAATTCTGTAATGAAAAAAGATGAGGAAACACTGGTGTGAGCTCAGAATTTTACTAGTTGTGTTATCAAAGTCCAATAATCGGGTTCTTTGCCATAGAAATCTCTATTTACTTACTCTTCAGGGATTGCAAACTTCCTCTGCATCCTGCAAGTTTTGCTGGAAAACAATTCATTAGAGCATCTGGCTTTACAAGAAAGTCAGCTAGTTCACGTGGGCGAGTAAAACAATTCGAAGTAAAACCACCAGGACATTGCTAGTGATCGGCAGGGTGATGGCATCAGTTGGTTAATGGTAAAGTCAAGATTCTGCTTCCGCTAATGAGTGAACATAAATTCCCTGGAAATGGACAAGTTAATTTATAGTAGCCTAACTAGACTTTGCCAGGAGCTTTTCTCCACCGTAGTGCAGGGTTAGGACGTGGACCTGTTACATGTTGCGCCATCCTGGTTTCACGCTGTCCATTTTGGCATTCTTGGTCAAAAAGTAAAAGCCAGGTATGAAGTAACTAATTCACGTAAGTGCTTGCGTGTCTGGTAGTCCCAGGTCAGTTGGGCTAACCAGTTAGCGGACTGGTTGAATTTAGCGTAAAACAAATAGTGCTGAAAAGTTCAAACACAAATTCTGTTTTTTAGTTTCTGCTGCAAACCTAAATGTAAGTAGACATTTGTATTTGTGGAATTAGACTGTAAACAGAAGATCAAAATCCTATGGTCCATAGGAACGGAAGTGATTATCTGCCGTAAGAAAGGCTCTACTGTCTTGGGTTAGAATTGTGTCTGTCCTTAATGACAGGCACTGCTGGGCTTAATCTCTGGGCTTGCTTGAGGCCTGTGTGGGTTGAGCTGAGCTGCTGTCCTTGAGAAAGATCGGCATACAGGTGGCCATATTCCTCTGCACCCCGCGAAGGTATGGTTCGTTAAAATACAGGGACTGCCCAACCTGCCAGCCTTGCTGGGCTTCATGTATTTCTCGTGCAGTCAACTCTGAAGAAAGCGCATACTTCTGCAGAGGTAGCAGCGGCAGTCGTGAGAAGGAGCAAAAGCTCTTGTCTATGCGTTTTTACCACCTCACATGTAAACAGCCCTTTTCCTTTGGGGTGAAAAAAGGGAGAAGGTGTTTGAAGTTCAGGTAGAAGTTCCTGTGGTGGTAGTTGTATGGGTTATAGAACAGAACCGGTGTGTAGGGCACTGGCTGCCTGCCCACGTCTTGCCCAGTGAGCTCTCTTCAGGTGCTCGTGGTACGGTTTTCTTTGTACAGTGGAGAACAAACTGACCGTATCAAAGCTGGTATCTCTTTGGTCAGATCTATCTGTGAGGTAAACTTGCAGGTGGTTCTTGGGTGTTAGGCTCACACTGACTTTAGGACAAGGAGAACGTGATGAAATACCTAACAGGAACTCCTTCCATCTGAACGCAGATGCCGTGCTGCGTTGGTGACACTGGGTGTTTTGCTGTTCCATTGAATTGAAGCATCTTTTTTCCTGTTTGAATGTGCCGAGTGGGGAAACGTAGTGGGTTTGGATAAATACTTGAGAGTTTTTTAACCAATGTGTTTATATGTTGTAGGTACAACCGGCTTTGGAACAGGAACAACAGGGGGCCTTTTTGGTCAGCAATCTCAAACTACAAGTCTGTTCAACAAACCGTTTGGTCAAGCCACAACAACGCAGAACACCGGCTTTTCTTTTGTCAATACTAGCACTCTAGGGCAGCCGAACACAAACACGATGGTAAGATAAATTGTTTGAACCCTTAAAGGTTTAAGTTGTGGTATAGCTACTCCAGCTAGACAGAGGAGGCTGCTATATAGTGCTTCAGATCTTCCTCAAATTGTAGTACAGCTTCGTAAAACATGGATGCAAAGCTTTGAACGCTGCTGTCTGAGCAAGCTACTTCCTGCCAATCAAAATTTTTCATTCGTGATAATTGGACAGCAATGCAGCTTTTAACAAATAACTTTTCCTGTTCCCTTCTTTAAGCAGCCTGCTCTATCAATTCAAGTATTTCCAATCGTGTTCACACAGATAATATAATTTGATTATTAACATGCTGTGGGAATTCATTAACAATTCTGTACTTTCTGGTGACTAATGAGCAGCATTCATGGGCTCTTTTGATAGAAAGATGCTACATAGCTGTAGCTTGTTGCATAGCTAGGGGCTTTGGCTCCAAATATACTATATTCTTTCTGAATACGTTGTGACTTCTCCCAGAAAACACTGAAATGTTTCTTTTCCGTCTCCCTCACCCAAAGTGATGAGGAAATTCTAATATCCTTCTAAGCTTGGAGCATAAATTCTTTGATTTTTTTTTTCTATTTCCTTTTTGTAACTAATTTCTTGGAAAATGACTAAAGCTGAAATGCTTTTCACCCGTCTTCTTCCCCCAGCAAAAGGGCTAATGTAGCATCATTTTATTAACTGACTTTGTGTGTTGATTCTGTTATCGTCAGCGCTAGACTTTGAAAAGCATTGCAACATTATCTTAACCTGGTCCCTGTTTGTAGGGTCTCTTTGGGGTAACCCAGCCCTCACAGCCTGGAGGCCTTTTTGGAACAGCTGCCAATACAAATGCTGGTACTGGATTTGGAACCGGAACTGGTCTTTTTGGACAAACTAACACAGGATTTGGTGTTGGCGGTTCGGTATGTCTGTGTCTTAATAATAAATAAAAAGAATAAAAAAAAGAAAATAAAAACAAATGGCTTAGAGTCCTGTTCCTGGGTGTTGACCTTCATGAAAGTAGTGTTGTCTTAAGTGTTAAGATGCCCAAGATGCGAAAATAGTGTGGTTTTGTGTAAACTGAAGGATACAATATAAGCATGTGCAATAGAACTGTTGTTGCAGAAATAAATTTTTTTAACAAGTAATGTCTTGAGTGATGAAAGACAGCAAGAGAGACTGAACGTGTCACTGCCTATATATTGCTAGGGGTGCCTCGGCGTAGTGTTGAAAATACAGGCGTTTAAATTGTGATGATGACTCAACCGAAAATGAACTTGATTCTTGATATTTACTCATTTTGGTTTTAATGGAGTGAAAATACTTGTTTCCAGAAGGTGCTTGCCGTGTACTAGTGCATGTGGCTTGCAAATAACACGTCGCTGTTGGGAGTCTGGGTTGTGTGGTCTAAGTTGTGCTTGGCGCTAGTTCTGCTTTCTTGCCTACAGTGAAACACTAATGCGATTCTTTTAAAATCGGTCCGTCAGGTTTCCAAATTCATGTTTTCTTCCTTTCAGACCCTGTTTGGTAACAAGCCTGCTGGATTTGGAACCACCACGACCAGTGCTCCCTCGTTTGGTACAACCACTGGCGGCGGGCTCTTTGGTAACAAACCAACCCTGACTTTAGGAACCAATACAAACACTTCCAATTTTGGTACATATAAAAAAAGGGGGATTTCAGTCACTTAAAACTATACTGCATATACCACACACCTGGCTGCTGAATATCGCATGCTAAATGATTATGAATGTTAAAATTCTCAGGTAAGCCATGCTTCTGATGCATGTTGCTGCAGGGAAACGTCTTGGCTGCTGTTTTATACCTTTCCTCTTGGTGGTACTCCCTGACTCAAGAAGGTAGATAGTTAAGTAAAAGTACCACTCTTTCAATGAGTGGTTAAGAGAAGGTGTAACCTGTAATTGAAAATCTTGAAATCAAAGAATTCATAGAATCGTTAAGGTTGGAAAAGACCTCTAAGATCATCAAGTCCAACCGTCGACCCAACACCCCCATGCCCACTAAACCATGTCCCTCAGCGCCGCATCTACACGTCTTTTAAATACCTCCAGGGATGGGGACTCCACCACTTCCCTGGGCAGCCTGTTCCAATCTTTAACCACTCCTTCAGTAAAGACATTTTTCCTCATGTCCAATTTAAACCTCCCCTGGCACAACTTGAGGCCATTTCCTCTCGTCCTGTCGCTTGTTCCTTGGGAGAAGAGACCGACCCCCACCTCGCTACAACCTCCTTTCAGGTGGTTGTAGAGAGCGATGAGGTCTCCCCTCAGCCTCCTCTTCTCCAGGCTAAACAACCGCAGTTCCCTCAGCCCCTCCTCGTAAGACTACTTCTCCAGACCCTTCATACAATGTAGAGGTTTGTTAAGCGGCTGTAAATACACTGTGGTTGCAAAGGAGTACTGAAAAAAATAGGGTAAAAACAGTGATATCTGTAGCTTGATGGCGGGGTTAAGGAGATCTTGCACTGGAGCGAGGGTAAAATGAAACGGTCAGTTCCAGTTTAACTGGTAGCTGTTGTCGTCTTTCATGGTGTGAAGGATCAAAGTCCTGAAGAAGTGGGTCTTGTGTTAATGTTGGCCTCTGACGCTAATGTTAGAGAATTGCTGTCAAATGAGCGTGTGATCAAGCAGGAGAAATGTGTAGTGATAGTTGAAGTAAATGACAGTCTTCCTCCATGGGACTTCTGTTGAAATCTGGATTTTTTTTCCTTGACTCTGAGAGCAACAAAACTGTATTCCTGAAAGTGAGCAGGAATGGGCTTAGATCCTGACATTGGTCCTTTTTTTTTTTTTTTTTTTTTTTTAATATCAGCAATAAAGTCTAAAATGCGATTAGCCTGCCAGAATAAGACAGAGGGAGGAAATTGTCAAGCGCTCAGACTGCCAGGGCAGCACCGTTTCATTGCGGTGACCAGCCTTGGGCAAACTGTTACCATGGTATTTGTGAAAGTTGCTTCCAAGTCCCTTGTTCTACTGTTCTCCAAGATAGCTAGTGTGTTGATGCTCTTTAGTGGTGAACAATACTGACTGTAGTATGTGTTTTTAATTTGCCTGCATTGCTTGCGGTGGTATAGTTAACAGGAAAAATGGAGTTTGCTTCTAAGGTGTTTCTGATGTTGGTCCATGACTGCAGTTTTCTTGCTTAATTCTGTCTTTGCATACTAACCAACCGTAGGATGGTTTCACAATCTTCAGTTTAAGAACTAATCTGTCTAATGTTAGATTTGGATTGTACTTAGTTACAATTGGAGATGTGTCTTTGAACTGTGTGCTTGTAGGAATCTGAGTTGTCACTTGCTTTGTCGGTAAGAATCAGAGGTGCGTGTGTGGTATAAACAGTATAAAATGGGATTTGTTCCTTCCAGGCAGTTGAAGAAACTTAATACATTTTATTCTGTTGCCAGATACAGCATCATCATGTCCATTCTGGCTTTCAGTAAAACTTTGAAGTTTGTAACAAATTGAAAAGCTTAAGAAGGCAAAACAGTATTTTTCTGTACTGATGTTTTCAATATTATGTTCATAATTCAAATATGTTTTTTACCATTGAAGTCCCTTCTTGCTGCTTGTTAGTTTAACTTGTGTTGTTGGAAACAGGCTGTGAAATTTGACTTTAACTGTGGCAGGGCTGTCTTTGAGCCGGTGATGCCCATTTGTTTAAATATATGTTTTTAATTTCATCTCTAATAGTGTTAGATTAACGAGCTACTGCTTCTGTTCTTGAAGGTTTTGGTGCCAACACTGCTGGAAATAGTTTGTTTGGAAATAAGCCTGCGACTGGGACTCTGGGAACTGGACTTGGAACAGGGTTTGGTACAGGTAAACAGTTTAACAGCTTATTTCATGTCAGTCCTCAAACTTCAGTGATAATAGAGCCTTGGTGTTACTTGCTAACTCTAATGTAGTAAAGGCTGTAGATGTTTTAGCTTGAAGCCGTGCATCTCGGTCACAAGTACAGCTTGCTAACACAGCGCTAAGTAACCTTTTAGAAATTGTAGGCAGCATTGCTTACAGCGGTGGCTAATGGCTCAGAAAACCAGTGGCGTCCTCTGTGTTTGAAGTCTCTGGTCTGATCACGTGAGTCTTGAGTGTCTGTAGCATTCATGGACATGTTGAATGTTTCTTGCAATTTAATAAATAATTGATTCTTTGTTGTGGGATAAATTGGCTTGTAAGTTTGTCATGGTCTTGTAGTAAATGACAGTCATCTCTTACTTACTATTTACTTACTTACATCCTTACTTACTACGTTCTAAGAAAGTAGTATTTCTAAATGACAGTCATCTCTCCTGCCACAGCTCTTGGAGCAGGACAGACTTCTTTATTTGGAAACACCCAGCCTAAACTTGGTGGAACGCTAGGAACAGGAGCATTTGGGGCACCAGGATTCAATACATCAACAGCTACTCTGGGCTTTGGAGCCCCTCAGCCTGCTGTAGGTAAGTGTACATTAACCCAACTTTAATTGCTGCTTCCTCCCTTGTTTCAGATGTGCCTAAACAGGAGCACATCCCACCCAAATGCTTTGGAGGGAAAAAAAATGTTTGGGCATCTATTTGAGGCCACTTCTGTTCTCGGTAGCAGTGGAGACCGTGTTAATGACATTTTTTTTTTTGTGCTAAAGTAATTCAAAGTTACTTAACATTACTAATAATTGCAGCTATTTTAGAGCTTTGTCTTCAAGATTGCTAACATATTTCCCATCATTGAATTTGGGCAGCAATGGTAGGTGCTTACAAAAAAAAAGTAAGGGAAATGTAGCGTTAGCTTCTTGAGTAATTTCAGGTAGGAGAGCTAGAGGGACTTAATTAAAGCGTTAGCTTCTTGAGTAATTTCAGGTAGAGCTAGAGGGACTTAATTAGCAGGTATGCTGTGCCATTGGTGAAATGAATGGTCTTTAGCTTCAGGCACTGGTACTGCCATTTTTTAAGTTAAAACGTCTACCACTTCCAGCAGTGTTCACCCTGTTTGGCGGATCTGAGCACTTTAAATGAATGGCGTACGTACCTGATGCTCTAGCCCCCTGAGGCTGTGATTTCAGGAAAATTATTTTAAACTTGGGCAGGGGGACAGAGACACACGGACGGCACACGACACTGTGTGGGAAGACAGGCCCAAGAAAGCTGGTTGATATTCAGGGATCGCCTCCTCCGTGCTCAGGAGACGTCCATCCCAATGAGCAGGGAGTCAGACAAAATGACAGAAGGCCTGTGCGGGTGAATGAGGAGCTCCTGGCAAAGCTCAGACACAAAAAGGAGGCATGCAGGAGGTGGAAGCAGGGACAGGTAGCCTGGGAAGAATACAGAAACGTTGTCCGAGCATGCAGGGATGGGTTTAGGAAAGCCAAAGCCCAGCTGGAACTGAATCTGACCAGGGATGTCAAAGGCAACAAGGAGTGCTTCTATAAGTATATAGGTCACAAAAAGAAGAGTAGGGGTGGCTGATTTGCCTGAGGGTCATGCTGCCATCCAGATGGATCTGGGTGGGTTGGAGAAACGGGCTGGCAGGGACCTCATGAAGTTAAACAAGGAGAAGTGCAAAGTCCTGCCCCTGGAGAGGAACAAGCCCAGGCACCAGGACAGGCTGGGAGCTGGCCGGCTGGAAAGCAGCTTGGCAGAGAAGACCAAGGGCGTCCTGGTGGATACCAAGTTGACCACGAGCCAACAATGCGCCCTTGTGGCAAAGGCAGCCAGCGGTGTCCTGGGCTGCATTAGGAGGAGGGAGGTGATCCTTCCCCTCTGCTCAGCACTGTTGAGGCTCCACCTGGAGTGCTGTGTCCAGTGCTGGGCTCCCCAGTATGAGAGACATGGACATACTGGAGAGAGTCCAGCGAAGGGCCACGAAGAGGCTGGAGCATCTCTACTATGAGGAAGGGCAGAGAGAGCTGGGACTGCTCAGCCTGGAGAAGAGACGGCTCGGGGATCTCATTCGTGTACACCAATACCTGCAGGGAGGGTGCCAAGAGGACGGAGCCAGGCTCTTCCCAGCAGTGCCCAGTGTCAGGACCAGAGGCCATGGGCACAAACTGGAACATGGGAGGGTCCCTCTGAACATCGGGAAGCACTTTTTCACGGTGAGGGTGCCCAAGCACTGGCACAGGTGGCCCTGCTTGAGCAGGAGGCTAGGAAAAAGGTGACCTTCAGAGGTGCCTTCAGCTTCACTGTTCTGTGTTGCTGTGAACAGCCCTCAAAGTAACTTCATATACTAGTTAGGACAGACAAAATGTGGTTGAGGGGAGCTATGTTCTTGTCACGATGAAATACTCTCATCAGTGTGTTGCAGTCAGATTTTATATATTTCTGTCTTGCTTCTATCATACTTCTATATTTCTTATGCTTGGACCTCCCTTGATGTTACTCTACAGGTGATCCAAGTATTCTCTTTTGTAGGCAACGCCTGCAGTGGGGCAGCGTAGGGAAGGGTTTCGCTGCTTAACATCTGCTCAGTTAAACCAGCTTTTGATCTGGGAAGAACCAGTTGTCTCAAACTGTACTCTTGACTTCCTTGCAGACTTTGTCTGACAGTAAGCTGTTGGTTCTCAGAGCGGTTTTGTTCTTTGGGAATGCACAGATTCGATCTGTTTTTCTTGGAATTAGAATTAAGCTGCCTTAGGTGGCTCGAAACACTTCATAGTGTGAACATTTATAGTAGTTTAATGGGAATTAAAATTAGATGCTGGAAGATGTAGAGACAAAATTAAGAGGCCTTTGTTGTAGAGAGGACTCTAGACCTGTAAGTTTGATTGCTGTAGCAAGAATATCAGAACTTTGCATCACAGTTATTTTGGTGGGGTTTTTTTTTTCCCCCCCTTAAAAGATGTTTGAGAAGTCAAATATATTAGTTAAAGGTTTTGGCAGGCCAGGCTCATTCTACTGATATGTAGTTCTCCATGCCGTCAGCTTTTCACAGGTAAAAACTTACTGAATGTGGTTGCAAATTCTAATGAAGAAATAGAATCTGATTTCTTCCTTCAGACTGCTGCAGAAATGGTGACTGAAGAGCAGAGGAAAGGAATGCTGAAGTTTGTATAGAAATTTGAATTCCTATGACGCGATCCTCGGATTGGAAGGATGTCTTTTCTACCTACATTGGTTCTATTAGTAAAACTGTTAAAACTAAAAAACTATGTTCTCTTTATAGCACTGACGGACCCAAATGCATCAGCTGCTCAGCAAGCAGTCCTTCAGCAGCATCTCAATAGCTTGACTTACTCACCCTTTGGAGATTCTCCGCTCTTCAGAAACCCCATGTCAGACCCAAAGAAGAAAGAGGAGGTAAGTGCACGTAAACATTGAACTCACTTTCTGGGTAAGATTTGAAATGACTTTAATTTGTTTTGTGCTCACTGTCTTCGCTTAGGTACGCAGTGAGCAGCAAAATAAGTTGCCATCTGTATACTCATACTGGCGCAGTGGCTTTTTATGCTCTCCAGGACGCAAACTGCTTATATTGTGGCTTTGTTTACTGCTTTTGACTGCATCAGAGCCTTGGCTGTGGAGTTCTTGTTATGCTCACTGCTGCTAGTTGAGAATAAAGATGGATAATTATCTATACGTGGAATATTTTTAGTGTTTACCTTGAGCTTTGCTTATGACAGTCTCTTGCCCTGTTGATTTGGTTTAAAAGACAACAAACAAAACTTTTCAGACTTTGTAAGTGTTAAGGGACGTTATAAACATCTGCTGACCCCAGCAAACTGCAGGAGCTGGGGATTCCTCCAGCACAGTATGCCCAGAGCCCCAGGGGGTCTCCTTCCCAGGCTGATGGATGTGGCTGTTGCTTTCCCGTTTGCAGGCGCAATCAGTTGTGAAGCTGAGCGTGTATCCCAGACGCACATGCCCAGAGTACGCTGACACCGCGGGCTGCACAGCCACAAGGCACTGCCTTCAGCAGCACCCACGCTTAACGCTACCGGGACTCCCATAAAACATAAGCATACACAGCCAAGTCCCCTTCCTCCTCTTTGGCTAATAGGGGTTGAAGTTCCCTAGTGAAAGCACACGCTCTCTAGACTCACCCACACATTCGTGGATCCCTGGAGCATTAGCATGGCCCCTCTGTCCATCCGATAGCCCTGCCCAGATCTTGAGCCCTCTTACCTGCTCCACAGAGCAGCTTGACGCTTGCTGCAAATCAAATGCCCGCACTCACACGCTCATTTCATGGGCACCCTGTACTCACGGATCCCTCAATATCGGCACGAGCCCTCTGCCTCTCCAATATCCCTGCCAGGCCCTCCTACTTGCGGGCTAGTCCAGCCTGAAGCTTGCCAGTGAATTACACATGCACACACACATACATGAGGTTTGGGGACAATGCAGGTGCTCTGCCTGTCCCCCACTGCCAGCACCTGTCACCCAGGCACAGGGGCCAGTGAGCTGTGGTCTTGTTACAGTGGGTGCTGCCGAGACCTTCACTTACGTTAGTCCTCCCCCCCAGTAGCTACACCTGGGACATGCACTGGTCCCATCCCAGGGGCTGGAGCAGAGGCCCTCATCTGCTCCAGGCACTGAGGCTTCCCCTCGCTCCAGCTGCTGGCACCACAGGCACGGGGTGCCCACATCCCTAGTCGGACTGCAGTAGCTATCCCCGAATTCACTCAGCCTGGACAGGAGGTCCAGGTTGGCCCTCTCCAGAGCTATGCCTGTAGTTTCTTAATGGCCCATCAGTGAGTGACTGGAGACTTCTGGTCTTTGGCATTGTTTCCATTACCTGTTGTCAACCAGCTTTGTGTCACTGTTTTTGTTTATTATGTCCCCCTTTGCTCAAGGTCCTTGAGTGGATAGTCTTAGCAACAGCAGGCACTCTCACTGTCCACAAACCCCTACAGTAAGTGGTATGAAAATTCCAATTCTGCATCTTTTTGTTTCAGAGGCTGAAACCAACTAACCCAGCAGCTCAGAAGGCCTTAACGACACCCACCCACTATAAACTGACTCCGCGTCCAGCGACCAGAGTGCGACCAAAAGCTTTGCAGTCAGCTGGCTCTGCTAAATCTCATCTCTTTGATGGTCTTGATGATGACGAGCCGTCCCTATCCAATGGTGCATTTATGCCAAAGTAAGTTTTTCTTTTGTGTATGTTGGAGGGAGGAGGTGGTGCAAGAATCTTCCGATCAGATTCAGTAAACTCCTTTAGTGTCCTAAATTCCATGACTGTTTTGTGACCTGGTTCAAATATGAATAGCAATAACAAATTTTCTGTAAGACTTGAATAGAACTGTTTTCTGTAGAGGATATAAAACTGTTCAGCTTAAACTGTTAAGGCCAAATAAGCTGAAAAATGAGGTCATCCCATGACTGGAGCAAAGCTTCTATAAAGTCAATTAGGAATATTACAAGGAAAGCTTGTACAGTGTAATACTTCCTGCTTCTGAAATACAAGTGTCATTTAGTTTGCTAATGCAGTCAGTATGAAGACAGTTTTCTGACATTTTCACAGCCCACCACTGGTTCTATTTCAGATACACAGATGTTTCTGTGAGAAATTAATAATGGTGCTGTGGATCTGCCCTACTGAAGCTTTTGGGTTCAGTCTTCAAGAGCATCAGTGGCAATCAAATTGAAAAGGGGTTTGGAAAGTTTTGGGGTTTAGTTAAAAACAAACAACAAAAAACTTTGGAGAAAGATGCATCAGTCATTTGAAAGTCCCTCTAAGCACAGGGTTTTTAAAAACATTTTGTAATTTTTGTGAACTTGGCTCGTCTTTAGTTTAGCCTGAACCATCTCTTCAGTTTCCAGGGAGAGAGCAGAGTATGGAATGACTCAGTGTTTTATTGAAAAACACCAAATCAACAAAAGATCAGAACGAAGGGGTACTTAGACTTCTTTGTAATTGGCGTAGCTGTTCAGTGATCTTCAGATTGCAGGCAGTGAACCCTAGTCTGGCCATTGATTTGCTCCTAAAGTGACGCTGTAGTAAAGAAGAACCTGCATCTGTGGGCCAGACTTTCTGTGCAGGGTTCTGTGCTTCTGCTGGAAAAGCTCTGTTTTGTAAAACAGATAGTACTGTGGTTTACTGAACTTGGGTTTTGAAGCTTTCAATGACTTGTGCTTTTTACACTTACTCGTAAACCAAAGCCTTGAATGGAATTCCAAAAGGAGTTTTAGCGTCTCAGCTACTGCAGTGCTCTTACAGAAGACTTCGTAAGTCCTTAGTGTGTGAACAGGTCTTACACAGCTGGTTCCTGGAACACAGGAATTAAGCATGAAATATATATTTATGTAGTGGAAATATCCAAATTACTCTTTGGTGTTGTGCGGTTTTTTGTTTTGGTTTGTTTGGTTGGTTTTTTTTAGGAAGAGCATCAAAAAGTTGGTTTTGAAGAATCTCAACAGTAGCAATCTGTTCTCGCCTGTCAATCGTGAAAATGAAGACCTGGCTTCTCCATCAGAGTATCCAGAGAATGGAGATCGGTATGTTGATTCATCATGCAGGTGTTTATACTTACGAGAAATGCAAACTGCTTATGCCCGTCTCTAAATTATTATTAATAGAATAGTTATTTTCAGGGATGTCGTCTTAGCTGTTCATTGGAAGCGATTTGACCTGTTGTGAGATTCATTTCCTCTTAAACTAGCCGTATGTTCTTCCTGTGTGGTCACATACCAATTCATTCCATCCAAAATCAGGAGTTCAAAGAGGAATGACTCACTTTCTGGATATGTCCCTCTTCATTCCCTGTAGTGAGAAACTAGGCCATTTCTTGAGGGAGGTGATAAACCTGACCCTGAGGTGAGGCGAACCTCTCCTTCTGCTTAGTCCTCCTCAGTAATGTGGGAATTGCAAGGAAGCTCCTCTGATCCAAATGTCTCATAATAGTAAAGTATTTTCTACATATTAAAATGAGGAATCCCTAAGGCCCTCTTTTACCCCCCAAAAGCCTGAATACCTCCTATTCCTCTAAAAATCTGGCCATATTTCAGATTAACTCCTTTCTTTTTTTTTTTTTTTTTTTTTTTTTTTTTTTTTTTTTTTTTTTTTTTTTTTTTTTTTTTTTTTTTTTTTTTTTTTTTTTTTTTTTTTTTTTTTTAATCAGAGGCTGGAAAAATTCCTGACCAGCTCAATATTTGATTTTATTTAAAGCTACTAGAAGTAAGAACTGATTATGGGAGTGGGGAACCTTGTTTCTGATCACCTTAGTCCTGACCTAGGCAGTTCATAGTGGGGCAGAGGCGTTTATTAGCTGTGTTGCCAGCGGCCAGGCAGCTCTCTGAAGCTGGTGTTTTGGAGTGACTGTCACAATAGTGTTCTCAAATTTGATTAGATCACGGTGCCTGCAAGACTTAATCATCCCATTCTTCTAAAACTGTGTGTATTTTGGGCATAAGTCTTGTAACAGCCTGGTTCTCAAATCATTGAACGCTTCAGAAGTGACCTTGGGAGGTCTCTGTTCCTCAAGCAGTCTCAACACTGAATTCAGACCTGGTTGTTGTGGACTTTGTCCAGTTGGATCTCTCAAACCTCCGTGGACAGAGATTCTGCAGCCTCACTAGGTCCCTGTTCCAATGCTTGACTGTCCTCATCGATTTCCCTGTTTTAATTTGACCGTTGTTTCTCATTCTTCTGCCATGCGTATCTGTGAAGAGCCTGAATTTTGCCTTTGGTGTTGGAAGGCTGCTATTACAACCCCCCTCGCAAGCCTTTTCTCCAGACTGAGCAACCCATTTCACTCAAGCTCTCCTCACAGGGCATGTGCTTTAGTCCCCCGACCATCGTGGTACCCCTCTCCTGGTCTTACCACTATCTTTCTTGTAGTGGGAGCCCCAGATTAGATGCAAAATGGCAGAGGTTGTCCAACAAGGGCAGAGTGAAGGGGGGGAATAATGGCTTCCGTCAGCCTGCTGACTCTGCAGTTCATGTGGTGGTCCTGTTTGCTTTTTATATGAAAAGACACCAGAATTTTAATGTTGACTTAAGTCCCTTCGAACTAAATAATTCAACTTTATTCTTCGTTTCTTCAGGTTCTTTTTGTCGGTACCTCCCGATGAAATCCACAGACAAGATGGTGAGCGAGAGGAGGAGGAGGATCATCATGAAGTGACTAGGTTTTACACTAACCCCATTGCCAAGCCCATCCCACAGACCCCAGAGAACACTGTGCACAAACACCAGAACAGCGTGGATGATACCATTGTGGCTCTGAATATGCGGGTGGCCTTGCGAAATGGTCTGGAAGGCAGCAGTGAAGATGCCTCATTCCATGATGATTCCCTTCAGGATGAGCGTGAAGAGGAGCCTGAAACCGTGCATCATCTGCATCCTGCAGGTTCGACTGTGTGTGGGGGCAGGAGATGTGTAGTTCCTGACAGCACTTCGTGCATGCTTCGTTAAAGTTCTCTTCGGCTGTTTTAGACCCTCAGCTTTTTCTCTTCCTTTCTCTGCTCTTTTCTTCAGAATACAAATCTTGCTCGTCATTCTCTAACCTAGTGCAGAAAACGTTTCTGCTGAGTCACTGAGCAGTTAAATTTCATTGCTCAAGTTTATATTAGAGTGAGGTGGTGAGATGTTGAGAGAGAAAGAGGACCCAATCTGTAATTGTTCTACAGTAGTAGACTGAGTTGTCTATCGTTCAGGAGCAAGATCTTAGAGTTAGAAATCTATTTAAGTGCTTGGTAGTTACCAACATGCAAACTGCGTTGTAGAGTTTTCCAGGAAAGGAATGGACCACGTGGTTGTGTCTATAGACCCATCTTGCGTGTCTTTTCAGCGCACTCAATTCCGGTCTCGGGGTTTAGTAAAACTGAAAAAGATAGAGAAGTGTGAAAACATGAGAGGTCTTGAGTACCTTTCCCTTCACCAGCTATGCAGTCTTAGTTAAGAGGTGGGGGTGTGTGTTAGTTTTTTGAACTCATGAGAAATCTGGAGAAGGTGAAGAGGAAAAGATTTGTTCGTCCTTTCAGGTAATATGTGGCACCTAATGAAATTAGCAGGTGACGTTTCAAAAGAAACGTCTTCAGAAGCCCTAATGGCAAGAAGTTGTAGATGCAAAAAGCTTTTGTGGATTTTAAAGATCATTAGACGAATCAATAGATGAAAAAGCATCAGAGGCTGTTAAATGTGAAAGATGCTGCATCTTGGTCAGCAGGTGCTTGAGCTCCCAAATTATTAAAGCTGGGAGAGTTTCTGTCAAGTGTTGCTGTATGTGTTTGCATTTTTCTTTTTACCTACACATCTGCTACTGATCTCTGGTGACGACAGGTTGCTAGGCTGGAAGAACCTGGCATAGCAATTGTCTTAAATCTGCTGTGAAGGCTGTGGAAATAAGGCGTTTTGATTTCTGTTTGCTTTTGTTGCACTGATTCTCAGTTCATTTTGGGAGCTTCAGTTGTCCAGGCTTGCAAAAGAAGTGAAATTAAACTCTTGAAATGCTAAAGCTGGGAACTTGCTGTCAGCCCAGTTCTCAGTGAATTTTCTGTTGTAGGAATTGTTCTAACAAGAGCTGGCTATTACACCATCCCGTCCATGGAGGAGCTAGCTAGATTTACCAATGACAGAAATGAATGTGTTGTGACAGACTTCACCATAGGCCGTAAAGGTAAGCACATAGAGCTTTTTTTAGTTGCTTAAAGTTGAACCGGTGATTTTAAACTACGGAACCTGAATCTGAGTTCCATGCCCTCAGTATGATTATAAACAGTGCCCTTGCATCGTGAACCACTCGCATCAAAGACTTGTAATCTTTCAGATTGGTAGCTCTAACAGCCTGTGTTATGGGGTGACTTCAGAAGCTTGAACATGAAAAGAACAAAAGCACCTGTAGCTTTTAAGACACTTGCTGTCCTTAAACGTAAAGATTGTAAAATCCAAACGTGCTGGAGCATTGATGCAAAACCGATCATCATTGCTTCCATCTTAGTTGCTGCCTACGCTGGAGCTGACTGAGCTCTAGTGAAGAGCCTGTATTCTGTACTGAACTGTGTTCTTCACTGCTTTTATTTAGGAAAAAAAATACTCACGTGGTGTATACTATTTTTAAAATACTCTTTCTAAATGCGCTATAAAGCTGAGGGTACACTTCGTATTTGTGTTGGCAATATGAATAGCCAAGTGATAACAAAAAGTGTTCTGTGCAGAAGAACTGGCAATAAAAAAGTTGATAACACATCTTCAGTATTTTCACAGTGGGAAGGAGGAGTCACTTGTACGTTGTTCTGGAGACCTGACAAAGCTAGGTGGTAAGGTGGGCAAAGGAGGAGTGTAGCAGGAATGTAGGTTCTCTGGCATGCAATTTTTCATGGGCAAATTGTGATGTTTTGGTTTGTTTTGCAGGTTATGGATCAATTTACTTTGAAGGCGAAGTAAATCTAACTAACTTAAATCTGGATGACATTGTACACATCCGTAGAAAAGAAGTTATTGTTTACCCTGATGATGAAAGAAAGCCACCTATTGGTGAAGGTTTAAATAGGTAATTTTTAAATGTGTACTGTGCGAGGACAGTGGCTAGTAAGGATGTTTTTTTATAAAATTGACAATCTACTGTGTTTGCAGGCAGCTACCAAGAAATCTAAATCTGAGGCGTGCATTCAGATTGCAGCGTTATACAGTTACTAGATACTTGCAAGTTTCTGAACCAGAAATTGGGTTTAAAAGCTGGTTTGAGCCCACACGTTCAATTCTCAGCTCCTATATGCGTACCTTAATAGCTTTGCCGCAAAACCTTGTAGTCTCTTACACTTTTGTCTGTCTTTAACAGACGAGCTGAAGTTACCTTAGACGGAGTCTGGCCTACGGATAAAACATCTCGTTGCCTGATAAAAAGCCCTGAACGACTGGCCGAGATGAATTACGAAGGTAGACTGGAGTCTGTATCTCGGAAGCAGGGCGCTCGATTCAAGGAATACCGCCCAGAGACTGGATCCTGGGTGTTTAAGGTAATGTTTTTGTTCTAGTTGTAAAGTGACTTACAAGAATATCGGAAGTAGTCTGAAGTTAGAATCCCCTGAGAACTTACCATTCAAAAACTCTGCTAAACTTCTGTAAACTGTCTCAAGTCCTTCAGCCGTAGTGCAGGCTGTCCTCACCAAACTGACCAAAACTTCTCCGAATGGCTGGAGGCCTGCATACAGCAGATGTTCTTGGTCTATACAAAAGCTGAATTTGTTCCAGGTGTCGCAACTGCTGTGTAAGGTGGGCAGTTATGCCAGCTCATTGGTCAGGCCTTTTGGAAACGGATGCCTGAAATGTTTCTTCTAAGGTGTGACATATTTGCCCTTCTCATTACACAGGTGGCACACTTTTCCAAGTATGGCTTGCAAGATTCAGATGAGGAAGAGGAAGAGCATCCTTCAAAAGTGGACACAAAGAAGTTAAAAACTACACCTGTGCCCCCCCCAGGGCATCTGCCGCCCCAGCAAATGACCCTAAACGGCAAGCCAACACCTCCATCTCAGGTAGAAGGAGGACAGTGACTAAAAGGGAATTCATAAAACGAAATGTGAAGAATAGCTGGTGCCTAGGGAGGGGTTGTTGAAGTAACAAGTAGCCTGGAAACCGAAGAGCAAAACCTTACGCAAACTTGCGCAAACTCAGTAGCTCTTCTCACCTCTTGATGAGTGTTTGCATGTTCTTTTTCGTTAAGATACTCGACACTTCATACTGAGGATGTGTGGGGATGGGAAGGCTTTAAACCCTTGTTTCTTGTTCAAATTCTGGTCTAGATTGAGTTTGGCATATTTGCACCACTTAAGGAAGAAAAATTGTTTTTGTGAATATTGAATATATGCTATATAATTATAACACCTTGTGCTGCCTGCTTTGATAATGATATTGCACATTAATTTGACTTGACCATCATTTAGTATGCAAGACTGTATGCTTTATATTTTAAGAATGTGCTCTATTTTTATTAAAAATTACTTTTTTAAGGCTGGTTATATGCTGGGTTTTTAAGTGTATTTGGATTGGATGTGACTGCTTCTAAAGCTTTGTAAAACATCCTCAGTGGTATGCCTCTGTCTTACATAGGGAAGGTAGCATTTTACCCAGTTCCTTGGTAACCCCTTAAGGTCTAATGTTAATTTCATTTAAAAAAAAAAAACCAAAAAACCAACTTTTACGTGGGTTTAAAGGTTAGTCTAATTGCAGCTGATACACTTGCGTTTTCCAAATGTAATTAGTATGGATATTGTCAAGCTAAATTAGGAGCTGCTTCATTGTGGGTGAAAAAACAGCCTATTGGGAAGGCATCCTGCCATTGCTGGGATAGAATATACTCTTTATGCCAGGTGTTAATGGTAAACTTTTATGACCTACCTATAGCTTTTTGAAGTAACTTGTCAAAAAACAGAAAGCAAGTGCAGAGAGCAGATTTTTTTTGTTTGTTTTTTTTTTTCCAAAACTGGGTTCTCGATTGCCTAGTTGTGAAAGTAAGCCTTCAGCAGTTAGGGTGCGCAGGCGGGCTGAGCAGAGGGTGTTTAGCAGCTGGATAGGACGTGCTGAGAGGTTTTTGTTGCTGTGCATAAGCAGGCTTTCTGTTTTCCCCTTCAGTAATCTGTGACTGCAGTGAAAGGCGATCTCTAAGCTTGCAGCTCGCTGAGGCATGGATCATGTGCCAAGGTGCCGCTTGGCATGTGGCCAGTGTTCAGGATGTGTCATATCACGGGGAAGCAGAGGAGGAGAGTTTTATTTCTGCATCTCTGAAGTCAAAGCATGAAAAACAGCTTAAGAGGCAGTACTGTCAAATAGGTTGAACGCTTTTTTTCTTTTGGGGTTTGTTTTTTGGTTTTTTTGTACTGGGTCTAGTCCTTTTGAAACCAGGAGACCTTCTAGCAGCACTTCTCTTCATTGGCCATTGGCTTTGGGTAACTTGGAGCTCTTTGGGACAAGGGTCTGTTCGTAGTGTCAGGAGGTATAGCAAACCACACTTAACTGCTTGTGCAAAAGAACAATTTATTTACTTCTGTGGTAGGAAAACATTAAGTCAGCTGGGAATTCCTTTTTAGTAGTCTGTGATGTAGTTATAACCTCTGTAGAAACGCATGAGCCATTCCATCTCTGCTGCTTTGGGTCTCCATGCAGGTTAGAGGAGCCCAGAACGAAAGGTCTGGTGGCAGCAGTTCACCTGCCTGCCGTTCGGTACAGCCAGTGCTGGTGCGTTTCAGGATCCCAGTGGTAGGAGTCCTGATCACCATGCAAACAGAAAGCCAGTAACAGCGCAGTCTGCTCTTTGAGCAGAACATACTACTGTAGTGACAAATTAGGTGAGCTGCCACCTCCCCTATGGATTCTGGCTTCGGAGAATCCCAAAGTAGCGTACAGATGCTGCTTTATCACTCCTCCTGGCTCGCTGGCTAACTAAAACCTGCTAGTTCACCCTGCTGTCGTAAAGTAGACTCCTTAAGTATTTGCATCTTGAGATGAACACATGGCTGTCTAACAGGCTTGCCTGCGTGTACCACCTTTCTGTTTCCCTTCTTGCTTCTTGTTCAGATTAACAGGGACCAGAGCTGATGTTTTAAGCAGTCAAAAATATTGGGAATATGCGTGATTTATTCAGACCTGTCTTACAGATTCAAATGTACTTAGCAAAAACTTGTCCGGGTTAATTAACCTCTTTGACTTGCATACCATTAACTAAGGTTTTTGTTTCTGAAAATAGGAAAAACATCTAGCTTCATTTCCCAAACCTCTGAGAAACAACACAGCACGGCTTAAAATCTTGCCAGACTCTTGTCTTGCCAGACTCTTGCTGTGTAAAGCATCTGAAAATATTATTATTTGGTCCATAGGAAGCATTTAGGATCTAGACTTGGGTTTTTTTTTCCCTTCCCTCGCTAACTTGAATATTAATGAATTTATTAATGTTTCAAGGTCCACAGGAAATAGTTACACCAGGGACCTGGCTGCATTAAAGCACAATGAAGGGAGTAGTGAAACTTCTGTGTTTGTAACCATATTTTGACTTGTAAATCTGTCCCGCATACTGTAGGCATACGCAGATACCACTAGCTAAGGCTCTTTCCATGTCTGCCATTAAGTTCTCTCTTTACAGACCCCCGGTCTAATTTTATCTGCCTCATCTGATAACCTTCATAGCATTTCTTGGCTGATTCTAATGAGCTAAGAAGCAGCCATTTGGATATGCTCTTAAATTCCTTAGCATGATTTCCAGTGCACTGTGCCACAGTTTCATAGAATCACAGAAGGGTTTGGGTTGAAAGGGCCCTCTAAAGGTCACCTAGTCCACCCCCCCTGCCATGGGCAGGAACATCTTCAACTAGATCAGGTTGCTCAGAGCCCCGTCCAACCTGACCTGGAATGTTTCCAGGGATGGGGCATCC
>NW_008794459.1:93815-107790 GCF_000699145.1 Aptenodytes forsteri | reverse complement strand
CCCTCCTCTGGACCCGCTCCAACAGGTCCGTGTCTTTCTTATGCTGAGGGCTCCAGAGCTGGACGCAGTGCTCTAGGGGGGGTCTCCCCAGAGCAGAGCAGAGGGGCAGAATCCCCTCCCTCGACCTGCTGGCCACGCTGCTTTGGATGCAGCCCAGGATACGGTTGGCTTTCTGTGCTTTCCTTGCTCATATATATGCATTGCTCCAGAGCATTGCTTCAGCAGTCTGTACGTTGTTGCTTCTGGAAACCAAGTAAGCTGTAAGCATGAATCTTTCACAGGACACTCATATCTAAGCAACAGTGGATGGTTAGACTGGAGCAAAAACAGTGCACTGGAGCCCAAGTTTGGGGTTAGAGCCCATCAGGAACCACCAGAAGGCCATTCAGCTGACATGGTGCACAGGCTGGTTACTCCTGGGCCAGGTGCTTCTTTCGGGTTGGCCTGTTAGCTGCACAATACCAGGGATGAATGGCATTCTCCAGGGTTTTTTTGTCCTTTCAAATAGTTTCTGGTAGCAGAGCTGACAAATAGTTGAATGGCTTGCAGTGCTCTGTCACGTTCTGTGGTTTGGTACCGGGTGCTCGGGGGGCTCGCTGCTGTCACCACGATCAGCAAGCTGGGCAGAACTAGAGGTGATGACAGTGGTCAGAGTTAATTTCTGATGTCTGCTCATTGTACTGGCTGAACGTTTTCTGGCCCTGCTTGGGGTGTGAGTACAAGTTGTCTTAAGCAGTTGAAGGTGTGTAGAGGTCACCTCAGGCTCATCACAAAGGTGATGCCATGTGATTGCCTTCAGAAAAATAATAAAATTCTTCCTCCTGCCTTGGACTAGTAGCAGAGATGAGAAATTGAGCTGCAGATTGGAAGAGAACTACTATATTTAACTTTCTAACTGCTGATGTGCTAGTGATAAGTAGAATATAATTCGAAAAACCCCACAACTTTCCAGTCCAATGACGGTTGTGTCCTGCTTTAAAATTTAAAAAAAAATATTTTACATATGCATGTGCACACACACGCACTCTGTGACGCAGTCTTCCGTGATCTTGAAGGGGCTCGTGTCCATTTAAAACTTCTATTAAGTTCTTTGTGGAATATAAACTCAACTTTTTAAATTTGTACTATCTCACAGCTGGGGAAACAAAGCAAGTATTACTGTGACTGTTTATCAACCACCGGTGGTACCACACATTAATGCTGGAGAATCGCTACTTTTAAACTGGTCGCTCAGTCATCTAAAATGTCCCAGGTTGAACTTAGGCACAGGAAACTTTTCTTTGTGTGATAGCATTTTGAGGGAGAAGGGGAGAAAGGCAGGATGCACAAAACTCTCTTCCTTTTTGTTGGTCACATGAAAAATGGAAAGCTGAAGAATAGTTTCTTAAACTGAATGGCAGAACTTGGTGAACTTCAGGAGGGCGTTACTGAACTGTGACTTCTCCTTCACTGTAACTTGCACTGTTATCTTACAACTCTGAAGAAAACGGGAATAGGTTGTATATATTCATCCCTAAACTTAATGTGGAGTCTTGACACAAGCAAGGGAGTACTCCGCTTCATTTGCAGGTGATTGTTGAAACTATTAAATACTCTTTCTCGGCAAACTCTTGTAATCTGTTGTTGTCTGACATGACCTCTGCGTGTGTCCGCAGACCCCAGAAGTGGAGCAGCTGGGCAGGGTTGTGGAACTGGACAGCGATATGGCAGACATCACCCAGGAGCCTCCCCAGGAGTCCACCGTAGAAGATAAGATGATAGAAGAGCAGGAGGCTGTGCCTGCTTCGACTCACATCGTGTCAACCCTGGGTATTAACCCCCATGTCTTGCAGGTGAGTGTCTTACAATTTCCCGTCTCTGAAAGAGAGGACTTTGTAGTAACTCTCACTAACCTCGCAGTTTGCCTTCCCCAAGGGTACTTATATACCAACTTGTAATAAACTATACATCACGCCTATAGTATGATTAAAACTTACATGTTAGACTTAACGTGTTTCTGTGGTAAACCTCTATAGACGTGAAAAGCTTAATGCAGAAATGAAAATGGTGTTAAGGCTAGAATTCAGACTGCCCACACTTAAACGTTTGCAAATGTGATAAGCTAAACTAATACCTAGGCAGGACTGTCTTGGGCCCAGTTTGTGGAAAACAAGGTAATAGGTTAACTGGTCTTGATTTGGGCTTTGGTGTTGATGTTTTTACTTGTTTGGTGAAAGGACAGTCCCTCGAACACTTGCAGACTTCTACCTGTGTTAATAATTTGTAAGGAAAAAATAGCGCTGGAGTTAGTACTTAAGCTGAAAAACAAGTAGATAGAGCTAAGATCTAAGAAAACGTGATTATTTTGGGACTCCACACCCATCCTAACAAGAACTGTGACACTGATTTAACTAGTAATTTGTAAAAAATTTATCATCAACTGACAAGCTTGCTCTCGGTTCTCCAGAACTGTGTGCTTTCACTGTTACTTGAAATATTTGTGGCATGAGTGCATTGTTTGGTCATGTGCAACACGTAGACGTTATCTTGGTTGGGAAAGGAGCTGATTAGATCAGCTAGCTGCTGCTGTGAGAGCGATTACTAATTCGCAGGCTTGACTTAATCACCTTTTTAGATTATGAAAGCTTCCTTACTTGCTGATGAAGATGACCTAGATTTGATCCTGGATCATTATCCTGGGAAGCAACCTGTAAAAATGGATACTTCTCAAGAGATCTGTTCTCCGAGGCTCCCTATTTCAAAATCACAAGGACAGAAAAGATACTCAGGTATTGTGAGAAATCACATACTGCGTGAAGAAAGAGTTTAATTCTGATATTGACAGGCAAAATCCTATCACTGGCTGAACATACGGCAGAACAGTTGCGCACTGTGGTGGGTTAGCTTTGGCCAGCAGCCAGATGCCCACCCAGCCACTCTCACTCCCCCTCCTCAACAGGACTGGGGCAGGGGGAAATTGGATGAAAAATTGGTTGAGATAAAAACAGGGAGATTGTTTTGCTTGTGACAGTAACTGGTAAGCAGACTTGACTTGTAAAATTAATTTATTGCCAGTTAAAATAGGTTTGGGTAGTGAGAAACAAAGACAAATTAAAACAACACTTTCCTACCCTTTCCCAGGCTCAACTCCCCTCCTTCATTCCTGACTCCTCTACCTCCTCCCCACCCCAGCGGGGAGGGGGAATGGGGGGGTTGTGCTCAGTCCATAGCAGTTCCTCTCTGTCACTCCTTCTTCCTCATACTCTTCCCCTGCTCTAGCGTGAGTCATCTCCCAAGGGCTGCGGGGAAAATACCTGCTCTGGTGCCGGAGCACCTCTTTCCCTCCTCTTTCTCTTGACTTGGTGTTCACGCTGCTGTTTTCACTTTTCTTTTTCTGCCTGTGTGGCATTTTCTGCCCTCTTTTAAGTTCTCACAGAGGCACCATCAACTTTGCTGATAGGTTCATAGGTGCCACAGACTCCCCTGATGGGCTCAGCTGTGTCCAGCACAGGGCAGCCCCTGGCCTCTTCTCACAGAGACCACCCCTGCAGCCCCCCCGCTACCAAAACCTTGCTGTTTACACCCAATGCAGCCACTAACTGGTGATTTCAATAGGAATAATACCTCTAATAACAAGCATGGAGTTGCTTCCTGAATTAAATGGGCAGACCTGAGATGTTTCTGTGGGGACAGTTTCAGCCCCGCTCCTGTTAATAGCAATCAGTGTCTACTTTCTCTGTGAGATGCTTCTGTTCTAATGGTCTAACTATGTCAACATCTGTTAAATTAGTGACTTCTTTGGAAACTGCCGGTTTTGGGGTGAGACTGTGTATGTACTGTTCTTGGTATAATACCGTGTGCTTTTGTTTGGGTAATGCAAATTCGGGCTGTGCATGGTGGGTTTTGCGGTTCTCAGTACTGCAAATAATCATGCCTAGCTATGCGTTACCGTCACAAACCATGGCAAATGTTTTCACTGGCTGCTCAAGTACTAAAATACCTTTAAAATACCAGAAATGTACTGCCTGAAAAGTGAGTACCCCATTCACTTAAGCGTTCTTCCTGCTTCTTCCCTCTAGTTGGTGGGCTGCTGCAGTCAAAATTTGCTAATGTAATTTTCCAACCGCCGAGTGCTGCCCTGCAAGATTTCAAGGGACCAAGGACTTCGAGCAGTCCCCCTTCTGTTGCCCTTTGGTCGGCGACTTCTCCATTAGCGTCTGCATTCTCTGTACCACCATCGGTCCCTGAGGTACAGATGAAAACGGTCGGTGTCCGCAGGCAGCAGGGGCTTGTACCTCTGGAAAAGTCTGTCACCTACGGAAAAGGGAAGCTACTGATGGATATGGCACTCTTCATGGGGCGCTCATTTCGTGTTGGTTGGGGACCCAACTGGACACTTGTCAATTGTGGAGATCAACTGAGTGGATCAAGTGAAATGGAAGATCTTCAGTGTGAGTCCGTGGAATATGGATTCCTGCCAGCTCCTGTTGCTCCAAAATTGTGAGTAGTAGTTTCCTTCAGGATGGTTCTGACATATTCTCTCTTCACGTTTGAAAGGATCTTGACTGTAGGTCGATACTTTTTTGAAATTCAGCTTAATATTCCTTCTGATACGCAGAAGTGGTGCAAGATCATGTTAGTCATGGAGATTTCCTTCAGATTGCTACTTTACAAAAATCTGTATCTCGAAGAACTGGAATGTCGTAGTAAGAGCAGTTATTTTTTTTAACAAGTAAATAGCACTGTCATCCAGCAAAAGGTTAAAGGAGGAAGTTCAAAATTGTTGTCCAGGAAGCTTCTCATCTGCTGATGAATCCCCCTGAGGATATCTGCACTACTCAAGAAATTTCTTGTTTAGCTTCTGAATTCAGATGCCTTCAATTCTGCTTGTGTATAAAGCAGTATACAGACCTTTCCTGGGCTGTGTAACTCCATGCCTAAACTTGACTGGAATATAGCTAGATGTTCTACCATTTAAGTCTTCCAAAAAGCTTGTTCGGTTGATGTTCTCCAGCATATCTGATTTGCTGAGAGAATGAGGTGCTCTCACAAAATGCACTGGGGTATGGTAAGGTGTGCTAATTGCCTTTTGAGAGCTGGAAGCACCCAGTTCCGTGAGGTTTATTTGCCAAAGTCTGGTTCTGAATCCCAGGCTGTGTAACTAGGTTCTTCGTACCTAGCTGTTGACCTTGGATCATATGTCTTACTGTCTTTATGTTAAAATTAGGACAAGCTGCACAATGCAGCTGCTCCATGATGGGTGCAGTTCACTCGCACGGAGAACGATTCAGAACACTGCTACCTGTTTTTATCTTCTTTTTTCCTCCAGGCTCTCAGAATCCTCTTTCAAGGTTCATGTGGAGAAGCTGAGCTTAGAACAACGGAAGATGGACAGAGACAAACAGCTGTATCTCATCCCTCTGGAGATAAAGCTGAAACACAGCACTGTCCATATGGATGAACACTGTCCTCTTCTAGCGCCCAACCCAGGAGTTTCTGCTATTCACGACTATGCTGACTGGGTTAGGAAGGCATCCGAGGATCCTGCTGTGACAGAAAGTGAGTGTGGAATAATTCTTTTCACAGTGGTGATAGTGAATCTGGAAAACTGTCCAGTTCAGATGAATTTCAGGTTGCATCAGAGCAGTGAATAAAACAGAATAATTGACTGTACCTCGGCATTCTTTCTGAAAGCATAAACATGGCTGGTTGCATTTGGGGAGCTAGCTGACATCCTGCATTGACTTGTAACAGTAGGATATCCTTTAAGATACCCTACAAGGTTATGCTTATAATCTTATATGAGTCCTCTCTAAATATTCTTCTGTATGTTTTTATTCCTGATGACTGAATAACTCTGTCCTGACAGCTGTTGTGAAGCACTGGTGCTTGACATGGACTCTATGTGAAGCGATTTGGGGGAACCTGAAAGAGTTAGAGGCCAGCTTGGAGGAACCCAGTGAATACATCCTAGCCCTGGAGCGCAGGAAAGCCTTCTCTCACTGGCTGTCGGAGACTGCTGCGGGACGAATTGAGGAGGAAGTCTCTTTGTCCCGACACGGTAATCACGTAGAGGCTGTGTTCAGCTGCCTTACTGGGAAGAGAATTGGTGAAGCTTGCAGGCTGGCACAGCAGTCAGGTAAGATGCTTAAATCTCTCAGCTTTTTGGGGGGAGAAGGAAGGGAGATACAAAGAGAATTTAAACTTCGAGAGCTCTGATAGTAACTGGCCACTCTGAGTACGGAGTTTTCCCTTGTCAGACAGTGATTAAGGTGGGGCTGGCTTGTCTACTTGCTGCTTGAGTACCTGGTCATATTTACGCTGGCTTACCTGTCAGCTCTCCTGGAGTTAGGAAGTGATGCTGTATTGCATTTGGAACTGTTTTTTTGCATAGTATCTCCTTTGAAAGGAGATACTGTTACTTTTAATTGAGCTGTTAAGCGCTTTACATTTGTTTTAAAAACTTGTATTTTCAGAGCCTAATGGCTAGTTTCATGTTGGTCTTTTATGTCAGCTCAAATCTTAAAACTTTTCCATTCGTTTATCTCCTTTGGAGAGTCTGTCCTTCCCATTCCTTTGTCTTCCCGCCCCCATTCTGGTAGGTGTTTATGGAGTGGTTTATTTCATAAGAAATTGTGCACAAAAAAACAATTGCGCAGCTGTAGGCTGAGCAGAGTGCCCCACAACTCGGAAACAGAGGGCTGTGGCCCTGGTAGACGGGAGGATTTGCCTGATGTGCTGGTGTCTGCTGTTCCAGGTGACCACAGGCTCGCTCTGCTCCTCTCCCAGCTGGCAGGTAGCCAGCCCACCCGGGACCTCCTCACCATGCAGCTGGTGGACTGGCACAGGCTGCAGGCAGACTGCTTCATCCAGGAAGAGAGGTTGCGGATCTTTGCCCTGCTTGCAGGAAAGCCTGTAAGTTTTGTTACTCGGCTGTTTCGTCATTGACTTGGCTTCCCCTTCTTGACAGCGGTACATTTAAGCTGTAGCACTCAACCACAGCATGTGGTACACAGCAGGAAAGGAGTACAAGGTGGTGACGTGGCTTTTTTTTTTTACTCATGTAACCTCTCGCTGTTGCATGCCTGGTATGTACCAACCACTGTGTGATAAGTTAGTAATTAGATTAAAGTTAGTACACAGCAGGAAAGGAGTACAAGGTGGTGACGTGGCTTTTTTTTTTACTCATGTAACCTCTCGCTGTTGCATGCCTGGTATGTACCAACCACTGTGTGATAAGTTTGACTAAAGTTAGTAATCTGTTTCTTTTAGGTGTGGCAGTTATCAGAGAGAATAAGTATCAACGTGTGCTCACTGCTGGACTGGAAGCGTTGCATGGCTGTCCACCTCTGGTACCTGCTTCCTCCAACAGCTTCTATTTCCAAGGCACTCGCCACGTACGAGTTGGCATTTCAGGTAGGTCAGTCATGCCTGGGTAAAAGGAGATCTTACTCGGTACCACTGACCGTCTGATGCTGCACTGAGACTTCTGTGAGCAGTCAAGTGTCGCTGCGGAGGTGCTGAGTATGGAATTGCATACGGGTTCATTATTTCAGTTGTCACAGCATCGGATTCCTTCACCAGCTTCAGTGAAGAGTTTTTGCAGCAGTTCACTTCGATAGGAGTGTTCCTTCCCCCACTGGAATAGGAGTAAAGCACCGGGGTTGAACCCGTTGGTAATTCTAGTCACTCGAGAAGCTTAGGACCTGCTCTTTGGGGTGTTCTGGTAGTGACTTATTTAAAGCATTATCTCCCACTGATTGAGTGTTTCCAGGGGTTTGATGGCTAGACAAAATTAGGAGGATGGGTAGTGGCCAGCAGCAGGAGGGCCATTTGAGCTAGGTGGCCAGTCAGTTTTCCCAATGTGATGATTAATACTATACACGCTCTTTCTACAGCAAGCGTGGAAGCTGTCCTACAGACAGTGTGTGGCTGCATGCATTATGCAAAGCCTTGTTTGTTGCTGTAGAGCTGTCAGGCTCTGTATACAGAAAGACAAAGGGTTCTGTTGAAAAAAGTGTTCAATCATTTAACTAAAGATAGTTCAGCCCTTGATCTGTATGCCCAAAGATAGCCCAAGCACAGCCCAAGTCTGGTAACTTCTAATTGATACGCATCAGCTTAATGCTGCAGGAATATTTAGTGTTATCTTTGTACGCAGTATGTCAGTATAAAGTGCTCATCACTTCAAAATGCCAAGCTTTAGTTTTATCATGACTTGAACTCAAGATAATGCTACGAGGTTAGAACGTGGGGGTGGTCTCCCTGCAGCCTGATGATGTGGTGGAAAAGTGGATACAGCTCACTTCCAGAACCTCATGTAGGAGGGCTAATAACTGGAAACCAGCAGGACGTGGAATGCTCTTCCGAACCCAGATCTAGTGTTCTTACCAGCAGTGAAAATGTCAGGAGGATTTTGGTGACCCGGACTGGTTAGATGGTATGAAAGACAACTGTTCTCTTGCAGTTCAGTGCCCTGTAAAACGGTTCTTGTCGACTCGGTGCCGCTCGCTTAGCTGTCCAGACTCTGCTTAGCTGCGGAGGGAGAGAAAGCTTGCAGGGATGCACCGTCTTTCATTTGATCGAGTCATATGTGGTTTTCCAGCTATGCAATCGTTCAGGAATACAGGTTGTGTGTATGCGAGAGCTGACTATACCCCCACACAGTGGCTTTTAAGAGCTCAGCGTGAGATGAAATTAAGCCTGCCAAAGCATTTTGGGTTTAGTTTTTTCTCTTTAGCATCATGTTAGTATATAGTTGGTGTGTAAGTTTTAACTGCAGGTGCAGTAGGGTTCACCTTTACTTTGAAGCAGAAAACATGCTCGTGAGCCTGCTGAGCTGTGTGGAATTCAGAGTGCGGTTTTGTTCAGAGTACTGTCTTTAAACTTACTTCTGAAACTATTTCTTTAGAACACACCAGAGTGTGAAAAATATGCCTGCTGTCCTCTGCCTCCTTACCTAGAAGACGCTGGTTGTGTAATTGAAGAAGACGATAGCGCAGGAAGACCTCTGAGAGATGTCTGTTTCCATTTGTTAAAGCTCTACAGTGACAGGTAAATGGGTAAATAGTTCAAAAGCTATTTAGAAAAATCTTGATCAGTCAGTGACTTCTTGAATTCCCAAACCAGGGGTATGAAATCAGCTTTAGTGTTTACTGAACCTCTTACAGTAGTCAAAAATCTGCCTTGCATGTACACCCTTACAGAACGTGGTGACACTGTCACTGCTGGTGGTCGTATAGATGATGAAATTTAGGCTTTGCAGCACGTTTGTGGAGTGGTTTTTTTTTTCTTATGCGTTTCCTGTGTCTGAAGAGTGCAGTAATCATGCTTCACCACAGTTGCCTTTTTTTGAAGGCATTGAGAAATCTGCAGGAGGAGCACATACAAAAGAGAAGGTTGTGACGGTCTGGATGCAGACTCAAAAGAAGAGCAAAAGGATTTTAACAGTTGCTCCTTGCAGGTTTTCTTTTTTCTTTTTTCTTTTTTCTTTTTTTTTTTTTTTAATTTTATTTTAAAAAAAAACAAAACCAAAACCCACACCCATGTAAATCACATATATGGAATAATTGGAGGTGGGTGAAGGGAAGGAACTAGGTAGCACCAAGTTCTGATTTTGTTATGTGGACACAATTAGCCATTTATGTTGCGAATATTTTTCCCTACAGGCGCTATAATCTCGACCAGCTGCTTGATCCCAGGAGTGTAACATCTGACCCTCTGGACTATCGTCTCAGTTGGCACCTGTGGGAAGTGCTCAGAGCCCTGAATTACACCCATCTATACAAGCAGAGTCAAGGAGTGCTGAATGCTAGCTACGCTGCCCAGCTGGAAAGTGAAGGCCTTTGGGAATGGGCAGTTTTTATACTGCTGCATGAGCCTGATACGCAGTGAGTAAAAGATTTTTTTTTTTTTTTGCCTTGAAAATAATGTGTTGTCTGTTTTAAAGGCCTGTTAGGTATACCGTAATTATCATGGCTTCTCTCACATTAAACTGGAATGTCACAGCTGGAGAACTTCATGCCACTTGTAAAAAAAATTGTGTGCCGGGATTACGAAGTGGCGTGAATAATTCTGTTTAGTTAAATGTCTTGTTAGTTGTTAAATAGTATTGTATTGTAATGACTAACTCCTGGACTGTGCTATAGAAGCAGATCTGGCAGTCACTTTGATATCCTAGGGCTGTGTATCTTGTCTGTGGCTCAGCAAGCTTACAATGTTCAAGAACGTGTCCTGAAAACATCGTTAATGCGAAATACTGTAACTGTTCCCACTGGAGCCGAACAGAAGCAAGCGCGTTTGAAAGGAAAGCTTGGGAATCACCAAAATGCATGTTTTGCTTCTGTTGTGAGATACGTACTTCACAAAAAATTGTCTTAAACTTGTAAATAATGCATCTTTTCTGGAAAGGTGTCTCTTGCTGTTAATGTTTACAGCTACCATTAATACACTGCGGTAGAATTTTTCTTCTAGCCGATAACTTCAGATAGAGCCTGTGTATTTATTTGTAGGGGCCTGGATTGTACTTAAATGTTTTTAAGCTTACAACATTTAAGATGTTACAAAACACTAGCGATGGCTTCTTTCTTAGTGATTAACCTGTACTGAAGTGATTCAACTGGTTTCAGACCTTTTCTTAACACCCTACAGTAAGGCTGTTCAAGGCCCGGCGAGGCCGGCTTTTGCCTTCTGTTAGGCCTGTGCCTCTGCCGTCGCCAGTAAGTGTAATGCAGTTCACTGCTGCCTCGTTCAGTCCTCGGCTGCTTGTAGTGAAGTGTATCTTCTGATGGGGTGATATGAAGGACCGCTTGCTGAAATAAGGCCTTGTCCTCTCTTCCCCCAGCGTACGAGAGAAGGCAGTGCGCGAACTCCTGAATCGGCATTGCGTTCTCTCTGAGACGCCAGAGTCTCGGGCCAAGGAGACTTTTCTGACGCAGGGGCTCTGCATCCCCCCGGAGTGGATTCATGAAGCAAAAGCAGTTCGAGCAAGGATGGAGGGCGACAAGCATAAAGAAGCCCTCTTCTTGTTCAAGGCTGGGCACTGGAACCAGTGTCACAAGCTGGTTGTCAGGCACTTAGCCTCAGGTGAGTCTGCTCTCCTCCTAATTTTTTTCATTCTGTCTTTTGAACAGCAACATAAATGCAGTAGGAACAAAAGTCATTGGGTGTTCAATAATACGAAGGGGTAGGGCTGTGTTTCTAGCAACGGGGTTAGTAGAGTGGCTGGCTGTTTCAAAATAGCTCTCCTGATACCCGGTGTGGTGATGATTCGCTGCAGACACGTGAGAAGGGCAGTGCTTAACCCTTCTGCACATCCACCTTCCTGTGCCAGAAGCGCCTCAGGGAACGAGGGCAGCGGTAGCATTCCTGGAGCCCCGATCCTATGTGTGTCCCTACTCTTGGAAATGGGATGGCCTTAGACTTGCCTTTTGTAGGTCGTAAATCAAGTAAGCATGTCTGGCCGTGGCTGACAGTGTCAAGGAATTACAAAACTGCCTGAGAGTACAGTCCATTAGTCACTTTTTCTTTAACAGTCAGTGTTCCTGACTTGTAAGAAACCCTTTTGCTCTGTTACTGATATGTTTATTCTCTTTAGATGCTATTATTAATGAAAACTACAAGTACCTAAAAGGATTCCTGGAAGATCTTGCCCCTCCAGAGCGTAGTGCACTCATCCAGGACTGGGAGATGGCGGGGCTGGTCTACCTAGATTACATCCGTGTTATTGAGATGCTTGATAGGATTCAGCAGGTAACAGACTAAAACAGTTGTATTTTTCCCTGCAGTTTGGAAGCTCGTACACATTCTTGCTTTTAGAATAACCTCTTGCTGTTCAGCGCTAATGTTAGTGTTTCCCTTCGGCAGACACTAGCAAACAGAATATGGTGCATCTCTGAAAATACAGAGAGATTTGGTAGATACTGTCAAAATAAGACGAGGGCTCTGCCCTGCAAACATGCTCTATGTAGCATGACAGTGAGGTAGGAGAAGGAGCAACACTAGCGGTTAGCTAGTTAGCGGGGAGTCTGCATGTCGGTCCCCTCCGACTCAGTTCCAGACTTCCCATTTCCCCCATTTCAGGTGTAAACTTCAAACAGGTTTTAGCGTAGATTGTCTTCGGTTGGGTAGATTTGGCTTAGTGAACTCGGGCAGTCCGCAAGCGATTCTGCTGAAAGGCTTTGGATGACGCGGAGGCTGACTCTCTGCTTTGCTTTCAGCTGGATTGTTCCACCTACGAGCTGGAGCGGTTACATACCAAAGTGACGTCGCTGTGCAACAGGATAGAGCAGATCCAGTGCCACAGCGCGAAGGACCGTCTGGCTCAGTCAGGTACGGTGACATCAATATCTAGCAGCCCACTGGGAAAGCCGGTATTACAGCCTAGCGCAGCTGGTACCGGCTGTCAGCTGGGCTGCCGGCGTATCTGTCCCTTTGCGTGTGCCGAGGAGGAAGGCTGTGGTTGGGGAGGTGAGCCGAGTGTTGCTCCAGCTGTACGTACAGCTGTTGGTCATCATTTCAGGCAGTTTTTGTTGCCTGGTTGATGTGGCGTCCAGTGTCTGGTCTCTTGCAACTGTCTCCTGATAAGCCGTAAAGTGCCAAATAAAGCGTGAGCGTACTTGCAGAGAACAGTCTGGTCTAAGGAATAAGGCCAAATTTTTATTCTACTCTTGGAGGAAGTCTGTACGGAGAGAGGAGGTTCACTGCTGGAGCTGAGGCGGGGCCAGGTCACACTAGGGCATGGTTCCACCAACCCAGCCAAATGCCTTTGCTCCAAACTTCCCTGTTGAGTCGCCGTTTGAGTTCACCCCTCTGCGGGGTGAGCTCCTAAATGCTCGGTGCTGGCTCCTGCTCCGGAGCGTGGTGTGGAGCGTGCAGAAACACTCTTCTTCCTGCTCTTTCCAGATATGGCCAAGCGCATTGCTAACCTGCTGCGGGTGGTCCTCAGCCTGCAGCACGCCCCAGAGCCCGTCTCCGACTCCACGCCTGACCTGCAGCGCGTCCCTCTTCGCCTGCTCGCTCCCCACATCGGACGGCTGCCTATGCCCGAGGACTATGCCTTGGAGGAGCTCCGCAGCCTCACCCAGTCTTACCTACGGGAGCTGACAGTAGTGACTCATTGAGGAAGACTCCCTTCCAGGATGGACAGTTTTTACCATTTGTTAACCCTTACCCTTGTTCTGAGGGCGAACAACCTCTAGCCACGCAGGTTTTTCCATAGAGGTGTAAAACAGCTTTAGTATGTGGGCTAACGCAGGAATTTTTGTAACCTGGGGGAGCATTGAGACTGCTTGGACCTTGCTGGCTGGCACCCTCAACCACACAACATTTTCCTAGAATCAATAAAGCACCTCTTGCCGAACCTGTCTGCAGGTGAGATTGTACCTGTGGAGGGGGGCACGGTGTGGGCTTCGTCTCCTGGCAGATCCTTTCCACTCCCTCCGCTACGGCGCAGAGGATGGTGAAGCAAGTTCTGGGACAGTTTTCCGTGGGCAGACTCCCGCTTTGTTGGGGCTGCACTTGGTAAACCGATGAACCTTTGGCACCTGAACTGACCGCGGATAACCTTTAACTGGGGCTTTATGTTAAAAGTTTGCTCGGTGGGTGGGGTGGGGGGGGAGAAGAAACTAAGTTCAGAAGCGTCTTTTTCCAGCATTCTGTTGCCAATTTGGAGACCTGCGAACGTGTTGCTTCTCTCACTTCTCCATCCTCCATCTCCAAAAACAAAGCGAGCTACTTCCCTGACCCAGGAGGAGGGGAGGTGACACCTGCGTGCGTGCCTTACGGCGAGCTCTGCGCCGTGCAGGCCTCTGAGGACGGACATCTCCTGGGTCCCGCACGCAGTAAAACACAGGAGCTTGTCCTAACACTTGCCGCGTTCCAGGACTCCGGGCTTCTGATGGGAGGGGGCAAATTCCGCGCCCAAAGCAAAACTGCCAAAAGAGGTCACCTGCCCAGGGAGCAGAGCAGCCTGGCAGCCCAGGCACTTCAGACTGCC
>NW_008794459.1:90377-93742 GCF_000699145.1 Aptenodytes forsteri | reverse complement strand
AAGAACAAAGAACATCCCGCAAGCGAACCGTGTCAGTGTCCTCTGGTGTGTACGGTCTTTACTCTTACTGTGTTTAGAACCGACTATTCAAGCGAACAGCTGGCCGTGTCAGTGTCCTCTGGTGTGTACGGTCTTTACTCTTACTGTGTTTAGAAACCGACTATTTTTGGAAGAAGAAAAAAAAAAAGCTGTCTATGGGTCTGCTCTGATTTCAGGGTTACTGCAGCAGCGCCTCCTGCCACAGCCTGCCACAGCCAGCCACTGCTCGCAGCGGCCAGCGGCTCCCAGCCTGCCCGGTGCTGCTTTGCATTGGCTCATTGAAGGTCTTTATGCATGAGGATTATGTAAAGGTTTTTATTAAAAAAAAAAAAAAATTATAAATAAATGATCTAGATTATTTTCCTGTCTTTTTGAAAACAATAAATAAAATGTTTATAGTATTCCCACGGTTTCCTTTGCTTTTTAAGTAAGATTTCGGTTTCATAGGCACGTGTCCCTTGGCTTGTCGCACCTGGGTGGCTTGGGCTGGCTCAGGCGGTGGCACAGCTCGCACGACCTGAAGCCCCCCTGGAGCTGCATCTGTCGAGGGATGCGAAGAGCAACAGGAAAGGCATTTACAGGTACACCAGCACCGACAGACCGGGGAAAAGGTGGGCTCGGCATGGAACGGGAATGGGGACCTGGGCGCAAAGGCCGTGGAAAAGGTACTGGATGTCGTCTTTACGGGTAAGACTCGGTGGGAAAGGTCAGAGCGAGGAGCCTTGGGGGAGGCGAGGGGAGGGAGCACTTAGATACACCAGGCATCCCAGGCCTCTGGGGGCTGGCAGGGTGCACCTGTAAGGGCTGAGGGAGCTGGCCCATGTCACTGCAGTACCTTTGAAAGGTCGTGGAGATGGGGGAGGTTCCTTCAGAGCCTTGGAAGAAAGCAGGAACAGTTCACAGAATCATTGAGGTTGGAAAAGACCTCTAAGATCATCGAGTCCAACCATCGACCCAACACCACCACCCACTAAACCATGTCCCTAAGTGCTTCATCTACTCGTCTTTTAAATACCTCCAGGGATGGGGACTCCACCACTTCCCTGGGCAGCCTGTCCCAATGTTTAACCACTCTTTCAGTAAAGACATTTTTCCTCATGTCCAATCTAAACCTCCCCTGGCACAACTTGAGGCCGTTTCCTCTCGTCCTGTCGCTCTTTACTTGGGAGAAGAGACCGACCCCACCTCGCTACAACCTCCTTTCAGGTGGTTGTAGAGAGCGATGAGGTCTCCCCTCAGCCTCCTCTTCTCCAGGCTAAACAACCCCAGTTCCCTCAGCCGCTCCTCATCAGACTTGTTCTCCAGACCCCTCACCAGCCTCGTTGCCCTTCTCTGGACACGCTCCAGCACCTCGACGTCCTTCTTGGAGTGAGGGGCCCAAAACTGAACACAGTATTCGAGGTGCGGCCTCACCAGGGCCGAGTACAGGGGCACGATCACTTCCCTGCTCCTGCTGGCCACACCATTTCTGATACAGGCCAGGATGCCATTGGCCTTCTTGGCCACCTCCAGGTCCTTTTCCGCCAGGCTGCTTTCCAGCCACTCTTCCCCAAATAAATACATGAATTATTGGAATAAATGAAGTCACCCCTCTCTTCAAGGAGGATGTGGGGAGCCATGGGCTGGTGAGCCTCGCCTCGGTCCCTGGCGGGATGATGGAGCACGTCCTCCGGGGAGCCATTTGCAGAGGTGTGGAGAGGAGGGGGGTTGGAGGAGACTGTACGGCCAGGGAGGGTGCTGGGGCCGGGGGGCATCTCCTGTCCTGGGGGATTTCTGGAAAGAGGTGAGGGGTGGGCCCAGTTACAGCTTCATGGCAAAGGGAGGGAAGCGCTTTTCCACCCAGCACAGAACAGGCTTGTTTCAGGCTGAAAACGGGGTGTGTGTGCTCAGGCCTCTGCTCCCCAAGGTGGGGCTATGCCGGGTGCCCAGCGTGCACTTCTGGGGGGGGGGCGGGGGGGGGGGGACCTGTTCCCCAGTACCAGCTCTCGGGCACGAAGCGCTATAAAAGCAGCAGCGATTTACGTCTCCTCGCCCACACGGGGCGGCTGTCCTGCCGTGCCAGCATCGCCGCACCTTAAACATGACACCGGCTGTGCCGCCCTGTGCAGGGAGCCAGGTCAGCGCGGCTTCACCTCCTTCCTTTACCATAATTGCCTCTCTGCAAACCCAGCTGCTGCCCTGGGCAGAGGAGCGGCGTGGCTGGGACGTCAGGCTGGGGATGAATAATTCACCGCCTGGAAACCAGACCTCTAGCCTTAAAACTGATCGGCGCACTGCTTGGCATCTGCTGCCGGGGATCAGCGTGGGAAAGGTGCCAGGGAGGTGCTGGGGGAGCAGGAGTCGGCGGCCTCCCGCATGGCTGGATCTGGGGAGGTGCTTCGGCTCCCCTGCGGCTGGGACCTCTCTGCCACTTGCTGCTTTGTCTCCTGGGTCATGTCTCTTAACCCCCTGGGATTTTGTTTTCGCCAAATGGGAATAATCTTCCTCTTTCCCTCCCTCGCTCTTTTACTCAGAATGGAGAAGTGGGGGCACAGGATGTCCCTTGCTGTGCACGGCAGTCCCTCCGCCCCAGGGTCTGCAGCATCTGCCTTCGGCTCTTCCCACTGCCCGCTGCCATGGCCTTGGTGGGCTTCTGGCCCCGTACTTGGCTGGGACCCGGCTGCAGGCGAGGTGGCATCTCCCTTTCAGCCCCGGGATTTCCCTTTCCAGCTTGCTCTGGGCCGGGACTGTGGGGAGCGAGCCCCCCTCCCTGCAGCCCCCTGGGTCAGAGGTACCTCGAAAGGGCGGTTTCCAGCGCACGAAGCTGCCGGCCGGGAGCAAAGCTGCAGGCAGCTCCGGGCAGGCGGGAGCACGCGGTGCCAGACAACCCAGTGAAGAGTGACCTCGTCCCTGCCTGCTCCAGCCCACCACACGGTCCTTGTCACCGTGGTCCTGGCCCCGAGCTGCCTGGAGCAGGCGGAGATGGGGCTGCCCACCGGCGTGGCCGGGAGGGTCTTGTGGGAGCGACGGTTCAGGGTGTGCATGGCTGCTGGCGCTTCCCCAGGCTTGGGCAGCCAGTGGGCAGCCGGTGGGCAGCGGACAGGCAGCGTGTCGCTGCCAGCAGTGGCTCAGCACCCAGACCTGTCTCAAAGGGGCTCAGCCGCACCCAAACCCCCTCCCGGTCCCCTGCCAGGTCCCAGCCGGGGCCCCTCGGGGGTCACTCTCTGTTGCCCCGCACCGCAGGGCTCGCTGCACAGAGACTGTTGCTCCCCAGGGGGCTGTGCCCCCCCCCGCCCTGTCCCAGCCCTGACGTCACCCTGGCGCTTGCAGGTGGCACGGCCCCCCTG
>NW_008794459.1:90000-90241 GCF_000699145.1 Aptenodytes forsteri | reverse complement strand
TGGTGGAGGGGGTGGTGAGGGGCACTGACCCCCACCCAGCCCTGGGCGCGGGGAGAGGGTCCCCCGGCCCCTGCGAGCAGCAGCATCCCCACACATTGGGCATCCCTGGGTGGGGGAGGGGGTCGGTGGGACGGCAGGGCTTGGGCTGGTGGTGGGGAGGGTCGGGGGTCCATGCGTGCTCCCCCACCTTGCTCAGCTGCCAGTGGGTCCCCGCGGCCGGGTCCCCGGGGGCCCCGGGGAC
>NW_008794459.1:89530-89980 GCF_000699145.1 Aptenodytes forsteri | reverse complement strand
CCCCCACCCCCCCCTGCCACAGCCCCTCCAGCCCCAGTCTGGGTCCCCGCAGGCTGCCGGGGGGCGCAGGGCAGGTTCGCCTACAAGCTGCTCCACGACCTCTTTGCCAACTACTCCAGCGCCCTGCGCCCCGTGGAGGACACGGACCGGGCGCTCAACGTCACCCTCCAGGTCACCCTCTCCCAGATCATTGACATGGCCAGCCCCCGCCCCCAGCACGGGCCCCGCCACTGGCAGTGGCAGCCCAGCCCAGCCAAAACGAGACCGTCCTCGTCACACTCCTGGCCACCGCTTAGCCGGGCTCTGCTCTCCCCCAGTGGGTCCTGCTCAACCCAGAGCTGATGCTCATCCCTTGAAACCAGCCCAGACCCCTCAAAACCAGCCCATCTGCCCCCAAGTCAGCTCAGACCCCTTGAAGACAGCTCGGACCCCCCCAAAACCAGCACAGCC
>NW_008794459.1:89057-89500 GCF_000699145.1 Aptenodytes forsteri | reverse complement strand
ATGAGCTCAGACCATTAGAAGACAGCTCAGACTCCCGCAAAACCAGCACAGCCCCCCCAAAATGAGCTCGGACCACTTGATACCAGCTCAGACCTCTCCAACCTCCCAAAAGCAGCACAACCACCTCGAAGGCAGCTCAGCCCCTTGGGACCTTTGCAGAGGCCGCCGGGCTGGGGGCCGAGGGGGCAGCGAGTCGCGCTGGGGTCTATCCCCCGCGCACACCCTCTCCCCTCGGCAGGACGAGAGGAACCAGGTCCTCACCTCCTACCTGTGGGTCCGCCAGGCCTGGCTGGACGCCCACCTCACCTGGGACAAGGACGCCTACGACGGCATCGACAGCATCCGCATCCCCAGCAGCTATGTCTGGCGGCCAGACATCATCCTCTACAACAAGTGGGTTGTGCTCAGACGCCCCCCCCATGCTGCTCCCGGAGCCGGGGTGG
>NW_008794459.1:87137-88588 GCF_000699145.1 Aptenodytes forsteri | reverse complement strand
CCATCCCGGCCCCATGGCTGTCCCTCCCCCAGTGCTGACGACCGCTTCGGCGGCTCGATGGAGACCAACGTGGTGCTGCGCTCCGACGGGCACATCATGTGGGACTCGCCCGCCATCACCAGGAGCTCCTGCAAGGTGGACGTCTCCTACTTCCCCTTCGACGGGCAGCGGTGCCACCTCACCTTCGGCTCCTGGACCTATAACGGGAACCAGATCGACCTCCACAACCGGCTGGACGCCGGGGACCTGACGGACTTCGTGGAGAACGTGGAGTGGGAGGTGCTGGGCATGCCGGCCACAAGGAACGTCATCACCTATGGCTGCTGCTCCGAGCCCTACCCTGACATCACCTACACCTTGCTCCTCCGCCGCCGCGCCTCCTTCTACATCTTCAACCTGCTCCTGCCCTGCATCATGGTCTCCTTCCTGGCACCCCTCGGCTTCTACCTGCCATCCGACTCAGGGGAGAAGGTCTCACTGGGGGTGACGGTGCTGCTGGCCCTCACCGTCTTCCAGCTGCTGGTGGCGGAGAGCATGCCACCCTCGGAGAGTGTCCCGCTCATTGGTGAGCCTCAGTGGCACCCAGGGCCCTCCCATGAGACCAGGGCATCTGCGCCGGGGTGATGGGCAGCACCCATGCCGTGGGGCCGGGGCGCGGGGATGGGGGTGCAGGTCTCTACCCCCCCCTCCGCCGCAGCATCACCGCCCATTGCCCATGCAGGGAAGTACTACATTGCCACCATGACCATGATCACGGCCTCCACTGCGCTGACCATCTTCATCATGAACATCCACCACTGCGGCCCGGGGGCCCGGCCCGTGCCCCCCTGGGCCAGGCGGCTCATCCTCCACCACATGGCCCGGCTCTGCTGCGTCTACGAGGTGGGCGAGAGCTGCAAGAGCCCCCAGCGGGCGCCAGGCAGGCGGGCGGGCAGGGGGGACGCCGGCGTGCCAGGGGAGAGCCCTGGGGAAGGGGAGGTGGGCGCCGAGGTGGGGGGTTGCCCCCGGGACCGCTGCCTGTGCCACCATGACGGCCTGCTGAGGAACGTCAGCTACATCGCCGGCTGGGTCCGGCGCCACCGAGCTGCCCAGCGCTGGACCGGTGAGTGGAAGAAGGTGGCCAAGGTGATGGACCGCTTCTTGATGTGGGTCTTCTTCCTCATGGTCTTCCTCATGAGCGTCCTGGTCCTGGCCAAAGCTGCCTGATGGCCCCGTAGACGCACCGCCCTGATGCACCCCCTGCCCGTGACCCCCCAGGGATGGTGGTGGCCGTGGGTGTCCCATGAGGGTGACTCGTCCAGAGCGTCCCTGGTCCCCCACGAAGCTGCCGGGCGGGAGCTCCACCAGCGCTGGGGGAGAGGAGCCCGACAGCGGGACCCCCGCCCCGGCCGGGGCCGCCCCGGCTGCAGGGCTGAGGGGTCCCGGCCCCCTGTGCGGCTGCACCAGGTCCT
>NW_008794459.1:85294-85757 GCF_000699145.1 Aptenodytes forsteri | reverse complement strand
CGGCCAGGTCCACTCCCCCCGAGATGCTGCTCCAGTGGCCGGCAGCGCCAGTGAGGGTCCCGAAGGAGCAGGGAAGCCCCTGCCCCATCCCCTCTGGGCACTGGCTGGGGCGAGGATGGCGCCTAGGAGGGATGGAGGGATCTGGCCCTCGATGCCTTCGACGATAAACACATGGGGGTCCCCACGGGAAGGGGTGCGGGGCCCAGCAGGAGCTCTGGAGCTGCTGCCCACCCCAGGCACAGCAGGCCAGCCGCGGGGCCCATCGGTCCCCGCCCAGCCCAGCCTGTGGCAGCCGACATCCTGCAGTGGGGACCCCGCAGCAGTGTCCCTCCCCAGGGACCCCTGTGTCGGCACGGCACGGCACACTTTGAGGTTCAAAGCCAAAGCGGGTAGGACCACGGGGCCAAGGCAGCGGCTGGTGGCACCAGGGGAGGCAGGCCCCAGACGGGGCCCCCGCCCCCCC
>NW_008794459.1:83008-85073 GCF_000699145.1 Aptenodytes forsteri | reverse complement strand
ACCCCACCGCCCGCCGATCCATCAGTGCTTATTAAGATCCCCCTGAGCCACCTCTTCTCCAGGCTGAGCAGCCCCAGCCCTCTCAGCTGAGGATCCCCTCCCTCGACCTGCTGGCCTCGCTCCTCCTGATGCAGCCCCGGGGACACCCTTGGCCACCTTCGCTCATGGTCAACTTGGTGCCCACCAGGTCCTTTTCTGCCGAGCTGCTTTCCAGCCGGGTGGCCCCAGCCTGTCCTGGTGCCTGGGCTTGTTCCTCCCCAGGGGCAGGACTTTGCCCTTGTTGAACTTCATGAGGTTCCTGCCGGCCCGTTTCTCCAGCCCACCCAGGTCCCCAGATGCCAGCACACCCACTGGGGTACCAGCCGCCCCCACCCCCCCACACTTTTGTGGGTGCCAGCCGTGCCCGCTGCCAGCCCGGCCCCACTGGGGTTGGGCACTGAGGGTGTCGCACCCCCAGGCACTGGATGGATGGATGAACCATGGCACCGGGGATCGAGAAAACATTTAGGTTTTTTAACATTTATTATTTGAACATAACAGATGGGAGGGCGGCCCACGGGGGTTCCCGGCCCCGCACGCCCCGGCTGCTCAGTAGTAGGAGAACCCGTTGCTCTTGTGGTACCAGTGCTGCCACCACGGGGGCTTGCAGAAGCGGACGTGGGGGGCCCGGCAGCGTTGTTTCCACCAGGCCTTCAGGAAGCGCCAGAGCCGGGCACAGCCCTCCCGCAGGCACCGTCCTGCCCAGCACAGCCCCGGGTCTGCCTGCCCACGCGCCCTGCCCGCAGGCACCTCCTGCCAGGGGCTGGGCTCTGCCAGGGTGCTCCAGCCCGCAGCAGCGGGGGTGCTCCCGTCCGGGCCCGTGGGGCTGCTCCTCTTGAGCTCCACGGAGATGCTCCTGTCGAGCCCCGTGGGGCTGCGTGGGGCTGCTCCTGCCTGGCCCCATGGAGCTGCTAATGTCCAGCCCCATGAGGCTGCTCCTCTTCACTCCCTTCAGGCTCCTCCTGCCCAGCTCCATGGGGCTGCCCCTGCCCGAGTCGGTGGGGCTGCCCCTGCCCGAGTCTGTGGGGCTGCTCCTGCCCGGCCCCATGGAGCTGCTAATGTCCAGCCCCATGAGGCTGCTCCTCTTCACTCCCTTCAGGCTCCTCCTGCCCAGCTCCATGGGGCTGCCCCTGCCCGAGTCGGTGGGGCTGCCCCTGCCCGAGTCTGTGGGGCTGCTCCTGCCCGGCCCCATGGAGCTGCTAATGTCCAGCCCCATGAGGCTGCTCCTCTCCATTTCCTTCAGGCTCCTCCTGCCCAGCTCCATGGGGCTGCCCTTGCCCGAGTCTGTGGGGCTGCTCCTGCCCGGCCCCATGGAGCTGCTAATGTCCAGCCCCATGAGGCTGCTCCTCTTCACTTCCATCAGGCTCCTCCTGCCCAGCTCCATGGGGCTGCCCCTGCCCGAGTCTGTGGGGCTGCTCCTGCCCGGCCCCATGGAGCTGCTAATGTCCAGCCCCATGAGGCTGCTCCTCTCCATTTCCTTCAGGCTCCTCCTGCCCAGCTCCATGGGGCTGCCCTTGCCCGAGTCTGTGGGGCTGCTCCTGCCCGGCCCCATGGAGCTGCTAATGTCCAGCCCCATGAGGCTGCTCCTCTTCACTTCCATCAGGCTCCTCCTGCCCAGCTGCATGGGGCTGCCCCTGCCCGAGTCGGTGGGGCTGCCCCTGCCCAACTCCGTGGGGCTGCTCCTTTTCAGCTCCACAGAGCCGCTTCTGTCTGGTCCCGTGTCGTCCTCCATGTCCCCATCTTCAGCCACGTCCGTGTCCGCATCCACCCACGGCAGCTCCACTCCAAGGTAGTGGGAACACACTCCGTCCCCCAGCAGCCCTGGCTCGTCTTGCACCCCCATCCTGGCAGGGGGGAGGGAGGGCTCCCTGGGGGGGGTCCCCCCGCCACCCCCCGCTGCCCCTTGCCTCTGGGCCAACACCGCCTGCAGCAGCTTGTGGCGCTCCTCGATCACCTCCTGGTTGGCCCGAATGGTGTGGATGAGCGCCAGGACAAGCTCCCCCTTGGCCGTGGCCACGGCCCGGGG
>NW_008794459.1:81680-82983 GCF_000699145.1 Aptenodytes forsteri | reverse complement strand
CTGCGCTGCGCACTGTCTCTCCCATGACAGACGCTCTTGCTCTGTCCCCACTGACGGCTCCATCGGGGGGTCCCGGCCAAGGGCTGGCCCTGGCTCCCTCACCGGCTCCTCGACAGCCTTGGGGGACTGGGGGGCTCTCGAGCGGTTGAGCGCCGCCAGCTCCGCCATCGCACCAGGCCAGGGCTCCGGGAAGGAGTAGAGGGAGTCCAGGGAAGAGGAGTGGCTCCCCAGCAGGGAGGTCCAGGAGCTCAGGGAGCGCAGGGAGCCCAGGGAGGGCAGGGAGGCCAGCGGGGCCCGTAGGGACAGGTGCTCCTTGCTCGACACCTCCATGCTCGTCCTGTGGTAGAGGAGGAGAGGGAAGAGACCCCCGCTGCAGTCTGGCCCCTCCAGCAGGACCCGCGGGCAGCACCCCCTCCTCAGCCGGCGGGTCGGGCTGCTCAGCACGGGCAGGGGCGGGTCACGGGATAAGGGTCTGGGGCAGGATCTGGGGGTCTCCCCCAGCACTCACCACATCTCCAGGTTCACCGTGGGCTTCTCCGCTCCTCCCTCCGCCGACGGAGAAGCTGCTGAGGGAGGAGATGGAGTGAGCGGCCGGCAGCCCCCGGCACAGCCCTGGCTCAGGGCTGCTGTGGGGTGTTGGCCGTTTGCAGGGCGCTCCGTGCCGGGGCCACTCACCTCTCCGCTTCTCCAGCCAGGCTCTCGCCACGCTCATCCGACGCTTCGACTTCTTCCACCACCTCTGCAGGACCCCCAGGAGCTGGGTGAGACGGGAGCAGCTCCCGGCCCCATGTCGCAGCCCCCCATGCTGCTCCACGCCACACCGCCCCACACCACCCCACGCTGTGCCGTGGTGCGGCACGGTGCAGTGTGGTGCGGTGCCGTGGTCACCTACCCAGAGGTGCTTGCCCTGCAGCATGGCAGACACCAGGCTGAGCTGCAGCACGAGCATCAGGAGCGCGAACAGCTCAGCCGGGGTGGGGATGTTGGAGCTCCCCATGGCACCGGCTCCGGTGCAGCTGCGGCGCTCCAAGTCACCAGCACAGCTGCAGCATGGCAGACACCAGGCTGAGCTGCAGCACGAGCATCAGGAGCGCGAACAGCTCAGCCGGGGTGGGGATGTTGGAGCTCCCCATGGCACCGGCTCCGGTGCAGCTGCGGCGCTCCAAGTCACCAGCACAGGCCCGCGACGCGGATTCCCAGTGACCTCCTGGGTCCTGCTCCCGCGGGGCCCTGACCCCCCCTTTTATAGTATGACAGGCAGGCGCACCCCCCCTTTGTGACGCTGTGGGGCAGGCAGGGCCCC
>NW_008794459.1:79169-79562 GCF_000699145.1 Aptenodytes forsteri | reverse complement strand
TGCTGCGGGCCGGCCCCATGGAGCTGCTGCTTTCGAGCCCCATAGAGATGCTCCTGCCCAGACCCGCAGGGGGCTCCCTGGGGGGCTCCCTCCCAGGTCCCCGAGGGAGGGGTGCAGGGACCCAGCAGTTGCTTCGTCCCCGTGCCGGATGGCCGGGCACGCGGTGCTCGAGTGCGCTGCAGAACCCGGCTGGGTGATGCTGTCTATAAAGGAGCCAGGAGAGACCTCGGTGCTGCCCCAGCCCATCCCCAGCGGGGTCGGGGGCTGGGGGCACCCGGCCCCCCCCGCACTGCCTGGGGTCACCCCGCGGCCCCCGCCTTTTCTCCCCAGGTTTGGCTGAGCCCGTCCCCGCTGGGCTGGGGGTGAGACAGGGCTGAGCACGCTCCCCCCGCT
>NW_008794459.1:78300-78742 GCF_000699145.1 Aptenodytes forsteri | reverse complement strand
GGCCCCCCGGACCGGGCCCTCGGGCAGGGCGGGGGCAGCCCCTGTCCCCCCCGGCCTCGAGGGTTAGCACGGCCGAGCCGCCGGTGCTGTCGCAGGCAAAGAGTCAGAGGTCACTCAGCCGGAGCTGATCTAGTCGTTAGTTTATTGAGGTCTACTCAGTAAACGTAGGTATGTAAATTATTTAATAAGCACTGATGGATCGGCGGTCAGTGCTCTGCTGCACTCAAAGTTAGGATGGGATGCAAAGATCATCGCGTAAGCTTCCTATACGGATCTTAAATGCTACATGCATGCAAAAAACGTCACGTACCAACCCGTCGGTGCCTGGTGTCAGGTACGGGGTGTCTCAGCCTCGAGGGGTAACCTCGAGGGGGGTCCCTGCTCAAGGGGAGTGCTGTCCCCCCCACACCCCCCGTGGGTTCCCCAAGCAGGGGCCGGGCAG
>NW_008794459.1:77480-77969 GCF_000699145.1 Aptenodytes forsteri | reverse complement strand
GTGCCATGCCATGCCGTGCCGTGCCATGCTGTGCCGTGCCATGCCATGCCACGCCATGCCATGCCTTGCCGTGCTGTGCCGTGCTGTGCCGTGCCGTGCCATGCGGTGCTGTGCTGTGCTGACACAGGGGTCCCCGGGGAGTGACACTGCTGCTCTGCCCGGGGAGGGCAGTGTCCGGCTGGAGCTGCTCCGGAGGCTCCTGCTCGTCTCACCCCGCTTCTCCCCAGGTGGCCCGGCCGGGACGAGCCCTTCGCAGGGTGGGCTCCGTGCTCCCCCCGGGCTTTGTCACCTCTGTCTGTCCCTGTGCCTGTAAGCACGCGACGGGGACGTTTCCTTGGCCCAGCGCTGCTCCTGCCGGAGCAGGCAGGGACCGGGCTGTCCCCAGCCGTGCTGCCTGCACCCTGCCCTGCCTCCTGCCTTCTAACCCCCTCCAAAGCCCGGGGGGGCTGCAGGCGGGGGGCTGGCCCGCCGTGGCTGGGCCCCCCCCCC
>NW_008794459.1:75325-77469 GCF_000699145.1 Aptenodytes forsteri | reverse complement strand
CCCCGCCACCCGTGCCACAACCTGCCCCGTCCTCAGCAGCATGACGGGGGGGGGGGGCGGTCAGTGCGAGTGTCACCGAACATCGGGAATAAAACTCCTTAAGACTGGGTGTATTAACGAGCAGGCATTACTTTATTCGGCCGGGTGCATTCGTTTTGGTTAACAAAGCAGAACATAACGCTGCATCTGATGCAGCGTATCAAAACCGTGCCCTGACGGTCAATCAAAGTGCGATCAGCTTTGGCGATCAGCCAAGCTGTTTTCCCACTGAAAAACCTCAGCCCATATTAGTGTGTTTTTGTCTTACCGGCCTGGCGTTAGGTTTTCGTTGTGTTCTCACCGGTTCCGCTGCTTGGGATTTCCCTGGGATTTCGGTGGCCCAAGCCAGCGGAGTAAGGGCGTTCTCCACCGCCTCCGGAATCCCTTCTTCCGCCTGGGGTTGCTGTAGCGTAAAAACCTGGGCTTCCAGGGCTTTACCTTCTGGAATATGGACTTGTACTCGCCCATTTTCAAAAGCTATTTGTGCATTCCGTTTACTCAGGACATCCCTTCCTAACAACGGCATCGGGCATTCAGGCAACCATCGCCTACCTATTTTACATTTTAACGGCTGGAAAAACGGCCGGTTTTCCCCTTTCCCTGTGGCACCAACTACATTTACGGTATCTTGACTAAAACTCCCTTTAGAAGTAATTTAAAACGGAATACGCGGCTCCAGCGTCTACTAAAAAATCCGTCCTCCCATTCCCCAGCGTCGGGGTAACCGGGGGCTCAGCTGGGGATGACTCCCCCGCTCCTCCTCATGCCTCATCTGGAGCCAGCGGTCGTACGGCCTGCTCAGGGGTAACACCGTCAGCTCTCCTCCCTCGCGGACCCTCTCGTTTCCAACGTCCCTTTTCCCCGCAAACAGCACACTGACCCCTACCCAGAGGTCGGTGCTGGAATCTGTTTCCTCTGTGTGAAATCTGTGCCTTTTTCCAAAAATCCCCCCCCTTCCAAGGATTGTCCCCGAACCCACGGTACAGCAACTGCAGACAACGGTTGCCCGCAGTTAGCAGTAGCAGAGGCGTCCACACACTCCCGACGACACACGCTTCCGCGGATACGCTCACAACACCCGCACACCTTTCCACGGCTGGCACTCCGGGCGCCCCCGCAATAACGTGCAAACAAGCCTTCCCTTTAACCCGTTTTTTTCCCCTTTTAATCCCTGCAACTCAACCCGGCGGGAATTTTCTCCCCCGACTTACGGACTGGTTCCCTTAGCAGTAACGCCTCGTAATCCCAGGGGATCTTGCACTGAACTCAGCGGGTCAGGGGATGGGAGGATCTCCCCGAAAAAAAAGACTTCGGTGGCGCCGGAGTCCTCTCGATCCCGAGAATCCGTCGAGCGTCAGGTGCGATGTCCTGCCTGGGTCGCCAAACCGTCGCCGAACGTCGGGAATAAAACTCCTCAGCACTGGGTGTATTAAAGAGCAGGCGTTGCTTCACTCGGCCGGGTGCACGGGGGGGTCTCTCCGCCTCGCACGCGCACCGTATGTTGCATCAACCGTCCCTTATACGGCTCTTCGAGATACGTATTCATAATAATTTCTTGGAATGACCATACATATTCATTATATTTCTAAGAACTAATTACAATATCTGCATAGTCCTTCACGCGTGCGTTGTGAGTCCTTAGGGGCATCTACAGGTGTCTTAGGTCGTCTCTCGTGCTCTCTCGTGGTCCTTCGTGGTCTCTGCGGGAGGTGAACTTCTCTTGAACCTTTGGGCCCTTCTCCTAATACGGTCACAAATTGGCTCATCACCCCCGTTTGCCACAGTTTTGGTTGTCCTCGTCTGGTTTCTGCTGGCACTTACATATCTCACGACGTGCTCGTTAGCTTTGGCCTTACGCACTCGACCCGCGCTTGATTAATCCAGCCGTTTCTCTTACCACTGTTTACAACACAAGCGCCGCGTCCCGGGTCAGCGGGGCCAGGTCCGGCGTCGGCTCCCCCAGGAAAGGGCAGAGCCCCCGGCGGGACGGCGCCTCCACCCCGGTTCAAGCAAAGGCAATTTATCCCACGGGGGTTTCCTGACCGTCCCCCGCGGCCGCGCTGGAAGGCGGGAGGGGGCAGCGGCTGCTCTGGGTGCTTGGGGCG
>NW_008794459.1:73929-74845 GCF_000699145.1 Aptenodytes forsteri | reverse complement strand
GGCCGCTTCCCTGCCCGCCGCACCGCAGCAGCTGGGGGCTTTCCCCAGGGCGGCTCTGCCCGCCATGGAGCGTCTGGCGCTGGGATTGGTGCTGCTGGCCGGGACCCTGGCCACCAGCAGCCCCCCGCGTCGACGAGACCTCGACTCCGTCAAGGAGGTGGTGCTGGACATGGCCCCCACCTCCTTCGACGACCAGTACCGGGGCTGCAGCCACATGATGGAGGAGGAGCTGGAGGAGCTCAACCGCACCGAGTTCGCCAACAACAGCGTCTACGCCAAGGCCTGGACCCTCGCCGCCACCGAATGGCGGAGCCGGCGTGGCCACGTCCCCCAGCTGCTGGTGCTGCGGCCGGAGCAGTCGGTCGCCCTCCTGGCGTATACCCTGTCGGGTCCCCTGCACCAGACGTTCAACGCGGCCGTGCGTGAGGCCGGGCGCTCCCGCAGGGAATACCTGGGCGCCTTCCACTTCAAGGCTCTGCATTTCCTCCTGACCAAGGCCCTGCATGCCCTGCAGGACGCCCGGCCTCGCCGCTGCCACCATGTCTACCGGGGCGTCCGGGGCATCCGCTTCACCGCACGGCACGGCCAGTCCGTCCGCTTCGGCCACTTCACCTCCGCCTCTCTCCGGAAGGAGAGCACCCTGCCCTTTGGCCAGGACACCTTCTTCTCGGTGGAGACCTGCTATGGTGTCCCCATCAGGGACTTTTCCTTCTTCCCCGAGGAGGAGGAGGTCCTCATCCCGCCCTTCGAGATCTTCGAGGTCACCGATGTCGCCCACGATGGGGACAGAGCCCTCATCCAGCTCCGCTCCCAGGACGCGCTCAGCACCTACAACTGTGAATTGGTGAAAGGTGACGTCCCCGCGGGACAGTCCCTCCCCGGCAGCAGGGTGCAGGGACCGGGGGGTGGCCCCATC
>NW_008794459.1:71524-72552 GCF_000699145.1 Aptenodytes forsteri | reverse complement strand
TGCCTGTCCTGTGGCTGCCTGCAGCCCGGGGCGGGTCACAGCCCCCCCCAGTGCCTGAGGGAACAGGGAGGGGGCTGGCAGTGGCCACCCCAGCCCCGGTGCCCAGGAGCAGGGCCCTGCCAGGACAAGACGGGTGGGGGGCTGCCCCATGGAGCAGCACGTGGGGCTCAGCAGCGCCGTGCCAGGGGACAGCCCCGACCCCCCCCGGGTGCAGAGAGAGATGCGATGGGCCCAGCTCCTCGGGGGTCCCTGCGCCCCAGGGCTCCCCACCCTCCTCCTCCTCCGGGGCAGGGTGCAGCCGTGGGGCCAGGCATCCCTGGGGCAGGACCAGGGCTGTCCATGGCTCTCCAGCCCCTTGCTGGGCAGGGATGGGGTCAGGGACGGACCCTGCCTTCCGCGGGCACCAGGGCCACCTCTTCTTCCTCCCTCCTCACCCCTCTGCACCCATGGGCGGCCCCATCCCCAGGACACAGGTGACACGGTGCAAGCCTTGATGTGCTTTAATAAACCCTGGGGTCCCACAACTGGCTGCAGGCAGGTCCCGGGGCCGGCCCGGGCAGTGCTCCCAGCTCAGCGAGGGGTGCCAGGAGCCCCACACACAGCAGGACCGGCAGACGCGGGGCCGGCAGACGTGGGGCCGCGCAGACCCCACAGCGGGGCACGGAGACAGGCCTCCACGGAGGCATCATGTCCCCACGCAGAGGTGCGGGGCCGTGGGAGCGGGGAACCGCACTGTGGGGCGCTCACCCGTCATGAGTTGCTCCTGGGTCTCAGCCCAGTCCCCCGCTCTCAGCAGGGGCCGGGGCCGGGGCCGGGTGCGGCCACTGCACCTCCCTGGTGTCGACGCCGAGGGGGCTGAGCACCACGCAGGTGAAGTTGGTGTGCAGGTGCTGGGCGCCGAAGGAGCTGAAGTGCAGGTCGCGGCGCAGGGCCACCCCCGAGCCCCGCGGCTCCTCTCTGCGGACCCAGCAGGGACCCGTCACCGCTCGCCCCCGGCTCCACGACACACACCCCCCCCCGGGCTGGGG
>NW_008794459.1:70916-71477 GCF_000699145.1 Aptenodytes forsteri | reverse complement strand
GGGGGCGGAGCTTGCCTTCAGGCGCACGTCCTTGCACGTCTCCCAGCTGCTCTCCCCCGGGATTTGCAATGGGGGCCCTTAACAGCACGGCACAGCATGGTGCAGTGCAGCACAGCACGGCATGGCACAGCATGGCACAGTACAGCACGGTGCGGCACAGCATGTCATGGCATGGTGCAGCACAGCATGGCACAGCATGGCAAAGCACGGCACGGCAAAGCATGGCATAGCAAAGCATGGCACGGCATGGCACTGTGCAGCACGGCATGGCACGGCGCAGCGCGGCACAGCATGGCAAAGCATGGCGTGGCAAAGCATGGTGCGGCATGGCACGGTGCAGCGCAGCATGGCACGGCACGGCACAGCACAGCGCGGCACGGCTGGGTCGGGGCGAGGAGCAGCGCGGTGCAGTGCGTGCAGCAGCCGTGCAGACAGAGTTGGTTTCTTTGGCAGAGAAGAGATGCAAGAGCCGTCCGTGCATCTTCAGTGCAGGTGCAGGTGAGCCGAGAACCCCCGCTGCAACCGGCAAGGGCGGCCCCCGGCTGGGCCCCCCGCCCCCCC
>NW_008794459.1:64000-66075 GCF_000699145.1 Aptenodytes forsteri | reverse complement strand
ACCCCCCCCCGCGGCGCCGGCGGGCACTGTGGCCGGGGCTGCGACAGCGCTGGCCCAGGGGTCCCGTGGGCAGCGAGGGGCCGGAGGCTGGTACCGTTGGGGACACACACACACACACATGGCCCAGCACACCCCTCCGCTCCCCCACCACGTCCCCGCTCCCCACAAAAGCCCAACCCGGCTGAGCTCAGGGTACCACGAGGTGAAATACACGGGCAGGGGCCGCGGGGAGGGTGCTTTGTCCCCAGCTGCCTGTGGCATCCATCCCCCCCGGGAGAGCACGAAGGCGGGAGGAGGAACCGTGGCCTCACCCCGGAGCAGGGAAGACGATCAAGAAAAACCCTGGGCCACGTCTCCGTTTCCAGGATTCTATTTCTGTGTTTGGCACAACATTGCCACGTGGTTTCACCAGAAAGAAAACCAAAAGGACTCGGGCCCGGGGCGCGGCCACGCCGGGTCTCCCCCGGGTGACGCAGCCTGCGTTGCACCTGCAGCCGAGCTGCCGCCGCGGCCACTTCCCAAATCCCCCGTACGAAGTGGCGCAGCCCCTCGCCCCAGGAGCGGGGCGACGTCGCCTCGTGTCCCCTCGCTGCGTCCCCCTGCCAGACCCCGGCACCCTCGGGGGACACGGCTCGAGCCCCCCGCGCCGCTGGGAGAGCCGACTCCCTGCCACCCCCAAAACGCCCCGGCCTCCCCCTGAGCCCCGGCTGGCCCTGGGGTTGGGGACCTTGCCCCCGCACGCCGCCGCCGTCGTACCCACTCGCTGCCAAAAAATGAGCTCAAGGCCCCTTGCACAAGAGGGACGGAGGCACGGCTCCGCGCAGCAGCACGGCGAGGAGCGGAGCGATGCCGGGGCAGGGAAACACCGGCACCAGCCCAGCCCTGCCCGGCCCGCGCCCTTCGCTCCGTCCCTTTTATTACAGTGCCAAAAAGAGCAATCCCCAGCGAGGTGTTCCCCGAGCCCTGGGGCAGGGGCAACCCGCTCTCGGGCTGCTCTTGACGTACCGTCACCATCACAGAAAAGAGGTGCAGGGAGAGAAACGGCACGGCACCGCTCCGTCCGTCCCCGGGCTGCCACCCCCGGCCGCAGCAGCCGGGCGACGCCGCCGGCCCCCGGGGAAGAACATAGAAAAGATGGGAGCGTACAAAAGGGTTACCCGAGGCAGGGCGCAGGCAGAGCCCGCCGTCACAGCGCGGGAGAGCGGCTCGGTTCCTCCCAGCGCACCCACGGCGCCAGGGAGGGGAGCTGGCAGCCAAGAGTCCGGCCCGTGGCGCTCAGTGCCGGGGCAACCAAGCGTCCCCCCCTGTCCCCTCTTCCAGGGCGCCGGGCTCCAGCACCCCCAGGCAGCCTCTTCTCCGCAGCCCCACGCAGCAGAGGGGCCCAACCCTGACCCTGCTTCCCCGTGTCCCTTCCTCACTGCCGGCAGGGCTGCTCCGGGGAGCCGGCAAAACCTCGGCCCTCTCCCCGTCGCCTCTCCCGGCAGAGCAGCAGGAGAGGGAGATAAGAGAACAGCCCCCAGCCAAAAGCTCGGCACGCACCGGGGCAGTGCGAAGGGCCGGCGAGGGGCTGGGGGAGGGAAACGGGACAAGCGTCTCTTTTAAATTTTAAATACGCTCATTAAACTTTTTTAAAAAAAAAAAAAAAAAAAGACTCCCCCTTTTTCACAAGTAACTTTAAAAGTGTAGCTTAGAAAGAAAAAAAAAAAAATCGGGAAGGGCCCCAGGGCAGAGTCCTCCTTCGGCCCCCGACGCCGTGGTCCTCGGGGGCGGCCGAGGTCCTGAGAGTCCCCGGCCAGCTGCTGTCCCCTGCCCTGGGCACGCGTCCTCTCGTGGCTCCACGGCTCCCCACCGCCTGCCCTTACTCCAGCCCCAGGATGTAGTTGATGCCCTGGACCAGTCCGATGATCACCGGCTGCCAGGCCACCAGGTAGCGCAGCCAGTCCAGCAGCTGCCCGTACATGACGTGAGGCCTCTCCCAGCTGGGCGGGAAGGAGTTAAAGAATCACAGAATCGTTAAGGTTGGAAAAGACCTCTAAGATCATCGAGTCCAACCGTCGACCCAACACCACCATGCT
>NW_008794459.1:61853-62869 GCF_000699145.1 Aptenodytes forsteri | reverse complement strand
TAGCTCCCCCAACGTGCCCATTGCCCCGTGCCAGGCGACGTGCCCAGTGCTCAGGGACAGATTTTTGCAGGGTCTCTGCCACTGCTGTGGGCTGGCAGCGACCTGCCCGGGGTGCCAGGCAAGCCCAAATGAGCAGCCAGCAGCTCCCGGGCACAGCCCCGAGCCCCTCGTGTGCTCTACCCACTGCTCCCCTTTGCAGGGCGCTGGGTCTCACGAGGAGAAAGGATACGGGTTACTGAACATCCTCTTGAGATCCACCTTCTCTTTGCAGTACGGACACGTCTGCTTCTTCCCGACGATGCACCAGCCACGGATGCAGAACTCGTGAAACCTGGGGAGCAGCACGTTAAGGGGAACTGCCTCGGGCTGGAGGAGGGGGGGACACGACCGAGCGCGGAGGAAACCATCGAGGTTAAAAAAGAAAAAAAGTCACCCCCACGCCACTGCGTGGGGGACGGGAAACATCCACGCCGTGCAAGGATAGACGCGTTGCACAACCGCAGCCCTTTCCTAGAAGGCGCAGAGCCTTCCAGGCACAGAGGAAGGGGCTCACGGGACAGCGGAGCCATCACAAGGGCTATGACGAACACGCCGGGCACTGGTGAGACACAAACCCTTCACCGACGGTGCCTGGTGCACATGTAGCCCGGCACTCGCACCGGGGCCAGGTTAGACCGACGTGGGCAGCCGGGGCAGAGGCTGCAGGGAAGGTCCTCCACGCAAGGGCGAGAGCCGGCAGCAGCGGAGCGGCAGGGATGTGTCTGCCTGCGAAACGCCGGGCAGACTGCGTTCGAGCACCGGGAAGGTTCGGAGAGCTCCGCAAACTTGACTGCGTGCGTCACGCAAGGCTCCTGCAAAGGCTTCTCGGGGATTAACAACATATTTAAGGAATTTACCCCAGGGTCTGACTTCCAGGTGCCAGCTATGCTCCGTCACGGCAGATGAGTAACGAGGATTCGCCCAACCTGAGCACAGCCCACAGAAGTCACGGGGAGCGGGGGGGGGGGGGAACCGTG
>NW_008794459.1:60945-61579 GCF_000699145.1 Aptenodytes forsteri | reverse complement strand
TCCACGCCCCCCCCCCCCCCCCCCCCCCCCCCCCCCCCCCCGAGCTGCCGCAGGGTGGGCGACACGCAGGCCCAGGCCCCGCGCGGGGTCGGGCTGCCGGGGCCAGGCCAGCGTAAACCTCGCCGAACAGTTTATAGCGCTTAAATTTAGGCAACGAGTTTTGGCAGCGTGACCTTTGCTCAAGCCCAGTTTGGAACCAGCCAGTAACGCAGGCGGTGCCAGAGGACATCCCATCTCCACCGCTGAGTCACCGCCGGAAAACCCCTGACGCGTCCCCGGCTGGGGCTGAGCAACGACCAGGACTTCCAGTTTCAAAACCGACCGCACATCAGTCAGCTGACGGGGAGGGCTGAGCAATTCCAGGGTGCTGGACACCCCGTGCGCTGCCGGAGTTGCCAGAGGAGTTTTGGGGAAGGAGGAAGCTGCCGGGCTGCGGCTGGAGCCGGGCTGCGGCTGGAGCGAACCGGTGGCACTAGACCAGGGGTGGGGGGAGGCTGTTTTCAGGGGGATACCGAGGGCAGCGTTTTCCCCCCGCCTCTTCCCTTCGGAGGCTCTCAGCCAGGACCCACAGCGCTGGCTCTCCGACGAGGGGCCGGCGTGACACAGGCAGCCCAGCTTGGCTGCCGGGGACACA
>NW_008794459.1:59591-60555 GCF_000699145.1 Aptenodytes forsteri | reverse complement strand
ACAGTTCCCAGCAGATTCGGCAGAGGCGGTTGGAAGAGCGAGGTACAGCTCCGCGGCAGCGCCGCGGGAGCCGGGGGGAGCCGGGGAGGGGAAGGAAGAGGAAACGACTACTTGGAACGCACACGGAGGCGGCGAGGAAGCGATTTCAGGGATGCACGGGACTTCGCCTCTTTCCGTGCCAAGTCAGCTATGACACAGGCGAGGATCACGTGCAAAATCAGCAGAACGGCCCCGAGTCCCAGGACAGGCGTTTCCTCACCCCAGGTGGGGGAAGCCGCAGGGCAGGAGCTCTCTGCTGCCAGCCCCGGCGGGCAGCCGGCGAGGCGAGGGGCTGGCTCCGGAGGAGAAGGATACACGTGGTTGCAGGAGAGGCGGTAGGTGTTCTCGATGATCCCCTCCTCGTTGACGTCCACGAAGATCTGCTGGCCGCAGACGGCACAGACGCTGTCGGAGAGGTGCTTGGTGGGCATCCCCGAGGCGCTGTAGAACTGAGCGAGGGCAGAGCAGAGGGAGAGCGGTGACAGCGGGAGGGCACGCGTCCCACGCCCGCGTCGGCGCGGCTAAGCTTTAAGGAGGGCTGGGGTCAGCGCCCGAGGAGTCCAGCCTCGGCCTTTTGGGCTTAAAAACCTTGTTACAGGTCCAGCTGCGGGAAACAACTACAACAGGACAGGGAGCTGCTCAGTGACGTGGTGGCCCATCACACCCCAGCCCCTCTGCCAGCCCCACATGCCCCCTCCCCATGCCGGGGACCACCCCCCTTTGCTCCCCGACGGCCGGGTGAGTTGTCGGCTGCCTGCCAGGGCCGGCGCACCCAACGCCGGGCAGCGAGGGCAGAGGCCTGGGGGCGAGAGCAGGACAAGCTGGAGGTCACAGCTTTGACCCAAGACGACACCCTTGGGCTGGCAGTCGAATACGACCCGAGTCAAATACAACAGCCCGAGCCCCCAGCCCCGCAGGGCCCCGA
>NW_008794459.1:58118-58510 GCF_000699145.1 Aptenodytes forsteri | reverse complement strand
ACGACCCGAGCCGTCAAATACAGCCCGAGCCTCCAGCCCCGCAGGTCCCTGAAGCTCAGACGGCCAGAGAGTGAAGCGCAGAGCAGCCACCCCCCGCCATTTCCCAGCCTGTTGGCTCAGCACCGGCCTGACGCAGCGCGCAGGAGGGTGCAGGCACGCAACCGGGTCTCCCCGCACGCAGTTCTGGTCCCACACGCTCCCGGGATGGCCACGAGCCCCGGGTCACTCATGCTGTGTCCCGGCTCCCACGGCCAGGCTGGGAGGCACAGAGTCATAGAACATCTCAAGTTGGAAGGGACCCGTAGGAATCATCGAGTCCAACTCCCCGCTCCTCGCAGGGCTACCTAAAACTAAACCATATGACTAAGAGCGTCGTCCAGACGCTCCTTGAA
>NW_008794459.1:56356-57896 GCF_000699145.1 Aptenodytes forsteri | reverse complement strand
GGCTTCATCCCATTTCCTCGCGTCCTGTCGCTGGTCACCAGAGAGAGGAGATCAGCACCTCTCCCCCTCTGCTGCCCCCCACGAGGGAGTTGTAGACTGCGATGAGGTCACCCCTCAGCGATGAGGTCACCCCTCAGTCTTCTCCAAGCCGAACAAACCAAGCCACCCCTCCTAAGTCTTGCCCTGGAGACCCTTCACGACCTGCCTTGGTCGCCGTCGCCCTCCCCTGGGCACACAGTTCGATGTCCTTCGTACATCGAGGTGCCCAAAACTGCACACAGCGCTCGAGGTGGGGCCGCGCCAGTGCAGCGTGGAGCGGGACAATCCCCTCCCTCGGCCGGCCAGCGATGCACCCCAGGACAGGGTTGGCCCCTTTGGCTGCCAGGGCACACTCTTGACTCATATTCAACCCGCCATCAACCCAGACCCCCAGGGCTCTTTCCGCGGGGCTGCCCTCCAGCCTTCTCGTCCCCCAATTTGTACGTGTAACCAGGATTACCCCGTCCCAGGTGGAGAATCCGGCACTTGCTCTTGTTAAATTTCACACGGTTGGCGATTGCCCAGCCCTCTAGTCTGCCCAGATCTCTCCGTAAGGCCTCTCTACCCTCGAGGCAGTCCACAGCTCCTCCTGGTTTAGTATCATTGGCAAAACACGTCTCCGGCAGAGACCTGGCACAGCTTCGCTCTGAGCATCCGACGGAGCCCTCGGGCTGCAGTGCCAGATGGCAGCAGCCTCCTCCCGGCAGCCTCCTCCCGGCAGCCCTGCAGACAGGCCAGACCCTTGGGGAGTATCTGGGCTGCTGCTGGCCTGTCCTGGGCGCCCACCGCCTACGTGGGGGGAGACCCGAGCCCTGCCGAGGTGTCCCAGTGCGAGTGGAAGGCAGCTGGCGAGGGGCCGGGGCGCCCCAGTCCTGCCAGGCAGAACCTCCGAGGGGGAGCAGCAGCAGAAAGCTCAGAGGGGAGGAGGAAACACAAAGTCCGAGACCCTAAAGAGCTGCCGCGAAGAAGCAACACGACCTACTCCACCGGTGTCCTAGGCGACGTGTTTTTTGGTGGAGTGGGTTTTTTTGGTAGCAGGTGAGCGGGCTACAGACTTTAGGCCACCACCGCAGGCACGCAGGAACACGCCCTCTGCCCACAGGGACTGCGCAAGCTGCAGCGGGTACGAGCAGCAGAAAGAAGCCCGTGGTGTGAAGCTTTCCCCGGTGGCTACCGGTCACGAGTTAACGCACCCGCAGCGTGGTCCCAGAAACAGGAGCGCCCTTCGGCACCGGAGATTTTAAAAGGCTCAGGTAGAGAAATATTTGTCGGGAGTTTAGCGGGGCTGAACAGATCCTTCCACTCCTCGTTTCTTGTGCTTCTGGGGATGAGGGGACACCCGCAGAGGCTTTGCTCTTAAGGAAAGATCTCGGAGCAACTCCGTTACATCAGAAACCTCCCAGCCCAGACACCGTGGTAGTGGGCCCAGAGAGAGCACAGCGAGAAAGGCGGCAGCCTCAGGGAGCCCTTCCGCAAGGCGGGGGTGGGGGGGGGGGAGTTC
>NW_008794459.1:55721-56011 GCF_000699145.1 Aptenodytes forsteri | reverse complement strand
GGCAGCCCCCCCTGTAGCCGGGGCAGGGCTCTCGCCGGGGGGACGGCACGGCGTGAACTCACCCCGATGGTCGAGGCCATGTAATCCGCACACATCTCGGCAAAGTCCCGCTCCAGCACCCCGTAGTAAAGACCGTAGAAGAGAAGGGAGATGCCAAAGTCCATTCCGGTTTCCGGTTTGATTCTACAACAGAAGAGCCCGAACGACATCAAGAGCTTTTGGGGGGGGGGTGCAAAGCCGGTGTGCTGACACAGCCGACAGCACTAACTCCGCCGGGCGGTCCACCCACC
>NW_008794459.1:52078-55168 GCF_000699145.1 Aptenodytes forsteri | reverse complement strand
GGGGCTGCGGGGGTGCAAAGCCGGTGTGCTGACACAGCCGACAGCACTAACTCCGTCGCAAGGGCGGTCCACCAAGGCAGCGGACGCACGTCACCGGGAAGCATCACCCGCAGAGGTCTTCTAGGTGCCTGCCCAGCACAACCCCGGCCCCTGCTTCTGGGACGTTTCACCTCGGCTGTCAGCAAGCAGTATTTGAACGGAGACGGGGGTGTAACACCCCACCTGGTGCCCATCGCCCTCACCAGCCTCTGGAATGAGCAACTGCAGTGACCTCCAACTATCTCGTCCACCAGATCAGCTCCCAGTAAGCCCCCAGTTAACACTTCCACGTCTCTGCAGGCAGTTGCCGGGTCTGCTCATATTCCAGAGGAGGAATCAACCTCTCTAAACATGAAGATTGGGCTAGGGTCCCCTGCTACCACAGCTGGGCTGGCTGCTTCTTGCAGGTACCTCTTTATCAGGGTAGCAAAGAAAATCCCACTGCTGCCCCCAGGCTGGACACGCGCAGAGCTGGAGGAGCTGCCGACGCAGCTGAGCTGGAAACAGGGCCCTCCAGCGACCTCGATCAGTTCAGGTACCAGCACCTCACCCGTGATCCTCCCAGCAGGGAGAGGACACCCCAAGAGTCTCTTTGGCCCCATTAACCAGACTGCCAAGACAACTGTTTTGCCTTACTCCACACGGCGTGTTACATCCCCTGCCCCAGGAGTGGGACCCGAAAGATTCACTCACCTGAATAATAAGTTAAGACCAAAAAGTGTAAACATCACAGCCATGTACCCTACGATTCCAGTGGCGTAGCTGATCTTGTATATTAGTAGAAACCATTTATAAACCAGCCTGTGAAGAATTAAAACGAGAATTTAACTACTTCCTTTTTCCTAAATGAAACTGCACCAAAGCACCTAAAGAGTTTTACTTTTTAAACCGGGGCGGTGCTGTTCACAGACACTTCACCTACGCATGGGCAACACAGCTTTAAATTTCTAATTCAAGCTACAGATCCGCCGCCACGGGCCGCTCACGGTCTTGACTTCCAAACTAGAAACCTCGGCATCTCCAAAGGCCGTAAGCAAGCGTCCTTCACGCCGGGAACGCCCTCGGTGAGGCTACCAGCCCACGCGGTATCTGCCTTTCCAGCACCCGCTCGGGTACCACGTGCATCGGGCTGGCTGCCAGCCGCCGGTTAGCGCTTCACACCGACCGACGCGGGCAGCGCGTGCAGGGGTTGCACGCCCCCGGGGTGCAAAGTTTAAGACAATGACTTGCGGCAGCGAAACTGGGAAGAGCTCCTTGTAATGGTTACCCCGGGGCTGAGGAGTTTTCCCGGGAACACGTGTACTAACCTGGGCGTTGTCTGTACCAGAGGTTTTCGAGTTGCCCTGAAGGTGACAAAAGCTGTGACCGCTGAGAAGAGCACCCAGATTACCAGGAACCGCCACCAGTACAGCTTGATCGTGAAATACAGAGGCACTACCCACATCTGGAAGAGGGTGACCATCTGCAGGAACAGAGGAAAGGCATTTTGAGCTGGCTCTCTGCTCATCAGACATCAGAAACACCCTGCCAGTCCTGGCAGCCCTCCTCCTGCCTGCATCAAAGGGCCCTGAACAGCACCAGGAAACTCGGGAGGTTTGGTCTGTGGCACCCAGCACCCAGAGAACAGGCTCAGAGCCCGACTGAGGGAGTCAGAGGCAGCAGCCAGGCGATCTTCGGTAGCAAAGGCCTAGAGCTGGAGGGAGAACGCAGAGGAAACATCTCCAGAGGGAGGTACAGGAGATGATCCACCCAACTAGTTTTTGTGAGAAGTCTACGTAAACCTTCATGGCCCCGAACACCGCAACCACAGACACCTCAGGCAAGTATGAAACAAGGAGACGGGCGCAGCGGAAGGTTTCAGCCTCGCCTCTGCCCTACAGCCTATTCCCAAAAGGGATCTACGGCCGTGCAGCTGAGCTCCCGCGGTGCTGCCGGAGGGGAACAGGCAAACAGGTTCAGTTTAAAGTTCATAGACGATTACAGGTATTGCCTGGGAACATTAATTACGATAAGGAAGTCAGAGTGAGGTTGGTTCAGGTAAAATAACAGTCCCCGACAAGCCGGTGGCATCAGCAAGCGGCAGGTCTGCTCAGCAGAGAGTGCTGCCAGGCAAGCCCAGCGGCGCTGCAGGGACCGTCAAACCCAGGGTCCCGGCAGCAAGAAGCCCCCATCGCTTGCGAGGAAGCGCCCACAAAACGCAGCTTCCCTTTGCGTTACCCTCGGGACAACACCCGAGATCTGCTTCTCCCACCGCCTGGTATCAAAGCACTTTGTAAAACCGAGTTATTGGCATCACCTGCCACAGAAACTTGAGGCCTCCAGGCGCCTCCATCCTCATCCCTAGCTAGAATCCCCCACGCGCTGTTGGGAAGATGAGGGTATCTCAACACCAGACAAGAGGAGAAAAAACAGGAACGCGCTTCTCATCAGGTAAAGGACGGCATCACTCAGCACTCGCATCCAGCCTCGGAGACAAAACGGCTGCGTGGGAGAGACTTACGTTGTAGGAGCGAGGGTGCCTCTGTTTCCACTGAACCAACAGGAGCTGTGCCACCACTAGCGTGGCGATAAGGATGAGGACCATTTCGGCATGCATAGCCTCGTGACCACGGTGCTTGGCATGCATCCGCGCATGCTCCACCCTGCAACGACAGGGAAAAGGCGGCTGAAGAGCATGCGGGCGCAGACGGCGCGCTAACAGCACGGCAGGGCTGACAAACACCTCGGCACGGGGGAGCCAGGAAGAACCAGGCCGAGAGACACCACGAAGGAGCGTCGTGGAGACGGGTGCTGTGTTGCAAGGCAGAGGAGAAAATAATAAAAAAAAAAAAAAAAAAAGGCTTTTCTGAGACTAGCTCATTTTTAAACTGTGAAAGCCAAGGCTGCCATCCAGCCCATCCTGGTGTGAACGAGGCAGAGAGAACTCATGCTGACGTACCTGAGCTAACGAACGTGGAGTGCACGTTTCAACGTAACTCACCCGGCAGCTCACCGGTGCAACGGCATCAGCTGTGCGGCTGTTTGACACCAGGCGCGTGCACCGACTCTCAA
>NW_008794459.1:45394-51984 GCF_000699145.1 Aptenodytes forsteri | reverse complement strand
GGGGGGGGTGTCACGGTCTCCAGCCGGCAAAACCCACAAACCCCAGCAAATCGCTTCTCCCTGCCCTGGGCAACCCCTTTTGCATCCTGGAACAAGCGATTTCCAGACTGATGCTCTACAGGCACCCGGGGTTTCTTTGCAGCTTGTGCTGTTTTGACCAAAAACCAAGGCAGAATTAAGACCTGTAACATCCTTACACCTCGGTCTTAAGCTGAGAAGACAGTTCAAGTTGGGGGAGGGGGGGGAATCCAAACCCAACAAATATGCCAAATTCTCTGATCTTAAGTCGTCCTCTGTAAATTAATACCGAGAGAAGACCAGTCGTACTGTGCTTTTCAACAAGTGTCCGACTGAAATTGGTTTGGCTAAGGGAAAAGGAGGAATAACTAGCAAGCAGTTTAAAAGAAAAACATTAGTATTGCCTTTTAAGACAGTCCATACTTCCCCTAACAAATAACGCTGCGCAGGGAAGGCTGACCCTGTCCTCTCCCGCCATGAATAGGGGCTGTGCTGCTGGTAGCTCCGGTCGGGAGCAGGAGCTCGCTCAAGCTGTAAGCATCGGTTCACCTCGCGACACAGACTCACCTCCATCTCTCCTCCGGGGACAAGTGCGAAAGATCGACCTAGGGAGAAAGAAAAAAAAAAAACACCACCAAAGAAATCAGCCACTGAAGTTTGGGAGCAGCAGTACCAGCCTAGAACGGATAACTTATTTACTTCATCTCCCCAAACAGCGCAGACGCTGGTTTACGCCCCACACGAGCACGGCTGCACCGTGTCTACGCCGCCTGTTCACCGTAACACCGGCACGGCACCCGGCTCCTCCATCTCCTGCTGAGACCTGACCAGTGCCAACAGCAGCGGCGGAGTCAGCTGCAAAGCCGTCCCCTGAGACCCCCGGGATTGCTCTTCGAGAACTTTAAGAAGGAAAACCCTGGATTCGGAAGCTTTAAACAACAAACCCTCGACGTGCCCATCATGACACCACAGCCCAGAGCTGTCCTTCGACCCCCCGAGGCAGCGCGGGGAGAGCTGCAGAGTCCCCCTGCTCCCCCATCACCTGCAAGCACCTTTCCCCTTATGCTCCCACATTTTACTGCCGTCGAGGCTCTGCCCACCGTCCCGCGCTACGTGTACCAGAGGAGTTGGTTTAAGTCCCACGTTCACAACCCAGTCGGGCGTCTCCGGGCACAGAGGGGTGATCCCAGTGCGCGTCAGAAACAGGACAGGGAAGGGAGTCCAAAATCCCACCAGTCTGCGGGACAGGGGATGGCGTCTGCGCACCAGCAGCAAACCACCGCCAAAAAGATTTTCAGAAAGAATCACGGAAAAAGAAAAGATTTAGGACTTGCTTTGCTGACACGGCTGGAAGTTTCTCCCAAGCGTTACGGGCAGCAAAGCTTTTGCCCGACAGGAGCAACCGAGAGCGATGGGAGTTGCTGTTATTAGTGACGAGAGATGATGGGCTGGCGTAATCCGTGCTTAACGCAAGCTGAAACTGCCGGGCTGGACGCAGGGTGTTAAGGACATCCTCCGTGTGACAGGTTTAGGGGACAGAATTAACGTGACTAAGCGATTTAAAAGCCCCCCTCTGCAGAACCGCGACTCTGTGCTAACCTTCTCAGCTTGCAAGCAAGCAGCACCCAAACCTCACCCAGAGGCCGAGTCTCGCAGAATCCCCCATTTCCCCCCGTGAGATTCGGTGTGAATGCTCTCACTACGAGGCGTTTGGACTGGGGAGGGGTGGGGGGGACCTTTGACATTGCATTTCAGCTTTCTCTTGGAGCTTTATACCTTCGCATAAGAGCTGAAGAGGTCTCCAGCACCGGTCACGTCCCTGCACGGGCTCACTGGCCGGGCAGCACTCGTCCCGGCGCCAGCACAAACCCTGACACACGGCGCTGGGGATAGAATCATAGAATCATAGAATCATTGAGGTTGGAAAAGACCTCTAAGATCATCGAGTCCAACCGTCGACCCAACACCACCACCCACTAAACCATGTCCCTCAGCGCCGCATCTACTCGTCTTTTAAATACCTCCAGGGATGGGGACTCCACCACTTCCCTGGGCAGCCTGTTCCAACGTTTAACCACTCTTTCAGTAAAGACATTTTTCCTCACGTCCAATCTAAACCTCCCCTGGCACAACTTGAGGCCGTTTCCTCTCGTCCTGTCGCTTGTTCCTTGGGAGAAGAGACCGACCCCCACCTCGCTACAACCTCCTTTCAGGTGGTTGTAGAGAGCGATGAGGTCTCCCCTCAGCCTCCTCTTCTCCAGGCTAAACAACCCCAGTTCCCTCAGCCGCTCCTCATCAGACTTGTTCTCCAGACCCCTCACCAGCCTTGTTGCCCTTCTCTGGACACGCTCCAGCACCTCGACGTCCTTCTTGGAGTGAGGGGCCCAAAACTGAACACAGTGTTCGAGGTGCGGCCTCACCAGTGCCGAGTACAGGGGCACGATCACTGCCCTGCTCCTGCTGGCCACACCATTTCTGATACAGGATGCAGCAAGCGAAATCCCGCAGCTCTGACTTCGTGTCGCCTTTCCTTGGTGAGACGCAAACACAGACAAAACCTACAGCAGCTCGCCTGGGGCTGGGCACGTAAACACACGGCTTACAAAACCCCATCTGGCTGGAGACCCTCCAGCATGGCCGAGGGGCTGGAGACGGCACTTGCCCTGGCTGCCGGCTCTCCCCCCGGCAGAGCCGCAGCCGAGCGCATGGCTGGCCAGTCCCGAATGACCCGCGCCCGATGTTTAACCAGCAAGCCGGCGTGGAGCCGCAAGAAGAGAGATCGAAAACAAGTCACAGCAAGGACTTTGGTATCGCGTTTTCCTGCGCGCACCGGAGGTGTGTACACAGGAACAGGCTCCACCTCGCCCCAGCCTCCAATCACCGGGTACGGAGCCGCCGGCTCGGCTTCGACCTTTACCCCAGGGCTCTCCCGGGGGCGGCATCCGGCCTCGCCTGCCCGTGCGCAGGCTGCCATGCCACCGGCGACGCGCGGCAGATCCCTCGGGGCTGTTCCCCAAATAGGTCTCTTGCAGCCAGCGCCTCCGATCGCACCCGGGCTCGGCCGAGGACACGGGCGGCCGCCTCGCTTCCTCTGCGGCACCTAATTATACCCTGGGGCGAGAAGGCAGGGAAACGCACACGTGGCAGCAATCCGTCTGCGTGCTGTTAGACATCTGCTGTGCTTCACCCTAGAGCAACACCTGCAAGAGATTCGGTCCCCGAGGCCTTCGAGAAGCACTCCAGTACTTAGACAGACGCAAAATATAGACCTATGAAAATCCCTGTTCGAGCTCGCTGGCTTGCGTAGGAAACCGCGTGTAGGTGGTGACGATCTGACACCGGCTCCGAGAAGTGCGCTCGTATCGCCCAAATTCCCCGAGCTCTTCTGCTCCTAAAGCATCCACGTCCAGATTGATCAGTTCAGCCGCTGCTTTCCCTTCAAAAACTCGGGTACCCAATTCCTAGTTAGAACAACTGCCCTGATAAACAGTAAAAAAAAAAAAATAATAATAATTTTAAAGATGCTCTCAAGTCACTGCAAGCAGGAGAAGCTGAGAAACCCCAAGTGCTTGTTGGCCCAGCTCAGCTCCGGCGCAGGCCGATCCCCCTGCAAGCTCTGGGAAGTCACCCGGGGGCTCCCGCTGCCACCCCCCAGGAGACCCCTGCTCCCCCCAGGCTCTACCCCAGTCCTCGCTGGATGAGGACATTTTACAAGCACAGACAGCCCAGCACCTTCAAAACACATCAATTATTTTTTTTTTGCCCATACAGTGGCTTCTGGTCACTCCTCCTCTGTGCCACGCCAGCGGCCGCTCCGTCCACGCTTCGGGAACACTTCTCAGCCTCTTTCCTTCAGCGTCTTCCCCAAATCTACCAATTCTTCCAGCGAACGAGCTAAAGCCTTCTCAGCCCCAAACCCTAAGGAAATCCTGCTGGCATTTCACAGAGAAGAGGGCTTCCCCCAAAGCCAACAGCAACTGCCACGTAAGCCGTCCTCGCAGGTGCGAGAATCCGCAGCACTGGACACAGTTTTCCCTCAATTTCAGGGACTGAGCCTCACCAGATTGCCCACAGCTTACAGCTCCTGAAATAACTTTATTCAGGGGGGCCAGGACGCGACAGACGGGGCGTTCGGGCAGGGACGGAGCGATCTGATGACTGTCAGACAGGACTTGGCAGAGCAGCCACCCCAAGCTGGACCTTCCGGTTAACCCCTTCCTGATCTGCAGCACGCTCTCTTGGCAAAGAAACCTAGTTTTGGGTCTAAAAAATGAACAGCGATGGTGAATCCAAGCGCCGAGAGACGGTGCCAGGAAGCACCTGCTCTCGCTGTTAAGCGTTCGCTCTGTTTCTAGTTTGGGTTTGTCTCATTTTCACACCCGGTTCTTGGGTCCCGTCAGCCAGGCTGAAGAGCCTCTGCCCTTAAATCTCCCTTTACCAGACCAGGGAGGAGAGGGGTTCGACAAGAACCCCGAGGATGACTGAAGTACCTGAAGATACGCTCCAGCAAGCCTTCAGCACCGACCCGCTCCCCCTGCAGCCTCCTCCTCCGGGTCCAGGTTCGACAAGAACCCCGAGGATGACTGAAGTACCTGAAGATACGCTCCAGCAAGCCTTCAGCACCGACCCGCTCCCCCTGCAGCCTCCTCCTCCGGCGGACGATACCAGCACAGGACCCGCTGCGCGCGACCAACAACTTTTTTTTTTTTTAAAAATAAGGAATTAAGAATGATATATTCTGCCCTCCGCCTCCTCCATAACTCATGAACCACTCAAAAAACCCAGCCCCCTCCGGGTGGTGACTGGGAGAAACTGGATGTCTATGGCCAAAGTCTAATTCTCTCCTCGGACGTGGTACCGTGGCCTTTGGAAGAAACTCGTGCCACCCCCCCAGTTTTCAGCAGGGGCTCATTCCCCAAAGCCACCACAAACCTGTTGATCCCCATCACCGGGACGGTCAAGAGAATTACCTCCCTCTAGGAAAACGCAAAGGTTGCGGTTACCTGTAGTACAAAACCCCTAACTGCCTGTTTCTCGCAGTCCAGAAGCAGGGGGACAGGAGGATCTCCAGGCACGCGTACCAACCGCCCTGCCGCGAGCCGGTTCTAATCTCCTTACCCTCTAAACCTGGGAAGGAGGTAAGGAGAACGTCTCCGGGATGGAGAGTAAGCAGCTGCTGACTTCAGTTCCAAGCTACAGACCAGCCTACAGCTCGCGTTGTGCGGCTCCGCAGTATTTTGGCCGTCAAAAACAACGGCATCCAGCATCTGCTACGCACAGCACCGGGCAGAGGCACAAAGAGCTGAGGATCCGGGACGCCTGGGGCCTGATCTCACCTTTCCCGCAGCCCCAGCCCCTTTATTTGTTTCACATCACCCCCCAGGAACAACCTGAAATAACTGGAAGATAAATCTCAAGAGCGCCGAGAGTCCGGCCGTTCACCCGAGGCAGGTTTTGAAGAGGCAGGCTCTTGAGCGCAAGTCTGAGGAAATTTTGGAACCTCAATTCCTCGGTTTTTTTCTGCTCATAAAACAGCGCAGTAACAACCGGCAGGGAGTAGAAAGGCCCCGACTGATCAAACGCTTCGATAATTGTAAACGGAACCTTTGACGACAGCCTGAGTTACGAGTGGGCAGAGCCAAAGCCACAGGACGCTCAGCGTTTATCCCACGCGGGTGCAGCAGGCGAAACGTTAAGCTGCTTTCAGGTCTCCCACCGCGCACCAGCCCCACCGTTAACGGTTCGTCAGCAACGCGCTCAGCCCAAAGAGCTGAGCCCAAGATCTCAGGACAACACAAGCGTACGGATTTTGTCCGACGGACGCGGGTTTTGCGGAACCGCGGCACAGGGATAAGCGCAGCCTCGCGCGCACCTCCTTATCAGCTGCCTCCTTGCGACGCCCTCTCTGCCCCTCTCAGCCAGCCCCAAAAGCCGCTTCCTGACGGACCGGGAAACAGGAGTTTCACTTTTGAGGGTCAGAGGCTTCAGATCTTCCACGTTTTTACAGGGAAGAGGTTTCCCGTCTGCCGCTGGCACTGGACTAAGGCGCTCAGGAGTGCAAGAGTTTACTGTTTGCTTACTAGCTTGCTTTACGTCTCGCTTATCACGATGGAAGAGGCTCACAGGAGGATGCCAGGCTCGCTCGTTCAGAGAGGGGCTCGGGCAGCCTGGTTCCAGCGTGCACGCGTACACCTTGGCGTTCTTCAAAGCCTGTCTGGAAAAACACCTCTCTGGCATAAAAAGCCACCAGTGAACGTCTTAGAATATAACAGGCAGCAACTCAAGAGCGACCGATTCGTGGTTTAAGACATTGGGAAACTGGATTTGAGGTTGAATCCTCCTGTCACCCCGCTGTACCCGCTCTTCGGCAGCGACACACGGCGCAGGGAGGATGCACAAGCTCTCACTGCGCTTCAGGCCGACGGTCTCACCTCGCTCGCTCAGCTCAGCCGTACACGAGGGAACCTCCGCAACTTGACCCTGCCAGTAAACTCCCCAAATACAACCTTCAGCACCTGAGAATTTTTATAAAGCCAAACTACCGGTTCTTGAGGAAAAGCACTGAACTCCCC
>NW_008794459.1:41423-42066 GCF_000699145.1 Aptenodytes forsteri | reverse complement strand
AGCGAGACGCGAGACGGAGGTGAAGGGGCCGGGGAGGGCGGCCGGGGAGGGAGCTGGGGCGCGACGCGGCGCCTCTGCCGTCGTGTGCAGGACCCGAAGTACCCGGTGGAGAACCTGCTGCGTGAGGACGGCCTTCGTCCCTGGCTCGGCTGCCCCCAGGATCCCAGCAGGCAGCTGAGAGCGGAGCTGCAGCTGGAGAGAGCCAGTCCCATCGGCTACGTGGACGTCGGTACGTCGTCGTCCCCCCCCCAAACCCCGCCAGCCCAGGCAGGGGTGTGCCCCGGGCGGGGGGTCGGCAGCCCCGAGCCTCACGTCCCTCCTGCCTTAACGCAGGCAACTGCGGCTGCGCCTTTCTCCAGATCGAGGTGGGACGTTCCTCGTGGCCGTTCGACCGGCCCTACCTCACCCTGGTGCCCAGCGTCACGCTGATGACGCCGGCTGACTCGAAGCTGGACCGGAACCGCTGCGGGGTCCGGATGTTTAAGGAAGGTAAAGATCGCTTGATCCGAAGGGAAAGAGGCCCAGGGCAGAGCAGAGAGGCTGGGGGGCTGGCGACGGGACGGGGCTGGCGACGGGACGGGGCTGGCGATGGGATGGGGCTGGCTGGGGGGGAGTGGAAGGGGATGGGGAGACCAGGGAATGA
>NW_008794459.1:40999-41246 GCF_000699145.1 Aptenodytes forsteri | reverse complement strand
GTGCTGTGCTCCTCACCGCGGGAGCGGGGGGTAGCGGGAATGGGGCTTCTCCTCTGCTGCCGCCGCTCGTGCCCCGTGGAGAGCACGTGAGGGTGCTCCTGGCTGAAAACCGGGGGCTGTGCCCGGGGTGGGGGGCACGGAGTGCCGGTCTCCATTCCCCGAGGCACCCCCTTGTCCCGCAGGAGGATGCCGAGCCCGCGGACGGCCCCTGGCGCTCCAGCCCTGCCTTTGGCTGGGCTTCCTTTCC
>NW_008794459.1:40569-40892 GCF_000699145.1 Aptenodytes forsteri | reverse complement strand
TCTCCTCTGCTGCCGCCGCTCGGGCCCTGTGGAGAGCACGTGAGGGTGCTTGCCTGGCTGAACCGGGGGCTGTGCCCGGGGTGGGGGGCACGGAGTGCCGGTCTCCATTCCCCGAGGCACCCCCTTGTCCCGCAGGAGGATGCCGAGCCCGCGGACGGCCCCTGGCGCTCCAGCCCTGCCTTTGGCTGGTCTTCCTTTCCAGAGCCGCGCTCGTAAGTAGCCCGGCCTGGTCCATCTCCGTCCTCTCCCTGCACGGCCAGGCCTGGAGCTACCTCGAGGCGTTGCCTCCAAGCCCCCGGGTGCCTGGAGCCTCGGCTCCCCCC
>NW_008794459.1:36538-37515 GCF_000699145.1 Aptenodytes forsteri | reverse complement strand
GTAGCCCGGAGCCCGGCCTGGTCCATCTCTCCCTGCACGCTCGCCTCCCCGCGGGGCTGACGATCCCTCTGTCTCCAGGAGCTCGAGGGAGGAGGAGCAGCTGAAGCGCCGCCTGCGGCAGCTGGAGCCGGGCTCCTGGAGCCCAGCCCGCCTCAGCCGCCCGGCCCGGATGGTGCTGTCAGCAGCGCGGAGCCGGGCACTGAGGCCCAGAGCCGGCACAGGCTCCCCGGGGGGTGACCCGGAGCTGCCAGCCGAGGATGCGGGAGGCCCTGCCGTGCCAGGTGAGCCAGAGCTGCCCGTGGCCAGCGGAGGGCACGTCGCGGTGCAGAGAGGCTTTACGTAGTTGGTACGCGCCCCCCAAAACAGTCCAAAGGGATCGTGTCCTGCTGAGGGCTCTGCCCACGGCTGGAGGGATCCCACCTGGGGCAGGCTGGGCTGAATCCAGAGTTGCCGGGGCGCTCCCCGTGCCCAGAGGGATCCCGATTCCCCTGCCCCGCTGGCAAGGCAGGCCGTGCCCTGGCCAAGGTGGCCTTCCTCGGGACAAGTCACCCTCCTCGCTGGCCTGAGAGAAGCGTGATGGTAAATCCCACGGCTCGCCTAGAAGCCTCCTCTGATCCCTTTGCTGTCCGCAGTGGGGCAGCTGGGGGAGGTGACCATCATTTTGTGTCACGCGGGTGTTTTTCCTACCCACGAATGCCGCTGGTTCAGTTCTCACCCGGCCCCTTCCACCGGGAGACCTGGCGCTGCTGGGTGGAGGGCAGGATTACTCCTTGTCCGCTGTTCCCCAGGGTCCGCGCGGGACGTCCCTGCAGCCCCCACGAGAGCCCGCAGGCGGCCGGACAGCGGGCAGAGAGCTCCCAGCCCTGCGGGCAGGTAATCCCTCGGATCACCGTGTTTCTCCTGCCCTCACCCCGGCGATCGCTCTGCTCTGAGTCCTTCCCCGCCAGCTCCTTGCCTGCGCCGGCGGGGCAGCCCGT
>NW_008794459.1:36200-36452 GCF_000699145.1 Aptenodytes forsteri | reverse complement strand
CGAAAAAAAAAAAGCCACTGAGCTTACAGTGGCTCTTGCAACGCCTCTGCAGGTCTCTGCCAGCTGCCTCGAGGCAGTCCCGGTCAGGAGGAAGAGCCAGAGCCCGCGGCCACCGAGAGAGAGGGGCCAGGAGGGGTGACAGCGGAGGGGACAGCAGTCACGGGGAGACGGGCGTCTGCCCCATCTGCTCAGGTGGGTGCTTGGCAGGGGTGGAAACGGCCTCCCCGTAAACACGGAGAGTCTGAACGGCAG
>NW_008794459.1:35227-35707 GCF_000699145.1 Aptenodytes forsteri | reverse complement strand
CGCTGTCCCTGCTTGTGCGTGGAACCCCAGCTTTTCGGGGAGAAGCGGCGGCGGCTCCATAGCTGGGACATTCGTTCCCGCTCGCGCAGGGTGCCCCGGCACCAGCCCTGTGACAGGCAGAGGAGGGACGTCACAGCGCGTCACGGGGTGCCAGGCTGCCGCGGGAACCTTCGGGGAGGACGCGAGATTGAACCCCGCGCTCGCCACAGCATCGGAGTGCCTGGGACGACCATGTCGCCTCCCCTTTCCGCAGGCCGCTTCAGCCTGGATCTCCTCCCCACGCATGCCTCCCGTTGTGGGGAGGAAGACCCCAATGCAGCCTGGCCTTCCTCCCCGCTGGCGGAGGCGTCCCCCGACGCCTGGGTGTCCTGCCCCATCTGCGAGCTGCCCTTCAGCGCGGCGGAGGTGGAGTGGCATGCCAGCACCTGCGGGGAGCAGGCAGGGACGCCGGGCGCCCCATCCCCGTCCCACCGTGTGGGG
>NW_008794459.1:29082-31049 GCF_000699145.1 Aptenodytes forsteri | reverse complement strand
AGTACCCCCAAGTCCTTCTCGGCGGGGCTGCTCTCCATCCCTTCATCCCCCAGCCTGTGTTGATACCAGCAGTTGCCCCGACCCAGGTATCAAACCCCCCAGCCCATCCCAGGGCACCCTCGGCAGGGGCTGGAGCGGCCCGTGGGGTGCTGTGCCCTGTGGCTGCCCAGCTGCTGTCCCACGGGGCGAGAGGCGAAGAGGAGGGGAGGAAGCAGATAAAAGGCTGCACCTCCCGGGCCCCTCGCTACCACCCTCGTCCTCCCCCGCCCCCCACTCAGCCCTCGTGCCATGGCTTCTGAAGGGCAGAGGGTCCTCGGGACAAGGCGTCGTGGGGGAGCTCGGTGCAGAGTTTGGGAGCACAAACGGCCCCGCAGCAGCTCGGGCTTCCTCGGGACGGCCGGGTGACGGCTGCAGCCCCAGCCAACCGTGGGAGCAACAGAAGCGAGCTCTCCCAAGCCACCCCCCTCTGTGCCTCCAGTCCCCAGAGAGCCCCCGGGGCTGCGGGGCACAGCAAACCGCACGTCCCCGTCCTCAGCACGGAGATCCTGCCCCACGGATCCCTCCCCGCCCCACGGATCCCTCCCCGCCCCACGCCCAGGGGCCGCTCACTTTCGTCATGGTGTGGCGGTTGGCGGTGCGGCGCCGGGCCGAGCGGGTCTTGCACCCGGAGTCGAGCGAGCCAGGGAGCCGGCGCTGCTCTCCAGCTGGGACCGCGTGCGGCTGGGGCTGTAGAGGCTCTCCAGGGACTCCACCTTGCGGGGCAGCCGCTGGGACGCCAGCGACTCTTCGCTGCCCGGCGGCACCGCCGAGGCCTCCGACTGCGAGCGGCCAGCCTTCCTGCAGAGACGGGGCACGAGGGCAGCGCTGACGGGCTTACCGGGCCATCAGGGAACAGAGAGGAGCGGGGACAGCGGGTTTTTGCGACGCTGGCGGCAGGACGGGCTCCGCCGAGCCGCAGCGCGCCGGTACCTGGTGGAGTTGAGCGGCTGGGCTTCGTCAAGGCTGAGGTCGAGGCTGTCGGCACTGAGATCGGCGGGGTTCTGGTGGAAAGTCTCCCGGCCCTTCAGTGTGTCCGTCGTCACCTGGAACTTGCCGAGCTCCCGTAGCTGCCGATTGGCAAACTCCACCTGGATGGGAAGCAAGGAGGGATGGATCCTCCAAGCGAGCCGGCAACGGAGGCGAGGAGGAGGAGGAGGAGGGTGAAGCCCTGCTGCGCCGTGCCCACCTGAGCCTCCAGGCTGTGGACCTGGCTGGTGAGGTTCCTGCAGCTCAGCTCCGACTCCTTGGCCCGCAGGACGCTCTGCTGCAGCTCCTTGGCCAACCTCTCCGACTCGGTCCGGAGCTCCACGTTCTCCTTCTGCAGCTGCTCCATGGCCTTCAGCTTCTCCACCAGGTCCTGGTTCTGCTGCTTCTTTGCGTCGTAGTAAGTTTTTGCCTTCTCCATCTCGGACGTCAAAGAGAGGAAAAACCCGTCAAGCTTCCCCGTGGCGCGCTGCCGCGGGGGGGACGGGGGGACAGCGGGGCCGTGCCAGCCCCCGGCTTACCTGGCCTTTGTAGTGCTCGGCCGCCTGCTCCTTCTGGGCGAGCTGCACCTGCAGCTCTGCCACCTTCTCCTGCTGGCGGGTGGCCTCTGCCTGCAGCTCCCCTTCCAGCACCTGCGGGCAGGGAAGAGACCAGCTCAGAGGCGCCCCGCGCCCCCGCCTCGCTCGGCTGAGCCCCCCCCGGCCCCGCGCGGGGGCGGCCACTGACAGCTCCAGGGCTGACCGAGGGCTCAGCCCAGTTCGGGCCCCAGGTTTTCGGCCCCCGTTTACCTTAACCCTCTGCTGCTGGGTTCGGGTGGCCTTCTCATGCTGGGTCAGCTTTTTATTCAGCTCCTCCACCTGGAAGAGCACAGCTTGGTTAGACCAGGCGTCAAGTTGCGCCAGGGGAGGTTTAGATTGGACGTGAGGAAAAATTTCTGTACTGAA
>NW_008794459.1:27662-28961 GCF_000699145.1 Aptenodytes forsteri | reverse complement strand
GTTGGACTCGATGATCTTAGAGGTCTTTTCCAACCTGAATGATTCTATGATTCTAAGAGCTCCAGGCACAAGACTCCCGTCTACAACCCGGCCCTCCCGTGGAGGGGCACATCCCTCCCCTCCAGCCAGCTCCAGGGGCAGGACCGGGAGGAGGTTTCCTGCTCCGAGGGGGCTGCTCAGCAGTGCCCACCACCAAGGAAGCTCCCGGCACAGCCGGCACTTTGGTTAGCAGGCTCAGGGGCGGGCATTCACAGCAACCCCAGGTTAGTCTTTGCAGGGACGAGGTTTGTGCTACCCGAGCGTAAGGAGCAGCCGCGCGCTGGAAGCGAAGCCGAGGCCCCTTTAGGCGGGAGGGCGAGGGAAGACGGTGCGGTTACGCAGCGCCCCATCGCCGGAGCAGGCGTCTCCGCTGCCAACCGTTTGCTGTCGGGGTAAGAGCAGGAGGCCCAGCCCGCCGCGGGCGTCCTCTGTGCCAAATCTCAAGCCACGCAGCTCGAGGGGGGCCCATGCCCGCTCGGGAGGGGGAGGCATCCCACCCCAAAGGGGTGCTCCTGCAGTTCGAGAGTGGAGGGCGTCTGCTTGCAGCTTGCCCAACGCGCATGCGGGACGCGACACCACGGAAGGGCCGAGGGCCAAGGAGCCCCGCGAGGCCCCCGGCCGCAGCCGGAGCCCCAGGCGTGGGCAGGCGGCTCGTAAATCCTTCGGCAGCGAGCGCGCTCACCGCCCGGGCGCCTGCGAGCTGCAGTCCCACGGGTCAGCCGTCGTCTCAGCGAGGGGAGACGGCCGCCAGACCTCGGCTGCTGCGAGCTCCTGCCCGGCCGGGCTCTCCCTGCTCCAGGGGATGCTCGGGGAGCCCCCAGCCCCCCCGGTCACAGCCACGAGGCCTCTGAGGGGTCCCTGGGCAGCTCAGGCTGCGACTGCGGGGGCAAACCAAGCCGGGCAGGGAAATGGGGCTTTTCCAGCGTCATTTCCCAAGTGCTAAACCCACACCACGTCCAAGATTGACGCTGCCGTAAAGCATCCCACCTCCGGCCACATCTGGACGGCGCTTTCTGGGAGCGCAGCCCCCCTCCTCCCGGCACCAGCCGTTCCTGCCGGCTGGGCGAGGAGCTGAACCTCGGTTAAAGAGGGATGGACAGAAGGAATGGGGTATCCCAGCTCCCCCCCCAAATCCCCTCTCTCCAAGGACAAGGTATCACAGGAGCAACGGTCCTGTGTCAAGGAGCCCTGGATGCTCTCGGCAGCCGGTCAACTGCCAGTGCGCTGCCTGCGGCGTGTGCCACGGCCACAACAGGAAGG
>NW_008794459.1:27227-27609 GCF_000699145.1 Aptenodytes forsteri | reverse complement strand
CCACAAACAGTACACAAGAGGAGAGGGCGGCTCTGGTGGGAAGCGGCAGCAGCTAGGGCCGTGCGCCCTCAGAGTTTAAGCAGCGAGCACTTCGCCCGCATTACCTGCTTAGCTTGTTCTTTCTGAAGCACCTCTAGCTGCTCCACCTGCAAGCACAAAAGGCAGAAGTGAACACGCGGCTGGCGCGGACCGGGCTGCCCTTCCCGGCAGCGCCCGTCCCCTTCACGCCCGAGCATCGCTTGGGGAGCGTGTCCCAGACCCCCAGCTCCTGGGCTGAGCGGGAGGACGAGGATTCAGGGGCACGACAGGAGACCAAACGCGCCCCTTTTCCCAGGGGGGTCAACCCCCCACACCGTAGCGCTGCCACGCGCTGAGGGCGCTG
>NW_008794459.1:22954-26636 GCF_000699145.1 Aptenodytes forsteri | reverse complement strand
GCGCCAGGTCCTGGCGGTGCTGGCTCTCCAGGGAGGCGCGCTCGGCCTGCAGCTGCTGGCAAAGGTGCTTCAGCGCCGGCAGCTCCCCGGCGAGCGCCTGGGCGCTGCCGAGCTCCTGCTGCAGGGCGGCGAGGAGCTGCTCCTTCTGGAGGCACTTGTCCTGGCAGACCTTCACCTCCTGGCGCAGCTCGTCCTCCCGCGCTCTGGCATGTCCCTCTTCAGGGCCTCGATGGCCAGCCGCTGCTTCTCCATCTCCTCCTGGCACCGCTGCACCTCCACCTTCATCAGCGAGCACCTCTCGGCCGCCCGGGAGGCGGCGGTGGCCATCTCCGTCTGCAGCACCCGCAGCCTCTCCTCCAGCTTCTTGCTCTTCTCCGACTCGGCGACGATCAGGCGCTTCAGCTCCTTGCTCTCCCCCTCCTTCTCTGTCACCTGCCGATGGAGGATGGAGACCTCATGCTCCAGGCTGCCGATCAGGCTGTTCTTCCTCTCTATCTCCTGGACGCACTGGGACACTTGCTCCTTCCAGCTCTCCTCCGAGCGGCCCTTCTCCTGCGCCGCGGAGCGGAGGGACACCAGCTCCTTCTCGGCGGCGGCGATGGCGGTTTTGCTCTGGATCAGCTCCCTGCCCTTCTCCTGCAGCTCCTTCCGCAGGGCCTCCACGGTGCCGTCGTGCAGAGCCTGCGCCGACCTCGAGGCCTCCAGCAGCTTCTGCAGCTCCGACGCCTTCTCCTTCTGCTGGGCCGTTTCCCTCCTCGAGGCCTCCAGCTCCGCTTGCTCCGCTATCGCCGCCTCGGCCGCCGCTCGCTCGAGGGCGGCCATAGCCTCCTGCTGCTCCCTGCACTTTTGCTCCAGCTCCTCCACTTGCAAATGAAGCGCCTGGGTCTCCTTCAGCTTCTCCTGGTAAAGGTCTTGGCTCGAGCCGGATTCCTGCTCCCTGTGACGGGTCTTCTCCTCCAAGCTTTTGCGGGACATCTCCTTTGAGCAGGTGGCCTTGATGCTGTCCCCCTCCGCGTCCCTGCTCTGAGCGGCCTCCGAGAAGCCCTGCAGCTCATTGTCCGCCTTGGGCGCCTGCTCCTTGGCCGCCTCCGCCGAGGCGAGCTCTCCTTTCAGCTTGCTGACCGTCTTCTGCAGGTCCCTCAGCTCCTCGCCCCGCGAGATGTTTTTCCGGCGGAGCTCCTCCAGCTCCTCCTCCTTCTCCTCCATCAGCTCCCGGGACCGGGCCAGCTCCTCCCGGTGCACCGACCGCTCCACCCTCTGCTCGTTGAGGGAGTTTTGCAGCTGCGCCTCCAGCTCTGCCTTGCGGGCTCGCTCGGCAGTGCAGTCCGCCTTGCCCCGTCCCGCCTCCTGCCGCAAGCATTCAGCTTCCTCCTCCCGGCACGCCAGGTCTCGCCGGTGCTCCCGCAGCGTCTCCTCCAGCCTGGCGCCCAGCAGGGTCACCTCCCCGGACAGCTTCTTCACCTCCACCTCCACCTCCAGCTCCCGCTGCCTGCTGGCGGCGGCCGCCCGGGAGCCCTCCGCGCTCCGCAGCCGCTCCACGGCGACTTCCAGCTCCTTGGATTTGAGCTTCTCCTGGGAGAGCTGCTGGGAGACCCCCTCCAGCGCCTCGGCGGCTCTCCGGGCATCCGCCTCCAGCCCGGCTGCGCGCTGGGCCGCGGCTTGCTCCGCGATGGCCATCTTCTCCCGCAGGGAGGAGACCTCCGCCCTCAGCCTCTGCTCCTCGCCCTCCTTCTCCTTCGCCCGCGCCCGGGCGCTGGACAGGTCGGCCTGGAGGGCGGCCAGCCTCTCCTGGTGCTCAGCGGCCAGGCGCTCTGCCCGGGCCTCCAGCACGGCCGCCTTCTCCTGCTCGGCCTGCAGCTGCTCTGGCAGGCCCGGCTGTGCTCCCGGCTCAGCGCCCGCATCTCCTCCTCCAGCCGCCCGCGCTCTCCTTCCTCCCCTCGGGCAGCGGGGGAGGCTCCCATCGGCTTCTCCCGGCTCTCCTGCAGGGCCCGGCGCTTGGCCGGCTGCTCGCCCCGCTCCTGCGGAGCCGGCTCCCGGCCCTGCACCAGCTGCTGCCTCTCCGCCTCCAGCTCGGCGATCCTGGCCAGGCTGCCCTCCAGGCTCTCGGCCGCCCGCCTCTTCTCGTCCTCCAGGATGCCCTCGGTGTTCCGCAGGGATTCCTCCAGGAAGAGCAGCCACTCCTGCAGGCGGGTGTTCTCCCGGGCCAGCCTCTCCCTCTCGGCCAGCCGCTGCTGGCTCTCCTTCAGCCTGCCCTCCAGCTCCCGCAGCTGGGCTTTCAGCCCCTCCGCCGCTCCCTGCTGCCGCTGGGCGCCGAGCTCGAGGATCCTGGCTTCCAGCTCGCCGACCTTGCGGCTCAGCTCAGCCTTCTCCTCCGCCGAGGCGGCCTGGCTGGTATCCTGGGCCTGCGCCATGGCCTGCAGCTGGCTGCTCAGGGACGCGTTGGCCTCCCGCAGGTGCTGGAGCTGCTGCAGGGCAGAGTCCCTCTCCCGCAGGGTCTTCTCGTGCTGGGCGTCGAGGGCAGCCAGCCGCCCGGCCTCCCCCTCACACCTTGCCTCTGCCTCGGCCTCCCGGCCCCGCAGCGGGGTGCCCTGGGGCTCGCCGGCCTCCCGCGCCCGCAGGTCCTGCTCCAGCCTCTCCCTGGCCTGGTGGCTCTCGGAGAGGGAGCTCTGGAGGCTGGCGACGAGGCCGCCCAGCTGCTGCTTCTCCTCCTCGAAGCGGCCGCGTTCGGACTGCAGGGCTGCCTCCCGCAGCTGCTTCTCCTCCTCCAGCCGCAGGACAGTGGCCTGGAGCTCGGCCCCTTTAGCGGCAAGGCTGGACACCTCCTGCTTCAGCTCCTCCAGCTGGCAGAGAGAAGAGGGGGGTGGGGGTGGGGGGAAACAAGACACACACACACCCAGGCATTACTTGAGCTGCACCCAACACCTTCACCGGAGACCCACGTGCTGCATCCCGGCGCTTGCGTTCCCTCCCGGCAACCCCGGTGCACCCCAGAGCACCCCGCTTTCCCCTTAGCCTTGTGCCGCTCTGCTCTCTCGGACCAAACGCCTTTTCTCACCGTGCAGGAGCCGCTCCCTCCACGACCCACCCGTGCTACGGGAGGCTGGGGGAGCCAGCAGCTACCCGGGAGCGGTATTCCCAAATTCAGCACAAAAGGGGTTCCCACAGAGTGCTCAGCCCCACAACCCCCACCCAAAAGCAGAGAGCAGCCGGCTCTGCCCCACACGGCTTTGCTGTGCACCCCCCAGCACCCGCTGCTCTCCCCAGCTAGAGGAGTTTTCCACCCGAGCGCTGCCTGCCCTCGCTGCGGGAGCCAGAGGCTCTCTCGAGACCCCGCTGTACCTTCAGGATGTCTCCCATGACCTCTCCCTTCTCCTGGGCGCTGCAGTCCCTCAGCTTGGCCAGCTGGTCCTCCAGCAGAGAAACCTTCCCCTGGAGAATCTCGATCTTCTCTTCCGAGCATTTCTGGGGACAGAGACGTGGGACTGAGCACGGTGCGAGGCGAGGGAACCGAGCAAGAAGAGGCGCAGTCACCCTTCTTTATTCGACACCAAGCTTTCCGGCAGCTTCGCCTCGGCAGGCTCGGGGCTTCTCTCCTCGCTGTGAGGACGGCAGCCTGTCCCACCGCGGCGAACCCTTCCCGGGAGCAGGGAGAGGCTCCCCGCGGGAGCCGGCTGGTGCACAG
>NW_008794459.1:21428-22890 GCF_000699145.1 Aptenodytes forsteri | reverse complement strand
AAGGAGCCAGCCCCGGGAGACTGCCGTAGGCCGGCACACGTCCCCCAGCCGGGGCGGGGGGCTGCGGGCACAGCAGAGCAGGGGGCACCCACCGCCCAGGGGGGGCCCCCCCTCACCTTCTCCTGCAGGGCAGCACGCAGCTCGCTCTCCAGCTGCCCCTGCTTTTCCTGCGACTGCGCCAGGGCCGCGTTGTGCTCCTCCGAGAGCTCGTTCAGGGCTTCCTGCAGCTGGACCAAGTGGCTGGCGATCTCCCGCAGCTGCGAAGGGAAAAATCCCCCGTCCCAGAGGAGGGTCAGAGAGTGCCCACGCTGCCCAGGGCTCTGCTCAGCTCCCCTCTCCCGAGCACTGAGCACCGCAGCATCCACGGACATCCCAGGTCCTGGGCGCTCACGCCCTGCATCCGCAGCGCCGCATATGCGGGCAACTCCACCCAGCCCCTATTTCCCCCACCACGGTTCCCCTTCGGATCAGGATCTGGAGCCCAAAGCAGGCTCAGTCACTGGGTCAAGGTCACACGAGGCCAGTGGCGGAGCTGTGAGCAGCCCAGCGGTCCGGCACTGCCGTCAAATCCTCCCCACTGGGTCCCACCGCAGACGACTGGGCTGTGGGGACACGGAGAGGACACAGCGCCCCGTACCTTGAAGGAAAGATCCCCGTTCTCCTCGGAGAGCTGGTTGATTTTTCGGTCCATCTGGCCTTTTTCAGTCTTCAGGTCCTGGCATTGCCTGAGGGCCTCGTGCAAGCGCACCATCAGGCTGCGGGAGAGGAGGTCGTTAAAGGGGGTGCAAGCCCAAGGCAGGCGAGGACATCGCTGGGGACCGATGCTGCTGGACACTGCTGAGGAAACTAAGGTACCGAGGTACCTCTGTGCCGCGGTGAGAAACTACCGTAAATTCAGCTCTAAACTGGGTCCCAATACGTCGCAAAGCGGAGCAGGGATAAGCGATGTTTGTGCTTTGCATGAGCCCGACCGCTCTGAACTGAGGGCAGAGGCAGCTGCAGGACTCCAGCCACCCCTCTGCAAAGTGAAATAAGTGAGGAAAGGACAAAAAAGGCGCGGCACGTGCCGGCGGAGGCCGGGCGTCCTTCCCAAGTAAACACGTTGCCGCACAGGGACAGGGCAAAGACCGGGACGCAGCGCGGCAGGCAACAGAATTCAAGTGCGCGACGCAGCCTGGTTCAGATCCGATCAAATTGGATCGAACTGGAGGGCTAGCAGCTGGGGAAGGGGCTGGGGTCAGGAGCTCCAATAAAGCTGAAAGCTTTCAGCGACACGGAGCCTATCCCAGAGCTGGGAAGGCCAGGCAGGCTCTTCCAGAGGCAGGCGAGACCCACGCAGGCAGCGCACCCTTTTCCCCACAACAGGGACGACTCTTCCCGTGCCGGGCTGAGGGTAAGGAGCAGGCTGTCAGAACACACTGCGCGGTTCGGGACTGGCTCCCTGCCCGCTGCGATGGGGGGG
>NW_008794459.1:20263-20841 GCF_000699145.1 Aptenodytes forsteri | reverse complement strand
AGCAACCTGATCTAGTTGAAGATGTCCCTGCCAACGGCAGGGGGGTTGGACTAGGTGACCTTTAGAGGTCCCTTCCAACCCAAACCCTTCTGTGATTTTATGAAGCCACCTCCTCCCTGGGGTGCAGCTGCAGAGGAGGCGGTAGATAACAAAAGGAAGGTTTTCCCTCACCCCTGTTTTGTGCACTGCTGGGGAAGAGACAAACAACACGGAGCCTGGGGACATGGGAGTGACAAGGACCAGCCTCGCAGGAGGGAGCGGACGTCCCCGGAGGATTACCTCTCGTTCTTCTCCCTCAGCTCCTCCATTTCCTTGGGCTCCAGCTGGTCTGCAGCTTGCTTCTCATTGAGCAGAGCCAAGCGGTCAATCCGCTGCTGCATCATGGTGATCTGAGCCTCTGGGGAGGGTGGCGAGAAAGGGCCCGTTACCATCTTTAAGGTTTTCCCTCACCCCTGTTTTGTGCACTGCTGGGGAAGAGACAAACAACACGGAGCCTGGGGACATGGGAGTGACAAGGACCAGCCTCGCAGGAGGGAGCGGACGTCCCCGGCGGATTACCTCCCGTTCTTCTCCCTCAG
>NW_008794459.1:18262-20225 GCF_000699145.1 Aptenodytes forsteri | reverse complement strand
ATCTTTTTATGTCACCTAACCCCCCCCCCCCAAGGGCACGGTGGAGGAGGTCTGTCCTTCTCCCAGGCTGGTGCGGAGCCGCTGCGCAGAAACCATCTGAAGCAGGACACGGAAGATCCAGGCTGCCAGCACTGCTGCTCAGCACGGGCGTTGCTTCAGTCACGGCTTTTGTTGCCCAGGATATAGAAGGGAATACGAGAGGGAAGAAGGAACCTGCGGTCTCCGCGTGCGCCTGGGGAAATCCCCAGTGGGGAGGTTGTTTTAGGTGTGGATGGCGAGACTCCCACGCGTGCCAGCCTGCTCCAAATCATTTGGCAGAGGGACCAACAGCCATCTCCGAGAGATGCTCGGAGTTGTTACAACAGCGTCGGAGCTGTCTTGGCTCCCATCAGCGAGGGTCCCCTTGGCCCACCACGGAGCGAGGCACAGCAAACCCCGAGCTGCCCTGCCCGCTCTGGAAAGCAGAAAAGCCCCAAAGCCGCGAGCTGTGCTCACTTGGGGTCTGGCAGGACGGACCGTGCATGAGCACAGTCGTGGCGGGGTCAAAGCCGTAACAGAAAGTCACAGAAACCAGACGAGGTCTCAGCCCCGCAGAGCCCTCCCCGCGCCCCAGGACGTCCCGCTAGCGACTGACCCTTCTCCGTGATGAGCTTGCGATTCTCTGCCAGCTCCACCTCCAGCTCGTCCCGGTTCTCCCTCTCAACAGCCAGCTGCTTCTTCAGCCGTCGCAGCTGAAACTGGGGGGTCTGCATGACGTCCCCCATGGGCGAGGACGGAGGGCCGGCGAGCATGCTGCGGAGAGGCGTGCCAGGTAACTCTGTTATCCGGAGCCAACGGCAGGGCACAGTCCCTCCCCGCGCAGCCAGACCCGCTCTGGTTCCCCCATCTCAGGGTGGGGTTCAGAGCAATAACTTCGACGCCTCGTCACCCGAGCGGAAAGGCCCGCTCTCATCTTGATTACGCTATCGCCAGTCTCCCAAGCGTCCGGCACGCACGTGCAAAACCACCTCCAGTCCCAGGGCAAAGCATCCATCTCCCTTCACACCAAAGCCAGAGCCCCACCGCAGAGCACTCCGCTTGCTAGAGAGAAACCCCTTTAGCACATCCAGCAGCAACAGGAGCCTGGTCCTCCCGAACCCACCCAGGGCAGGAGGGGACCCCAAGCTGCTCTGGGAAGTGTCTGTGCTCGTTAGGCTGAAATGAGCTGCGCTAAAAGGAGCTAATTACAGCCCCACCTCACTCCCCCACCGTACATCCCCACGTCAAGCCTGGGGAGCTTGCAAGAGGACAGCACCATGGCAGAAAGAGGGTCTCCGTTGAGTCAGCGTACACCCCGGCTACATCCCCGGGTCCCAGAAGCCGCCCTGTCCGTTCCCCCCCTCCCCTCGCTCCCCCCCGGCAGCCAAGAGGCTGGGGACGTACTTGTTGGCGCCGGAGGAGGAGGCAATCTTCTGCAGCTCCAGGAAACGCACCTCTCGCTTGTGCGGGAGGGAGAGCAGCGGGGAGTGCTCCTCGGAGCTGCTGCTGGACGCGCTGGACGAGGACAGCGGCGCTGGAAGTCACAAGCGAGAAGCAGGCTGTGATCTTCACGTTAATACCAGAAGGCAGGGTTTAGCAGCTGAAATCCCCGACGCGCAGGAACCGCAAATTCCAGCGGGGACGGATCAGCCCAGCCGAGGAAGCCATAAACCTGCCTCACACCCCCGTCCTGCCAGCTCCACGGTCCTGCCCCGGCACTCCGCTCCCACCGCCAAGCTGTGGGCATCCCACCCGCCTCGCTCCTCCGGGAAATTTCAGCGGCACGTGCTGCAGAGGCCGGGATGCTGCCGAGCGGGGAAAGCCTGGCGGGTATAAGGCAGCCCTACTTTTAAAGATCTTACAGGGGACCATTCTGTAGCGCTCAGTCCTGGGTGAGGGGATCATAGAATCATTGAGGTTGGAAAAGACCTCTAAGATCATCGAG
>NW_008794459.1:16419-18089 GCF_000699145.1 Aptenodytes forsteri | reverse complement strand
GGGGGGGGGGGGGGGGGGGGGGGGGGGGCAAAAAACCGGGGGGGGGGGCAGGAAAAACCCAACGTTTTTATGCTCTAGAAAAGGGACTTCTGTGCCGGTAAGGTGCTGCCGGCATGGGAGCTGCAAAGGAAGATGCCAGCAGTGCTCAGCGCTCGCAATATCCCACGCTGCTGCTCTCCACAAGGTTACGGTCTGTTTCTGTCCCGCTCCAAGCTGGCACTACAGCAAACGCGTTAACCTGTCGGTCTAACCAGGGTGCTGCGTCGGTGCCAGCTAGGAGAAAAACGTGCCCAGTGCCTGCTCTGCCTGCACACGGCTTGGCCCGTTGCTCCGGGCTGGTGCCACAGCACCGGCAGCCAGGGCCCGGCGCTCACCTCTCCTCTGCAGAAACGTCTCCAGATTCTCATTCAGGCTCTCCTCGTTGTCCAGCACAAATCTGAGGATCGACGCCAGCTCAACCTGTGTCGGAGGAGCCGCGGGGTCAGCGGCTCTGCTGCAGCCGCCGTTGTTCGCAGGCGGGGCGGTGCCAGCCGGGCAGCGACGGCAGCAGGGTCGGGGCAGCTGGCAGCTCCCTGCCTGCCCATGCCTGCACCGGCAGGTGCCCACGCTCGCAGTCACGAGCCTCTGATTGCCCAGACGCACTGGCGAGCACCGCAGCGCCCACCCCGCACCGTCTTTCCAGGGGACCCAGAACAGGAGGGCGGGCCTCGGAGCACCCCTCCAAAAGGCACCTCCGCTTCCCCCTGCGCCCCCGGCCCGAGGGAGAACGCAGAAGGGATTACCTGGGTCTTGTAGTCAAACTCATTCCAGTCCCCAGGGCTCTTGCAGCTCATGGAGGTGTGATACAGGAGCAGCACGGCCACCTGAAACGAGGCAGGTAAGCGTCACTGACCCCAGGTCGGTCATCGGCGCATCGGTGCCGGCTAGGAATAAAGCGTGCCCCGCGGTTACCTTGGCCAAGGCCAGCTCCTCTCCCTCCAGGAGTTTCTGTGCCGAGACCAGGTTCTCCGCAGCCGATTTGTGCTTGCAGTGCTCTGCAACGTGAAGCAGGATTCCCGGTCACGCAGGAGCCCCTGCCGCTGGGCACGCTGCCTGCCAAGCCATGGCACGTGTCCGTCCCCCGAGGTGACGCGCTTGGGCTGGGGGGGCACCGTGATGCATCCCCAAGGAGAGAGGGGCGCAGGCAGGGAGGCGCAGGGTGGGCCGGGCTCCGGAGCTGAGCCCCCGGTGCTCAGCCTCTGCTTCCCCGCCCCCACCGGCAACTTCCCCCTCGGTCCCAGCCTCCCCACCTCGCCCTCGGCAGCTCTCTGCGCCTTTTGCTCCTCCACCGCCAGCCCAAACCGAGTCCCATCCGTGGAGGGTGGGATACGGTGTCTCCCCTTCCAGGAGAGGCCAAGCAGAAGTGCAAGAGACTCGCCATTTCCCCTCCCGGGATTCCTGCTCGAGTAAAACTTTTCCAGCGGGATTTGAGCAGCTTTGAGGCCAGGCACCGGGCTAGGAATGCCGCCCCAAAGCAGCGTCGCCGGAGCAGCCCCCGGCACCCTGCCCTTCACCCCCTGGACCTCCTTTGCACCAAGCCCGGGCTCTGGCAAGGATTTCCATCGGGAAGCTTTTCCCTCCCGCACGCTGCCGCGGGGTCAGGGCAGCTCTGCCTGCACCTCGTGAAGCCG
>NW_008794459.1:15084-15471 GCF_000699145.1 Aptenodytes forsteri | reverse complement strand
CCCCACTTCTCTCTCCCCTTTTTCCCCCCCCCCCGCCAGCCCAAACCGAGTCCCATCCGTGGAGGGTGGGATACGAGGTGGGATACGGTGTCTCCCCTTCCAGGAGAGGCCAAGCAGAAGTGCAAGAGACTCGCCATTTCCCCTCCCGGGATTCCTGCTCGAGTAAAACTTTTCCAGCGGGATTTGAGCAGCTTTGAGGCCAGGCACCGGGCTAGGAATGCCGCCCCAAAGCAGCGTCGCCGGAGCAGCCCCCGGCACCCTGCCCTTCACCCCCTGGACCTCCTTTGCACCAAGCCCGGGCTCTGGCAAGGATTTCCATCGGGAAGCTTTTCCCTCCCGCACGCTGCCGCGGGGTCAGGGCAGCTCTGCCTGCACCTCGTGAAGCCG
>NW_008794459.1:13236-14569 GCF_000699145.1 Aptenodytes forsteri | reverse complement strand
GGGGGGGAGTGGTTTGGGGGTGTCCCCGCCGGCCGGGGAGGCACCGCCGCGGGGGCCGGGGGTCGCGCGTGGAGCTGGGCGTTTTTCTTGCTATTGCAAAGCGTCACCATTTGTGGGGAAACGGCCTTTTGGAGACGTGCGGACCTCGCTCCCCGGTTGCTGCCCTAGAGCCTGCGCTGGATTTTGGGGGAGGCTGAAGCTGCCTCCTGCGGCTCCCGTTGGAGACCACACTCTTCCTCAACAGCCCCATTCAAACGGAGACCGTGTGCCTAAAACCCGTGCCAGCCGTGCTCGACCGGCGCCGCTTTGGTACTTTCGGTTCCTCCCAAGGCACCGAAAGCAGGGACTTTGCCCGGGGAAGGGGCCGGCACGAGGATTTTCTCATCCTCGCGGATTCCCCAGCCCGTCCCCCAGTGCTGCGGGGAGCTCCCCTGCAGCTCAGCCGGCTGCCGCGGTGTCCGCCCCGCTGCCGCCCCACTTATCAAGCTACGGTCAGGCCTGTTTAGTGAGCACACGCCGCCGGTGATCCCGGCTAATCTGAGCTGAAGCACAGACCCAGGAGATTAACCAGGTCTTGACTAAATATATCCCCGGTGCAGGCGGCTCCTTCCTCCCCACCCACCGCAGGCAGATCCCCGCTCCGAGCAGGCTCTCGTTACACCGCGCGGGAGGTAATTATAGCAGACAGGCTCCCACAGAGCCTCCCGCCGGAAGGGTTTGAAAGCAATGCTTGCGCTCGGCCCCGAGCGGCAGCCTCACGCCCTTCCCAATTTGCCTCGCCGGCTCGTTAACGACGCGCAGCCGGAGCGGAGCGTGCTCGGTCCCAGGTCCTATGCCCATTACGGCTTGCGGGTTTTAATTGCCCTTGCTCACAGGCAACGAGCGCGGCTCCTGACAGAGGCATTCCTCCCAGCCCCGCGCGACCACCTCGGGTCCCGGGACGGAGCAAACAAGCTCAGTCCTGCCCGTATCGTACTCGGAAGCAGCCTGACGTCCCCAGAGAACAGGAGCGCTTCGTGGGGCGGGAGCTGTCATTGTTTAACCTGCTTTACAGAGCCAAGGTTTCCTCAGGACCCCACGGCTGCGGCTCAGGAAAACTCGCCAGGCTGTTTTCCTCACCCGAGCAGCTTCCATGGAAATAAAGCATCTCCCGTGCAGCTCCGGGAGCCCCCGCGCCGCTGGCATCAGCGCTCGGCTCTGCTTCAACGCCGGGAGCGAGCCCAGACGTCCAGCGCCAGATGCAATAGCAAGCTTCCAACGACAGAAACTCTGGCCAAAATCTTACCCGGGCAGCTCCGCGGGGCCCGACAGCTCCGCCCGGGGCTCCAGAGGC
>NW_008794459.1:12141-13158 GCF_000699145.1 Aptenodytes forsteri | reverse complement strand
CAGTTTTGTCTCGACCCCGAGCTGCCGGCAGAGCCCCGCTACGCCAGCTACACGCAGGGGCTTCCAAGCGGGGCAGGCCAAAAGGCTCATCATCCCGCGCACGGTGGGTTTACGTGCGAAGGAGCCACAGGGCGAAGGCACGAGCCTCCTGCTGCGTTGCTGCAGGCTTCGGAGCACGCCCGGCAGCAAGCGCTGCTTATGCAGCTGCCGCGCTTCGCCGGAACCTCGGACGGAGGAGCCGGAGATCCAGCACCAGGTCTGCCAGAGGAGGAAGGCCCCAGGAACCTCCCAACCACCCTGCCCGGAGAGGGACCACGCCGGTGGCCGGAGGAGGCTCTCGGGGGCTGAGGCTGTGGCTCCGGGAGGCAGCCCAGTGCATGCTCACTGCCGCCTTCCAGCCAGCCGGGCGGTTTGGAGAGCGCACCCCGGCTCCCCGTACTCACATTTTGTTGATGATCCTGATGAAGACGCTGCAGTCCTGGAGCTGTGACAGATCATCGAGGGGGTCGGTACAAACTTTTGCGCTGTTCACCTAGAAACGGGGCCAGACGGTCAGAAGGCAGAAGCCAACACCACGCCGTACCACCCGCCACCTCCCCGTCCTGGCAAGGGGACAGCGAGACCGGGCTGGGTGCGAGAGCAGCGCCAGCCCTTCCGACCACCCCTGCCCAGGCAAAAGCTGAACGCAATCCCCACGGCTCCACAGCCGGGCAGGCCGGCACGGCTCTCGTTTAATCACGCTGTGATGCTTTGCTCAGACACGGCGCTGCTTTGCGAGGCAGACCCAACAGCCCCTTTATGGTCCAGCCGCTGCTCGCTTCCCAAGCCTGCTGCCTGCTCCAGGCTCGGCTCCGGCTCCCGGGCAGTTTTCACGGCCGGACCAAGCTGTTCCGGCATTTCTGGTTACTCAACAGGAACGGTGAGCAAAGCTTCTCCTGCAAACACCCTCCTGCCCGGGAACCGCAGGGACTCGGCTGCCCCGGGACCTGCCCCAGCCACAATCCCTGCCTTAACCGG
>NW_008794459.1:10925-11551 GCF_000699145.1 Aptenodytes forsteri | reverse complement strand
CCCAGAGGAGCCGCCGGTAGCTGGGACCCACCCGGGGAAGCACGTCCCACCTACGGAGAAAGCTACGGCGGAGGAGAGGGAGGCTTTACCCAAGCGAGGAGAGCCGCGGCTCTCGCGCCGTGAAGAGGCATCTTCGCGAGGCTGCCAGGTCACTGCCCGGACCTAGGAACGCCAACAAAGAGGGGAGGGGGGGGCGGAAAAAAGCAATTAAGGCCAAACATAGTAATTACATTAATATACAGCTTGCACGGTGCCAGGCATTCGTGTCCGTCAAGGGAGGATCTATCCTCTCTGCCTGGCCGGCTGTGGGTTGTACGGAGGTGAGCAGCCGGCACCCTCCTGCTTTTCGGCAGGCACGGAGCGGTGAGCGGCACCGCGGAGCAGCAGCCGGCTCCTCTCCCGCGGCCCCCCCGCGGGATTTAGCCCCGGAGGTCGGGAGCCCGAGAGCAAGGCTCAAGGGAAAACCGCTGCTCAGGCTCCTCGTCCCCAGCACCTCCTGCCGTGCCCCCCTTCCCTCCCCCTCACCCCCAAACTTCTCCGAAATTTCTTTTAAGAGAAATTTAAAGGCCTGGCAGCCCGGGAGCCTGCTCAGACCCCATGCCCGGGCTGGCCCCTCTTGCTGCGCG
>NW_008794459.1:10382-10759 GCF_000699145.1 Aptenodytes forsteri | reverse complement strand
CGAACCGCAGGGCTCCGCTGCCTGCGGCTGCAGGCTGGAGGCGGGGAGCCCGGCCCGGGCACCCAGCGAGCTCCTGGCACAGGGGCTGGCGGCTCGTCGGCACTTGCTGCCCACCCAGGGATGGCGTCGTCGCCCCTGCTGCCGGTTACCGGCTGAGCATCGGCATCGCCGCCGGGAGCGCCAGCACCCCGGGAAAATTCGCCTCCCTCTAGAAAACACGAGCAGCAACTTTAGAGAGAGACAGCGTGGTTCAAAGCACAAAAAGCCGGCACGTGTAGGGATGCCACGCCAAGAGCCGCGGTGGTCCTGCGGGACGGGCAAGAGCAGGAAAAAAATCCCCCAGCGCTGTGCCGAGAGGCAGCCGGCCCCACCGGGAC
>NW_008794459.1:8689-9665 GCF_000699145.1 Aptenodytes forsteri | reverse complement strand
TCCCCGGTGCCACCCCGGTAATCCTCCCGGCGGGGGCCCCGCTGGGAGCAGACCTGAGCAGAGGCGGGGGCCGCCCGGGGCCCCCCACCAAAAATCACCCAAATGGGGAGGTTGCTCCTCGGCTCCTCGCCCCGTAGCGCTGCCACCCCGGTAATCCTCCCGGCGGGGGCCCCGCTGGGAGCAGACCTGAGCAGAGGCGGGGGCCGCCCGGGGCCCCCCACCAAAAATCACCCAAATGGGGAGGTTGCTCCTCGGCTCCTCGCCCCGTAGCGCACCCTGACACCCCCCGCCGCGACGGGCCAGGCGCCGCGCTGCGCTCGACAGCCGTTCCGGGCCGGGAGCGCCCGGCACACCGTGGCCACCGGCCACCTGGCTTTTGGGGGACACGGAGCACCCGCCACCTCCGTAAGCTCGGCTGGGAAGCGCAGGATCCTTGGCGGGATGGGTCCTCCCTCCAATTTGCCTAAAAACCAGCTCCTCTGCCCCGCGGCTGTGGCACCCGGCCTCTCGGCACCCGCCGCCCCTCCAGCCTCACGGCCGGAGCTGCAGCCTGCCCAGGCCAGGACCTCTCCCCAAAAATCCATCCAAAGCCTCTGGGCAAAACACGCGTGCCAGCCCTGAACGCAGCCTCCCGCCGCGGAGGGCCGCATCCCGCCGAGCGCACCCCGCCAGCAGCTGGGTTTTACCGGAGCCGCTCCGCAGAAGTGCCGTTGCCCGGCGAGAGGCCGGCGCGGGCAGGGCTGCCCGCTCCTGCCCTGGTCACAGCCTGGCTCGTCGGCAGCGACGTCAGCTTCCCCGAGCCGTGCCGGCCAAGCGCCGGAGACAACAACATGACCCTCCGCGGGGAGATGCCGCTCGCGTTACGCCCGGATCCGTGCGACGGCAGACGGGAAGCGGTTGGGGAGCCCGGCGGCATCGGCACAAAGCACGGCAGCGGCCGTGAGCGCTTTCCAGCCGCGTCCCCGGGGGGGGGGGC
>NW_008794459.1:1969-2575 GCF_000699145.1 Aptenodytes forsteri | reverse complement strand
TCCCCTGGGGCTGCCCCCGGAGGGGAGCCGTGCCGCGCCGGCAGGGCAGGGGGGCGCGGTGGGCCGGGCGGAGCTGCTCTGCTTGCCGGGACGTGCCCGGACACCGGCCCCTCTCCGTTTGGGAAGGGGTTTCTGGCAGCCCAGGGACAGTCCTCCTCTCCCCACGCGCTTCCGTACTCAAACCCGCTTCGCTGTTCGGACCCCGCGGCTGGGGAGGAAGCGCCGTGAGCGGGACAAGCCGCAGCGAGGGTTTCGTGCTGGGCTGCAGCAGCCCTCCCGCCGCCCCGGGGGACCGGCAGGCAGGTGGGAACCAGCCCTCACCGCGGGGAACGGGGAGACCCACCCTGCGAACCAGCGGGGAGCAAACCCCGTCCTTTTCAGTGCGCTTAACGGGCAAGGCGGCAGCTCCCGCCCGCGAGGAAGAGCGTTTTCCCCCCGGCAGCCCCTTCCTCAAAGCGGCAGCAGGACTCCCTGGGAGCGAAGCTGCCTGCGCTGCGAAACACCCTGCTGCCGGGAACGATCCTCTGAGGGGACTAGAAGGAGCACAGAGCCGCTGCCTGTGCTGCCAAGCGCGCGGTTACGGCACTAGGAACCCGTGACCGGGCT
>NW_008794459.1:0-698 GCF_000699145.1 Aptenodytes forsteri | reverse complement strand
TCTTTACTGAAAGAGTGGTGAAACATTGGACCAGGCTGCACAGGGAAGTGGTGGAGTCCCCATCCCTGGAGGTATTTAAAAGACGAGTAGATGAGGCGCTGAGGGACATGGTTTAGTGGGCATGGTGGTGTTGGGTTGACGGTTGGACTCGATGATCTTAGAGGTCTTTTCCAACCTCAATGGTTCTGTGATTCTGGATGCAGGGAGCCCTGCTCCGTGCAGTTACTCTCCCAAGGCCAAAACCCCCGAGGCCCCGCCCGACGCCTTCCCGCCCTGCCTGGGGACACGGCTTTGAGGGGCTGCAAGCGTCCCGAGGGAGCAGGGCAGGTCCCACCTGTACTGCCTGGCTCTGTCCATGTACTCATGCTGCTCCATGCCCTGGGAATCCGCTGCCGACACGTCGATAATGTTGCTGTGGAGACACAAGTCCCGCTGCGGGCTCGTCGCTCACACCCCCCACCCCGGAGCCCCCTCCCCGTCTCAGGCAGACCCGGCACCCTCCAACGAGGGCGGCCGGGCCTCCGGCACCACAAAATGAACAGCTCGGGGCTGTGACGAGGCCAAACTCGCAGCGTGGGTGCGGCCAGCTGGACACGAGCGCGCCAGGCTGGAGCGGCCAGGAGGGAAATGCCGAGGACCGTCTGCCCGCAGCTGCCCCGGGGCAGATGCAGACGGAGGCTGCACGGGGAGCCCGGCGG
>NW_008794458.1:2931493-2936272 GCF_000699145.1 Aptenodytes forsteri | reverse complement strand
TGTCTGCAGGGCTGTTTCTCTCACATAGTTCTCACTCCTTTCTCTCACAACTGCTGGACAGCATTTTTTCCCCTTTCTTAAATACGTTATCACAGAGGCACCACCAACGATGCTGATGGGCTCAACATTGGCCAGTGGTGGGTCCATTTTGGAGCTGACTGGAACTGACTGTTGAGTATGGGGGCAGCTCCTGGTGTCTTCTCACAGAAGCTACCCCTGCAACAACCCCCACTACCAAAACCTTGTCATGTGAACCCAATATATAACCACAATAATAACTTACTACAAAAAGGCAGGATGCAAATAACTGCCAGCCATTTGCAGAACTACAATTCTAAGACTAACAAATCTGTATTAAAAATTATGCATCTAATAATAAAAAATGAGCACTTTTCCTACTTGCATTAAACCCACAAAGGGTTTCATATAGGTCTATATGAAACATTCAGACTGATTACAGGATTAAAACAATTGTTTTGTACTTGAAGTAATATGCAGGGCTCAGACAGCTATTAAAAAAAACCATATTACTGGAAATGACATTTGATTTTAGACTTTATGAAGGAAGATATTTTAAAGTGAATTCATAAGTTATTTGATGGTCATGTGCAATTTTCATCAGCTGTCTCAGTTAAAGCATCCACTTTGAAGCTTGTCAAAACATTTCCATTCTAGATTAAAAAAAAAAAAAAGATATTTTTTTTCCCCCTCGTTTTAGAGCTATCTCCTTACCAACCCCTAGAAATACAGAGCTATCTGAACATACACCTACTGAGGAAATAACTTTGCATTTACAGTCTAGGGCAGGTAGTGACACAAGTTTACAGAAGTAAGCAACAATGTTTTGAAATATCCTAGTGATTGGCGGTCTCCATCTTCCTAGAATGCTTATATATAGCAGTTGAGAGGCACAGAATCTGGTTTTTGTCCTTTTTTCCCCTTCTTTTTCATGCCAAGGGACAGTTACATGGGGTTTTTACTTCAGGTTCAACTGTGATTGACATTTCACATCAGAAGGGAAATACAACATCCCAGCAGAAACTGCAGCTAAATTAGACTATGAGGTAGGATCAAGAGATTACATCATACCAGCTAGGTATTATGGGCATCACACTGATTACAGCATCACCAGTTCCCCCAAAAATAATCTGTAAAAACTGCCTATATCACAGTTTCCATTTCTTCCCTCTGTAATATTATTTTTGGTCATAAGAAGTACTTGACTGAGAAAGAAGCTGTTTTCTGCAACTCATCCTTATTATGAAATCTCTCTGAGCATTCAAGTGAGTGTTTATATCTCATCTCACCCAATGAAAGTATAGGAAAGCCTTCTGCATGTATTTTCTCATAACAGTAGAAGAACAATTCAGGACCCAATCACCATTTTTACATTTTGAGTTTATATAAATTCATTTTATACTTACTATTAAATGAAAGCATAAACATAAAACACGGAAAAGTGGGGAACACAATTCAACTGAATTCTGTTGCTGGTAGCCAGAAAATTCTGTATTTGCCTATAGCCTAAACCTGAATGTCTTTAACTTATCATTTCAGTGTTAAGCCTGGTAGAAGTCTAGAGTCTGCTGAGAGCTGCTGCACTTCTTTCTGCATCCAGAGACCAGACTTCATAGCCAAGCATATTGAGCTGGAGGACAGGCAGAAGACTACTTAATCCTTGGTGGAGCCAGATCCACCATGCCTTCACAGCAAATGCCTCACTAACACAGGAAAGGCTCCAGTCACCAATAGTTGAGAAAACTGTTCTTTAAATCATGTAGATATCTGAACTTCTAATTCACACCTTTGATAATAACTTAGCGATTACAGCTTTTATTCAAGGGTAAGGGAGAGAAAGAAGTCTGGTTGGAAAACTTTCTTTAAGGGAAAAAGAAAAAAGTAGTCTTAGAGTGTATCTAAAATTAGTAATTGTATGTTTCACCAAATAAAGTAACATTTTTTTTTCACTTCTTTTTATACAACATTATGATGTTTTTGATAGGCTGCCTTAAATAAATAAAATGGTGAAGGACATAAATGCCTGAGAAAGCCTTAAATAAAGCATCTTATGCACTTCAGACAATTTAATCATGGTGCTGTTGTCTCCCATGAGGAAAAAGTAGGCAAATTAGCCTTTTGGAATTTTAAGATGGCGTAGCTATTGGAGATATAATATTCAAATTTCAAACCACTATTTTCATCCACAGGTTAAAAAAAATTAAAAGTGTTGAATGCACATATATTGAATTTTAATCAGTGATGAGCTAGAGATTACTTGATCAATTTAATCATGGTGCTGTTGTCTCCCATGAGGAAAAAGTAGGCAAATTAGCCTTTTGGAATTTTAAGATGGCGTAGCTATTGGAGATATAATATTCAAATTTCAAACCACTATTTTCATCCACAGGTTAAAAAAAATTAAAAGTGTTGAATGCACATATATTGAATTTTAATCAGTGATGAGCTAGAGATTACTTGATAGTATACAAGAGAAAATAACCTATGTAAACACAGAGTAAAAATGAAAAATTTTAGTGAAATTTTCACCAATATAATAGACACAAATTCTGAAGAAAACACAGTCTAGTCAGTAAGAAACTATGATAGAAGCCTTACATGAAAGCAAAATATCACCCATAATACTGTATCAATCAGCACAACTCTATATCCTCTTATTTTGTTGCCCTACTTGTAATGGTGAAGTGGTTAGGTAACTCATACTTTCAAACAAAACAAAAAAAGTAAAGGACAGGTTCAATTTCAAGAATAAAAAGAAATTATAATGAACAGTTGCATGATGACAATACAAAACCCTGCAGAGAATTCTTCTTTGAAAGTAGATTCAGCAGCGAGAGTGAGGTTATTCTCAAAAATATGTTGGCCTCAGTATCAAAGATTTATTTGAATGAAGTTCCTGGCAAATGATCCAAGAAACTAGTAACAAAAGACCTTATACTGAGATGTAAATACAGTAGCACAACATTGCAGCCTCAGAGGATTCAATGATGAACAAAACAAGACTACGATGTTTGGCAGCAGCAAACTCAGCAAATCAGCCCAGAAAACAAATTTGCTTTGAAGTAAAAAAATAAGCTTAGAAATAAAACAGCAGAGATAGAATATAGCATGCTTCATAAAATGCAGTCAATAAACACATCTATTCAGAGAATACGAGCTCATTCAACCAGAAGAGAAAGTCATGCCAGCACAATTACAGATGTATGGTAAATCTAAAATGCAACAGAAAACTAAAGGGAAAAATCAGGCCAAAATCAAATCAAATCAAAAAAATAAATCCCCCCAATTAAGTAAATAGGATCAAAGTCTTGGAGGAAGAAAGGGAATATACAGACAATTGTCATAAACATAAAACCACTTTTGTAAAATAATGAACTGACTTAGAGTTACCTATCACCAAAATGGAAAAATGAAATAACAGAAAGACACATACCAGTACAGATTTTTCATTTCAGAATTTTTGTGAGCTCCCCGATTTTTGCATTTGAATTTTTTTAAAATTCTCACATTTAAACATATTTCATGAATTTTTACTTTTAATTAATGCCATGTGCGCTTGAAATACCCTATAAATGGGCAAATGTTGTTTAGCATTAATTTACCATTAAATTATACCGTTATTAGATTAACATCAAATTCTAGTATTTGTAATTTTTATTACTACTGCTGTTTGTATTATATTAGTATCACATATGAATCATAAATCATAGCATGTAAAACAGTATTTTACTGCACTATTTATAAATGGCACTTACTTACTCTCAGTGGGTAACGTGACCTGAGCTCTGCCTGCCTGTTTCTCCTTGATGAGCTTGATACAACAAGCTGATTGTGAGCCACCAGTGCACCCTCACAGCAAAGAAGGTGACGCCACACCTGGAGTGCTGGGTCCAGTTGTGGGCTCCACAGCACGAGTGACATGGACATACTGGAATGGGTCTAATGAAGGGCCAAAAAGGTGACTGAGGGCTTTGAGCATCTGTCTTACGAGGAGAGGCTGAGGGCCAGGACTGTTCAGCCGGGAGAAGGAAAGTCTCAGGGGATCTTATCAATATGTATAAATATCTCATGGGAGGGAGTAAAGAAGAGGCAGACAGACTCTTCTCAGTAGTTCCCAGTGATAGGACAAGAGGCAATAGACTCTGCACATGCAGAGTTATTTTCTCTTGAACATTTTGACTAAGAGCACAAAGTTATGGGATTAGAATAAGGATGAGTTTGGAAACTGGTGAGTTGTTTTAATTAGGCATGCTATACACTGAGTACTTTACCAAATAAAACATTAACAGGAGATCCCAATCTTCATTACAGTCCTTCTAGACTAGCTACCTCAAGTTTAAAGTGTCATCTAACTGCATTTACAAATCTTCTCTACAGATGGGAGCTGGGTTAAGGAAAAGTTAAATTATGTGTCTAGCCAACAATGCAGCAATGATCTGAAGATGACACTCATTTCTGAATTGAACGCTCCTCAGGGTGTATGGAGCATTTATTATATTTAAGTGATTCTTATAAAAAACACTGGAAACATCTTCAGCTGTATCAAAGACTCACTGTATAGTACTGAGGAATTGAACGCTCCTCAGGGTGTATGGAGCATTTATTATATTTAAGTGATTCTTATAAAAAACACTGGAAACATCTTCAGCTGTATCAAAGACTCATTGTATAGTACTGAGGCATAGAACAGAATAGAATAGAATAGAATAGAATAGAATAGAATAGAATAGGACTATTTCAGTTGGAATAGAATAGAATAGA
>NW_008794458.1:2908341-2925137 GCF_000699145.1 Aptenodytes forsteri | reverse complement strand
GGCAGAGGCAGACCCATCCGTGGGATTGCTTTTGCTCAAGGACCTGGGTGCACTTGGTGGATAATGCGGAAGGATGGGGAAGTCCGATGTGTACCTCAAGGGGATTTGATTTTGGGTGAGAATAGCCAATGATCTGAATTATGTGATGTTAAGTACTAATTATAGTTATAATAGTTATACTAATAATACACAGATATACTAATAATACTAATAATATTATATGCCATACTAATGTTATTACAATAAGAATCACCCAGACTAATGAAGAATAACTTCAGTGAAACCAAGCAAAGCACAGTGATGATGGTACCGACTTCGACTTCAACATGAAACAATCCAACACCATGTACCTTCTCCCCTGCCCTGGAAGATTATTATGACAGATGGACCCCGAAGTCATGGACTAAATGAACTCAATGAACATTTTAGGGATAGCCTTTTATAGGGATAGCCCATAGACTAAGGGATTGATATCTCTGTGTGTATATATCAAAAACCAGGAAAGGTGGTGGTGATTAATGGAAAGGTATTGGAAAGTGTGGGACCTGGGCATGATGTAGATGGTATAGAATAATGGGTGGATACTGTCCTGGTTTTGTCTGGGATAGTGTTAATTTTCTTCCTAGTAGCTGGTACAGCACTGCGTTTTGGATTTAGGATGAGAATAATGTTGATAACACACCGATGTTTTAGTTGTTGCTAGGTAGTGCTTACACTAGCCAAGGACTTTTTAGTTTCCCATGCTCTACCGACTGAGAAGGCTGGAGGTGCACAAGAAGCTGGGAGGGGGCACAGCCAGGACAGCTGACCCAAACTGGCCAAAGGGATTTTCTATACCATGTGACATCATGCTCAGTATATAAACTAGCGAAGAGCTGGCTGGAGGGGCCGCTGCTCGGGGCCTGGCTGGGCATTGGTCAGTGAGTGGTGAGCAATTGCATTGTGCATCACTTGCTTTGTATATTCTTCTTATTATTATTGCTACTATTATTGTTATTAGGATTTTATTTTCTTTTATTTCAATTATTAAACTGTTTTTATCTCAACCCATGAGTTTTCTCACTTTTACTCTTCTGATTCTCTCCCCATCCCACCAGGGTGTGGGGGGAGTGAGGGAGTGGCTGTGTGGTGCTGTTGCCGACTGAGGTTAAACCATGACAACTACCTTGACCATAAAAGAGTTTGTTTTGGAAGTTGACTATTTTCAAGTAAAGCATTAATTATAAACAAGGCACTGCATTTCTGTCTTATTAGAAACTGCCAAGATTAATATAAGGTGAAGAATACATTTTTGAACTCCAGTTTTTACACTCAAATAAACCAAAAAGGAAATGTCTGTACCTTGTCTCCATTGGGCTATTACAGGTGTCTGGTTGTAGTAACAAAAGAAGGAATAATGGGATGAGGAAGATTGGTCATGAGTTCACATGTCAACCTGCTTTCAGGTAGAATATCCACAGGATAAATCAATAAACGGTGAAGAATACATTTTTGAACTCCAGTTTTTACACTCAAATAAACCAAAAAGGAAATGTCTGTACCTTGTCTCCATTGGGCTATTACAGGTGTCTGGTTGTAGTAACAAAAGAAGGAATAATGGGATGAGGAAGATTGGTCATGAGTTCACATGTCAACCTGCTTTCAGGTAGAATATCCACAGGATAAATCAATAAACACAATGAGGCAATTAGAGAATGAGATTTTTTAATTTGCATACTATTTAGCTTAAACACCAATCGTTTGCTTCAATTAATGTAACTACAGAACAAAGAGACTCAATGTCATAGTACTAGAATTGAAAATTACAGCTTTTAGGTAGAGCTCTTAGGTAGAGAATTTGGAGGGAAAAAAAAAAGAGGGGTTTTATTTTTATGAACAAATATTTTGCAATTTAAATGAGCAATCTGTATAGATTTTGAGCTCTGACTCTTCTCATGCGTGGTCTAATTATGTATAAAAAATGCATTTTCAAATGAATGGAAGAAATTATGACAAAATACAGTCAAAAAAACATAAAGTTAGCCCCATGTTGAGCAGAAATGGAATGATTTTAATGAGCAAAGAAATATAATTTTTTAAGCCAGAAGGAATAGAAATACAATTTAGATGGGACAACATTCTCAATATATAACAGATTAAAAAAACCCCAAAAACTGATTAATAAAACAGCTATGATACTGCCCCTTAAGTAAGAGTTAACACTGGGGTATGAACATCCACAATGAAAAAAAACATTTTAGAACTGATTAAAGTTTTGGAAAGGCAAGGTATTTTTAGACAGTAAAAGGGAAAACTTTAATTTCTCCCTAAACTTCAAAGCTCAACCCATAGTCAAGTAGGGTATCTTAATCTTAAACATTCTTATTAAACAAAGATAAAAATGCATGGAAGTTACTACAGTTATCTGGAGATTTTTAGACTGGTACTCTGAGATCTTTAAGCATTTAAATGTAAAATGTAGAAACTGGTTTCCAGGAAGTTACTGTAAAATAAGTTTGCATTGACCTAGGATTAGCCATTGCCAACACTCGTTGTTCACTTTTGTAATGGTTCTGACTGAGATGGAGTTAATTTTCCCTACTGGAGTTAATTTTTTCCCATAGCAACCCTCATAGTGCTGTGCTTCGTATTGGTAGCTAGAAAGGTGTTGGTAACACACCAGTGTTTTGGCTACTGCTGAGCAGTGCTCGCACAGCATCAAGGTTGTCTCTCCAACACTCGCCCCTCACCAGTAGGCTGGGGGTGGGTAAGATCTTGGGAGGGGACATAGCCAGGACAGCTGACCCAAACTGACCAAAGGGATATTCTGTACTATATGACATCTGCTCAGCAATAAAAGCGGAGGGAAAGGATGAGGAGAGGGGAGGGCATTTGTTATTACAACATTTGTCTTCTGGAGCAACCGCTACGTTTACTGAAGCCCTACTTCCCAGGAAGTGGCTGGACATTGCCTGCTGATGGGAAGCAGAGAATAAATCTTTTGTTTTCCTTTGCTTATGTGCATGGCCTTTGCTTTTGCTTTATTAAACTGTCTTTATCTTGACCCATGAGGTTTTTTTCTATCTTATTTTCTTCCCGCCCCCCCATCCTGCTGAAGAGCAGAATGATAGAGTGGCTTGGTGGGCACTTGGCATCCAGCCAAGGTCAACCCACCACAACTTCCTAAGCTTTCAGGTAAGTCAGAGGGCCTAGGCAACCATGTTCATAGTGTCCAGAACTTTTATTTTGAGATTATGATAACTATAACCACAGACTTCTAGAAAACTAGATTTAAAAAAACTACCTTCTAAATTTCCTGGTCTGTCCAAGGTCATGCCATTTAAATTCATTTTAAGAACCTGAAAAAAATGGGTATTTCACAGCTTACCTAATCCATCTACTCTAGTGTTAGAAGCTTTTTCTGCATGAACAAAATGGATCATTCTTCATTGCCATTTAAACCCTGTGCTTTTGTATTACAGATAAAGACAACACAAAGAGCAGATTACTTCCTATCTTCTTGCAGAATTCTTTGTGTATAAAAATGTATTATCCTGTTTTTTTCTTAAGCATGTCTTCTCTAGACATCCTCAGTTACTTCAGTCTCTCTTCTTGGATCATTATTTCCAGATTTTCAGTCATTCTTATTTGGTTCCTCGGGACTCTAATTGGTCCACATCTTTCTTGAGGTACAGGTGTCTTAAATTGGTCACAATATTATAGGCAAGAATTACCATTACAGAGTCAGGTGTAAGATAATTTCTTACATCATACAAAATACGCCTATTTATACAGCCCGGAAGAACGTTTGTCTTTTTAGCCACAGCATCATTACTGTTATGTACTAGTGACTAAAATAAAATTTATTAATTACTTTATCCCTTATATTCTTTCCCAAAGGCTGCATCCAGGCCAACTGTGTCTCATCTTTTTACTTATATGTTAGGTTATTCCTACATGTATCCAGAACTGTACATTTATCCCTACAATCCGTCTAGTCCAGTAGTCAGTTATTCAACGTGTTTATTAGCCAGCATGGTTGCTGCCCTTCTTCAACTGTGTCAACAATTTAGGTAGAGTGTTTGCTATCCATCCAGAAAACATCATCCATAACAATACCAAATATTAAAAGAAAAAAAATCATACCAGACACCTGCAGAATCACAGCTGTTTATATACTACCAGTCTTCTTTTTGACAGCAAATCAACCATTACTTCTCTCCTGGGACAGTTTTCCAACTGGTTGTAAATTTACTTTGTAACACTTCTATTTCTAGACTATATTTCCCCTAACTGGTTCATGAGAAAATCAAGACAGAATATCAAGCAGCTGAGTCAAAACATTCTGTATCCTCTGCTAATCTTTAATCCCTAAACCCTTCTCCTTCTCATGGAAGGAAATAAGATTAATTTGTCACTGCCCATTTTTCTCCTCTGTTTCTATCACATACATGTGTGCGCGCACACACACACACAATTTTACCACCATCCCTCCAGCTGGACTTGCTTTGACAGAACCTGGGGTCTTTTTGTTTTGTTGCTTATTTTATAGTACATAGAATAAGAGGAGCAGTTTCTGTCTGCTACAAATCTACATCACCAATTGCTACAGTTATCATACATATCTACTAGAGTATCAGCCAGCATGTTGCTGTTGATTCACAATGGAGAATTCTCTAGAGAAAGTCATATGCAGTACATCATAAAGCAATACATACAAGCGATCAGAAATTTGAAATGGAAAGCTTAGTGCTGGGAACTAAATGTTTCTGTAAGTGCTTTGACAGTATTTACCCTAAAGGGAAAAAAATTGTATTCTGTCATATACTCTGAAAATTCTTTATTAAAAGGTGTTAATACTTTCCTCACATTTATTGCAAGGACTCAGTGGGAGACAAACTGTTAATCAGCAACCTGTAAAGAGAATCAGGTAAATGTTTACTCTTCTATTGTGGTTTGACTGTCTCCCTTTTCTTCATATTCTTCCTGTACAAAATACTTGTTCAGTGTCAAAAGCAATGGTTGGTCACAGTTGCTGTAGGTTCAACAATGCCAGCTTTATCCCCAAACCCAAAAAAAAAAACCCAAACCTGTTTATTCATCCAATCTTTTGAGGAAAAAAAAATCAGAGTGGGAGACAAACTGTTAATCAGCAACCTGTAAAGAGAATCAGGTAAATGTTTACTCTTCTATTGTGGTTTGACTGTCTCCCTTTTCTTCATATTCTTCCTGTACAAAATACTTGTTCAGTGTCAAAAGCAATGGTTGGTCACAGTTGCTGTAGGTTCAACAATGCCAGCTTTATCCCCAAACCCAAAAAAAAAACCCCAAACCTGTTTATTCATCCAATCTTTTGAGGAAAAAAAAAAATCAGTGACAAAAATAACTCCTTTCAGGAAACTGGAATTACAGAAAACTCTTATTCAGTTGCATGAGCATAGGTGGCTAATATGCCTCTCACTAGCTATTCTTACCTCCAGTCAGAGTTGACCTGTGCTTGATCAGAGGGAAAGAGTGAAGATGCACAGAATGTAATAAATGAAATGAGGTCACAGTTCTCTTACTAATTCTAAGGAGAAGTGGATTTTCACTTCTTGGAGAATTGCCAAATGGATCAGGTTATGCTGTGGATAGTCTCTCTTCTCCTTGACCCATAAATACAGACTACATGAATCTTGCCATTGTAGTATGATCATGTTTCTAAGGTTCAAAGTTTTCCTTGCTGGTTTACATTTAGATTTATTTAAAGTGTGAATGAAAAGTAAAAATATTCTGCGCTATTTCTTCCACAAATAACTATTCACTTTTGCCTCTTTTAGATCTTCCAAGATCAAATCCAGGCAGTAGAAAGAAAGTTTTTCCATTCCTCTAACGAAAAATGCTCATAAATTTTCTCAAGACTCTACAGAGGCAAAATCCTTCTTAACTGTTATGATTCGTTAGGCTAAAAGTTACACACTGGCTAAGTGAAGCCAAGGTCAATATCTACCATGAGGTCCAATACATCTTCATATTGATTGAAGCACTGAAATCAATGGAATTATAATTGGACAGAACTTTTAGGTAACTAGAAATTCTACTGAAGACTTTGAAGGCTTAAGGAATGTTCAAGGGGAAATTCCCATATCTAGAAATATGCTGCCAGTGATTATTGACTCAGGTCACAGACTACAGATGATTTTTGGAGTCTTTAATGACACTTTATATAATGTCTGTCTTGCACTCAACTATATATTTTAGAAGATGGGCCAGGGTAAGGGTAAACAAAGAGTGTACTGTAACAAAGAGTTATTTGTGATAACATTAATGTACTTTCCCTACAGGGTTCAGTATAAACAAAATCCTATTTTAACAATCTGATTCCTGGTGGGTACTAATACTCCATTGATAGGTCTCCTGTGGTGTAGCACAGGTTCTGGTTACCCCATACAAACTTTTTTCAGGATCCTTGATCATTATCCCAACTCTTATGGAAGCACGACTGAAGAATTCCAGTAATTGTCATGGTTGTGTGCCACCCTTGAAAACAACAGTTCTAACGTGTTATTAAGAGGACTTTGAGACAAGCTGCTTTTTAAATGTCTTCGTGTCCTTTGCACAGATTTTTTTTTTCATAGTCAAAGAATCATTTAAATAAAGCCCTTAATTTTCTCTTCTTCTCATACAGTCAAGCACATTTTCATGCACAATTTTTTGGGGGAAAAAAATATACACACACACACAGATACAGATACAGATATATATATCTCTCTCTATCTGGCTTTCAAAATACAGTCAAAGTAAATGAAATCAGGAACAAAGAAGCCAGTTTCTCAGCTAATATAAATCACCTTGTTCTACCAATTTCAGATGAGCTAGCTAATTCACTGGGTTGTGAATATGACCCTAGACACAATTGGTTTACTGTTTGTTTGGTGTATGATATTTTTCCTCTAGTGATAACTTTAACTAAAGCATAGATCTCCAAGGCTTTTATCAACTCTAAATATCTTGCAACCCACCTTAAAGCATTAAGAATACAGTAAACAAACACATAGTAACTTCTCACCCATTATAGAAAAGGTAGTAAATTCTACCTTTCTCATATGGAAACTTTTACATTATTTCCAAGAAGAATGAGTGCAGCTATATAAAATGCATTGACACATACATACACAAAGAGTCTTTCAGCAGAGCTTCACAGCTAAGGAATACATTACAGGGATTCTTTTTCTTTTTTTCTTCTTGAAGAGGAAATAACATCATAGATTAACAAAAGCATAATATATGCTCCAAAGTGAAGCGTAGCGGAATACAAATTATGCATGCCTTCAGCATGTCTTCTGAGGCAGGAGATATGTTCCATATTCTACCTAGCAGAACTAAACACATCTCACAGTGGGTTAATGCAGATGGTGCATGGAGTTGAAGTCAAGAGAATCATCACTTCAGTGCCTACTCTTTTCTTCAAAGCAACTTATTGCAATTCCATGAAAAAATAGACAAGGTCTTGCATAAAAAAGTCACTTATATACGTGCAATCCATATTAATCTGAGAGAGTTTAGGGGGGTTAAGAAGGGTATAAGACAACTCACCAAGACTGAATAATGTGAAAATAACATTGAGCTGAATAATGAGAGTATAAGGAATGACTGATAAGAAAACTTTAACAAATAATCAAAAGAATTGGACAAAACCAAGAATTCAGGTTAAGAATTGACTTCTTTCCTTATTTCTGAAAGATACAAATTTAGAATCAAAGGTCTTAGTTCCTTTTTCATCTTTCCTGGCGAGATTCTCAGTGCAGTAAGCTCATTTTTCACATTAGTATCTATTATTCTGCACAACCCTTTCAGCTGCCTAAACCTTTTGCTACGTGCTTCATCCACAAAAGAAAAAAGGCAATGAGCAACTCACAAAAAAAAAAAAAAAAGATTAATAATGACAGAAGATAGAAGATAGTGCATGATTGTACCAATCAGTGAACCTAAACTGGCACCAGCCTGAGAGTTATTCCAGTAAGGTGACCTCAGCACTACCCCAAAAAGGGTAAGCAGAATCAGCATGAACAGCATCCTAGTCAAGCAAAATTTTTAAGTCAAATGTTTACATTTGGCATTCATAATAAGGAATATCTTTTCCCTATTAGGCTTTCCTTACTCTTTCTTTTCAGAACTAACTTGTGAAACAGAAGTGGAAGATCTACACAATACATCTTGTCCTCTGCAGCTGCAAGGATGTCCTTACGCTGTGTGTGATGTGGTAAGTAAGTAATATGACAGGTATTAAACTGATAATAGTCATCCCATAGCCCTCATATTTGTTTTGTTAACAGTACATTGGTGCAGCTGCAAAAGGAAACCTCTTGTAGTAAAGACTCCATTGCATAGCATCACCACAACGTTCTTCTGATTTCTGCCATATCTTTTAGTTCTGCGCATCCAAACTTGCAGTCCTTGTTTTACCTGTCTATATGGAGAAGCTGGAATAGATGAGCATATTGGTCTTTCAGATAGGTGTGCAACTTTTATATTCAATTATTGGATAATTACTTTTTTTTGTTGGGGGGGGGATTTCTAATTGATTGACTTTTCCCTTTCTTTTCTTTGTGACTGTAGATATTTAAGATGCTATTTTGGTTGCTGATTTTATTTCTTAGAGGAGATGAAACAATTTAATGTAGTGCAGAACGATGTACTTCAGTGCTGAGGATGGTCGATAACCTCAGGAAAACATCAGTTAATTTCTTAACCACTTTTTTTTTTTCTTATTAAGGGGTGATATCTTTAAATAACTGCTGCCATTTTTTTTTTAACTAAAGATAATATAATACTGCTGAATTTCTGAAACCACAGAACATAGTCAAATCCCAGGTGGGTGAGTGTGTGTGGGGAAAAAAAAACACAAAAAAACCTATAGAATAGAATCCACTCTCCTCTAATTACCTAATTGTTGCATGTTGCAGACTTCTTTTCATTTACAACCTACTCATTGTCAAAGGAAAAAATATATAATTGTAGTATATTACAATATTATGTAAGTTCTGACTGTGCTTGGATACCCTTTAGTGGCTGATAAGAAGACTTTATTATAATTTTTACAAAGTTAGCAATTAATGTTGTGCACATGCTCACACCTCTGATAGATGCATTTATTCCATTAATTTTATAATAATATTGAGCATTATAAAGCACATTAATAAAGGTAATAACTGTAAAATACATGTGAATAAGAAAAACTCTTCCTTTTGATGCAGAAGAAAAAAATTATATAACTGAAATTAATCTATTTCAATAGGAGATTCAAGATATGGATAGTGGGAAATTCTAGTCTTTAGAAAATCAATGAGAATTTTTGCCATTTTTAATCTAGCTCAAAATAAGTATTAAAAACTCAGATTGCACACAATTATATCACACTGAATTTAACCCGATCTGACCACACATGAAAAGGTCATATATCTCTTTTTAAATCTTCATATATTCAAGAAAATCTGTCATTCTTTATTCAAAAAAATTGAACAGTAACTTCAAATTATCAAAAAGTGGTTTTCCATGTTTTCCTCATTCTTTGGAAGGTTATGTAGATAAGAATGTAAATTATTTCAAATTAAAATAATCTTCTGATTTGACATTACAAATATGATATTAGTATATCTGTAAATGTTTTTTTTTGTTTCAAAATAAAGACATTTCTTTTTGTCATTCTGTTTATAACAGCAGGAAAAATTTTCCTAAAAAAAACCTCACTCAATTTCAAAAATTAATCTTTGGAAAGCTTAAAACATCACATCATCCAGATTGTGTTTCTAAGCTTTTACTCTTTTAGTCCAATTCTTCACCTGCAGAGAGTACTTCTGTGCAGAGATTCTTCATCACAATTTTTTTTTTCCCTCACAGTATATTTTTTTCCTACAGACTTAAAGAAACCTGACTCTTGTCAGCTACATAACCTATGTCACTGGGAGAATAAACCAAGAGATGTCAGACACATGAGTTCCCATCTCTCAGTGAATATAATATGTGAATAAGTGGGTAAACCTACCTATGACATTCATATATGAAGACTCCATTAAGATAGCATTAGAGAGGAAAGTATCTTGTGTCTGTCTTCATTACAAGTTCCAATCTTGCTGTCACATCCCCAGGTGCAAAAAATAAAATAAGTTTCTAACCATTCAACATTTTCTTGAATTCTTTTAGCTGTTAAACTGGCAATTGTTCTAATACCAAAATATCTGGCTAGTTATAGGGAAGCAGCATGACAGCTCCTAACTTTCTTTCAAATACTAAGTAGAATGATTTTTCTTAAATGTGTCGAGAAAAATTCTTACTGTTGGACCAGAAAACACTCTTGTAGGAAAGACATAATGGGAAAAGAGCCTTGTAGGAGATAAGATATGAAGAAAATGATGTGACTGTCAATTTCCAAATATGAACAAAAGAAAATATTTTAAGATTTCAACCTTTGTATATGTAAATAGTAACAAAACTGATCTTCTATAAGGGAACTCTGTTTTGTACATCCTCTAAGTCACTCAGGAACTATATTTTAACAATTGTAAAACACTGTACTACTACTAATAATAAGAATAATAAAAAAAAAATCCCACATAAAAAACCCCAACACTTCAGAATAAACCAGTTATATAAAAGTTGTAGTTATTTTTCTCCTCTGTTTATAATAAATATTTGTATAAATCAAGTCAGTGTGCAACATTCTCTAAAACTGACTTCTGTTTAATATTTATATTTACTTTGTGCAGTCAAGGGCAAAATGTTGCACCTTCCTTTTTGCTACAGAAACAGTAATACTTTATCTAATATTTTACTGCAGTGTAGGCCTCCTGCCATGTTGTTAGATTAGTATGGAAAGTGAGAGAGAGATCCGCAACAGTAATAGGTTGAATACCCGACCATACTGTGGTTAGAATGAGTCAATGAAAGCAAGTAGCAAAGGTCATTCATCTTCTCAGGCAATGCAAATCCAAAAGGCATTTCACCTGAAAAAGTCTAATTCTTAATGTACTATATCTTGAAGGAAAAACATGCAATTTAGACAGCATATGAGATAACTAGACTTCTAGAAAGTGAAACAAAGGAGGAGGTTTAAAAGTTTGAAAGCAATTCAAATTTAATTTGAAATGGACTGTGGATCCTTTTAAATTTTATCTCTACATGTCTTTTAACTTGCAAGAATCCCTCTGAGAAGTGGTTTAATCTGCATAAGTACATTATATGCTCTCAGAAGTCTTTCATAATTCGCACTCCAAATGCTTCAAGATCCTGGTTTCAAGGTTTTTTGGGGTGGGTTTTTTTAGGTTGTGGGTTTGTTTTTTTTTTTTTTAATTAATGTTACAATTTAGAAATGTAATGAAGAAATTTATACGGGGGAAAGTGGTGAAGGGCAATTAGGACACCATAAATTGAATCAGTATGTGAAGTTAACTGTTGAAGGCCTAGGGTTCAAAAATGCATTGGAAAATATTTAAGTTCCAAATACAGTCAAAGTAATATTAGTAATTATAAACTTTTATCAGATATTCATATTGTCCTCTACCAATGTTATTGCCGGTAAGTAATCACATTCACAATCTCTGATGTAAATTCCATTTTATATTCCACACTGTTAATGCAAAGTACTATATATATTACTGTAAGCACAGTGATCTAGACCATAGTTTCATATACATTCTACACTAACATAAACTGTGTCTGCTATTAAGAGAAGGAGAAACAATTATGAAATATTTTCTCATTTATTTTTCTCCACACAAAAAGCTCACAGACAATTTAAAGAGATGTAAGATAAGGGTATCTTACAGTGTATCAGCTGCTCCACTGATCATGCCAGTATAATTCAAATCTTTTGGTGTCGAACCCATCAATTTAAATTGGGTAATTAACTTTGCTCCCACAGATGTTTAAGGTGCCTATGGATTAATTAGTTTGAGGCAGCATTCATCAGGTTAACACCCACAAAGAGTAATCTGCTCACATTGTCATTCACTGAGTGTTAACGTGACTCTTCTAAAAGACTGAAAACAGCTTCTTGAAACTGTTAGGAAGAGTATTCTTCCTAAATACTGCCTTTCTTTGACAATAAAAAAATATTCAAATTACACAATGCTTCTTTCAATGTTATTGGCTGAAATTATGCAAATTTGACTCAGAGTTTTGGTCCAGATATCCAAAATTACAATGCAATCTGAATCACTAAAACCCCAGACTGACTAACCTACTGCACCCAAGCAGGATGTCTCTTCAAACTATTACCTGAAAGGCTGGGTAGACTACAACTTCCCCCCCCAGTCTATATAGATCTGTTTTCTTGTATACAGTTGGAGATACTAGAATCTTTTTCAAATTCCTGTCTCTCAACTGCTCGTGAAGTTTATAGGCCAAGATGTTGGCAATAATTCTGTGTTGCATACTTTCTACCTACTCCCAAAATTCAAACCATCTCTCAGAGATGACTAGGGACTTGTCAGTTCATGCACTGTTTTCTCCCTATGAACAACAAGGAGGCAATGTAGCCATTAATTGCGTCCTATAATCCCAGGGGGAAAAAAAAAAAAAAGAAAAAGGCATTAAGAAAGACTGACATTTACAGTGGGATTTGTTTAGACTATTTTTCCCCTTTTAAAAGTACTGAGTTATTGATACTATGCTATAAAAACTTCAATTTGACTGTAAAAGACTATCACTTAACAAAGAAGATGACTCAATGAAAAAAGTAGTGAAATAAAATACCAAATAACTGACTGGTATTCAAGTACTTACTGAGTTCTTTTACACCTTTTCATCATTAAGAGCTACTTAGTTTCCTAACCCTAAGCAAGGGACTTCTCTAGAAAAACAAAACAACAACAACAAAACCCACGCACATTTTCTCCAAGAGGTATTTTAAAAGGTATTTCACCTCTCCTTTGGATTTGGAGAAGTTCTTTTGCTACAACAGACTGCTTGATTTCCTATCAAGGCTCATAAGAAAACTGTACAGATATACTTACTCTTATTGATTTTTTTTAAAACATCAAAGACAACAGATATGATATCTGTCAGTGATTCAAAAACACTGAAAATACTTCTTCAGGCCAACAAAAAACAGTAAATATAAGTAAAAATAAATAGATGCATATGCCCAGAAGTCACTGGAAGACATACTGAAGTTCAATTGTGCAAAAAGTTTCTGTTCCCTTCTCATGACCACATTTAAACCAGTGCAGCAAAGAGAGCTAAAAAAAAAAAAGAAATCAAACAACACTACAGTCATGACATATCCCCCATTTTGGCTGGACTTTGATGTATTTTGCCTCATAAGGTTTTCATCATGTCTTAAAATGGTTTTGAAGTTATTTTTATTTCTGCCTCCACTGATAGACCTGTTCTAAGGCATCTCCTGAGTCAATTTAGTAGTGGAAAAGTTACAAACTTGACAATAGCTTAAGCTCCCTACTCATCCACAGATTATGAGTGATGTGGCTGCCAGTTTGAAGAGCTTTCGTCACTGCCTGCCAAAGCATGTAATGCCACCATAATGAAAAGGTATTCCTCTGGACCATTGCTTCACATGATCTCCATCAAACTGTTACTGCCTCAAGGCAGAGAAGAGGCTTTGGTTCACTCATATGCTTGCTTGGCCACATGCAAATACACCAGGTATATTCAAGGTGCAATAGCCTGGCACCTGGCTGCCATCCAGCCAGTTTGGCTGAGTTACTCTGAAACATCTTGAACCTGTCAGGGCTGCGGCACACATGCACTGGTCTGCACAAAATCTGATCCAATTTGACTGTTCACTGAGGTCACACCTGAAGCATACAGCACATAATATAGGAAAACCTGGTCTTCACACTAATTTTAGGACAGCTTCAAAGGATGCTATAGACACATTTGCTGTCTTTCACCACTTGTCATGGTTTAACCTCAGCTGGTAACTGAGCACCACACAGCCACTCGCTCACTCTCACCCCCCCGGGTGGGATGAGGAAGAGAATCAGAAGAGTAAAAGTAAGAAAAATCACGGGTTGAGATGAGAACAGCTTAATAATTGAAATAATATAAAATAGTAATAATAATAATAACCATAATAATAAAAGAATATACAAAACAAGTGATGCGATGCAATTGCCGTTTATGTACTGAGCATGACGTCACATGGTGTGGAATGTCCCTTTGGCCAGTTGGGGTCAGCTGTCCTGGCTGTGCCCCCTCCCAGCTTCTTGTGCACCTCCAGCCTTCTCAGTCAGTAGGGCATAGGAAGCTGAAACGTCCTTGACAGTGTAAGCACTGCTTAGCAACAACTAAAACATCGGTGTGTTATCAACATTGTTCTCACCCTAAATCCAGAACACAGCACTGCACCAGCTACTAGGAAGGAAATTAACTCTATCCCTGCCAAAACCAGGACATCACCCCTAGGAAGGAATTAGCAAACTAACGCAGTGTCTTTTATTCTATCTTCTTTGTCAGCTTTCTGGAGATCCTGTTGCACTGCAGCTGTTGTAAGGCTAACATTTTGACTGAGCATAAATGTTCTTTGTCATAAGAGAAATCACTCATCAAGCACACTTCTTTGTTTCAGTATCTTGTAACAATACATTATCAAGTATTTAATGCAATTTTACTTCATTTACATCAATAGAAAAAGGGAGCTGCTGTCCATTCCACCCTTCATGACGCCCTCTCTCTGAGTCCAGCACATGCAAAAAGTATCAGGATCATATTTATCCATTCAGGGTGGTTTCTCTTAAGCCAGCTCTGCTGACATCCATTTTTGTAGCAATTTAAATGATTCCACAACCTGTTTTTCAGCACAAAAAAAGTACTCACTTAGCCTGTCAGCATCCATCAGTTTTGTTCCCTTAAACCATGAAGTACAGATTTGTATGTGGGTTTCAAGGCAATCTAATGAAAAGCAAATCACATATGTACAATTTGGAAAAGCTTAGAGAGACTCCACGGGTCCCAAATTCAGTGGATGAGATCTGCACATTGCAATTCAAATCCTCGTTCTGAATCTCGGAGAAAGAATGAACATAAAAACCCCACACACATGCCATGGACCTGCGCTTCCCATCTCATCCCATTCTCTAGTGTGTTAACTACTGAGCTGAAGCATAGAAGGGAGAATACCAAGATGACATTCTCCATTTTGTAAATAGAAACTGACATACAAATTAGAAAAGTCTTTCGAAAAACTTCAGAACAAGTCGATACAACACATCTGATTTCCACACACACCCCACATCATACCCACCCACCCCTCCTCACACAGCTGAAACTGAATACTACATAAGTAGTTTGATGTGCAGATGTCTTTTAGGGGAAATAAACCATGCACTCACAAATAGTAGATCCAAAAAATCCCAGTTGCAGTCCAAATAAACCCCACAACATTTAAATCCATAGAAGTCTGTCTTCCCCAGTCTTTTAAATACTGTTTGGATAGGATTTTGTATGAATGTGGCAGAATCTAGTACTAATATTTAACACTAACTTTCACAAGCATTTAGAGAGTCATTATGGCTTTAGAATTCTCATCTTCACAGAAAATATGTTTCCAATATAAAATTTACCAGAATCTTCAAAGAGTTTAAATAACGTTATTCATTATGTAGCTGTAATTTTGCTGTCAAATCTTTTGGGTTTTACTCTTTAAAAATCAGGATCTGAAATTTTAAAAACCCTCTCAAGCTTCAGTTGAAATGTGGCTTTTCATATAGAATTAATGTTAACCTTGACTAAAAGTATTAGAAAAATACATTTTTCAATTACAGTGTAATTAAAAAAATAATTAAAAAACTATATTCAAATGAATTGATCATCATTTCAGACCAAATCTCTACTGTCACTGTAAAACCAGTGTCAGAATTCTTCACACTAACAAGCAGTCTGAAAATAACTATTAAAGTGATTTTAATGGAACCTATGTCATCTACAATTCAATTTACAAAATGAGCAGCATTTAGTAAACAAACCTTTTAAAGAAGCAATATTATTGCAGCAATTTTGACCTGAAATCATAGTTAAGCTTAATTTACTTCAAAAGGATTATAATTATCCAGATTTACAATATGGTAATGACTTATTATATGTATTTGACTGAATTAATCTCTCTTGCTTAAAACAAATCTTCACCTATTATTGAAAAGACAAGTTCCCAAAGTTGCACAGTTCTTAGTGTTTTTGCATAGTCTCCATTAGAAACAAACTTGATAATAACTTTATGAATTATTATATTGTGTGGTTAGAAATATATCAAGAGATACATCTAGGACTGATGCAATCTTTGGTATAATCTCGATCTTTCAAAGTGTTTCAGGAGGGTACAAACATGAACTGCAAAACTGTAACACCTTTCTAAGTGGAGAGTATTTCACACTTCAGTGAGACTAGGGCTAGGCCCCTAACACATAGAAGAAAATAAAAATAAGAATAAAAATTGTCTTCCAGACTGAACAGTGATATAAAACAACTCTGAGTCATCAGCTTGTAGTCCTTACTCAGATTACTTTCCAGTTGTGGGTTTAGCCAGTTATGGTTTTGAAAAGCTCCAACAAGTTGCCCTGGTTTCAGCTGGGATAGAGTTAATTTCCTTCCCAGTAGCTGGTACAGTGCTGTGTTCTGGATTTAGGATGAGAATAATGTTGATAACACACCGATGTTTTAGTTGTTGCTAGGTAGTGCTTACGCTAGTCAAGGACGTTTCAGCTCCCCATGCTCTGCCGACTGAGAAGGCTGGAGGTGCACAAGAAGCTGGGAGGGGGCACAGCCAAACTGGCCAAAGGGACATTCCATACCATGTGACGTCATGCTCAGTACATAAACTGGGG
>NW_008794458.1:2904299-2908207 GCF_000699145.1 Aptenodytes forsteri | reverse complement strand
TATTATTATCATTATATTACTATTTTATTTTATTTCAATTATTAAACTGTTTTTATCTCAACCCATGATTTTTCTCACTTTTACTCTTCTGATTCTCTCCCCCATCCCACTGGGGTTGGGGGGGAGTGGGTGAGCAGCTGTGTGGTGCTCAGTTGCCAGTGGGGTTAAACCACAACACAAGTGTTCCATTTCATAGGTTTAGTACGCTAATGAAAGAAAGTATCTTACCCACTTGAAAAAAAGTGTGTATTTACTTAGTTTCAGGAGAAAAGATCAGCCAAAAAAAAGGGAAGGTGTTTTGATTTTCAATTTTCATACCTAAGAATTTGCATGCATTTCAATTTCACTCTGATATTGTAACCACTGATGAAAATGTTATGAAATAATGCTGAGGTATGCCAGACAATATAGGGATAATAATTTTTTAAATCAGTTGTTAAAAAACATTTTCCACCTCCTTTAAGGAGTATTCAGTAAAGTAGCAAAGTTTGTATAGAAAAAAGTCTTTTTACTTTTGGTTGGTTTTGTTCATTTGTTTTTTAAATCACCTCATTATTTATTATTTGCACAGAGGCAGGATGACTTGCTTACTTTGTAAGGTCTTTTGAGTTTTATATTTTTCTTAGCAAACTTTTCATTTTTTTCCTCTTCCAAATATAACTCATGAAAACATGCAGGACTGAACCTACTTGTCAGAACATTTATCGCAGAGGTGAGCAGCTCTGTTTCAAATCCTTTTTCACCTGAGATGGTTCATGCCTTTCACAACAGCTCCCTAACTATCAAGCCTAACTGAGTAAGAGTCACACTCCATTGCCCCTGTGGAAACCAAGCAACTGTGCAGAAAAGAGCACAAGCTTCAGTGAGTCAGGGAAGGGGAAGGAGGATGGCTGTGAAGACGCAGAAGCCAAGTGGTTAATGCTAATACCCCATTTACCCAGGAGTAGAGTCGTTGACTCCAGAACTTTCACTCAGTCTCAACAATTTTATCTGGTTTACCAGTGGGCTAAGACAGAAGCAGCTGCCTCTTTCAAAATATGAGAGCTTTTAAAACATGATGGCTCTTGGGCCAAACTTTTGGGCTTATAGGAGTTGGGAAGGAAAGGAGTATTTTTGTTCTTTCCCCGCCTCAGTCAAAGGGATCCCCCACACACTTTTTGTTTATATTGTTTTTCCTTTCACGCACAGAGAAGCAGATAAGAGAAGACTAAACCAGACGAGACAAGAGGTGCTGACCTCTCTATCTCAAGGCCAAGGCCAAGGATTTGTAGCTACTCACAAGAAGCAGTCATGAAAAATAATTTAAGAGTTGTTCAGATGACAAGTCTACAGCTGAGATAAGCAGTCATTGACTTTTGCACAGTCAATCCAATGGATTGAAATGCAGCTGTTTAGTCTGGGCCATGAATGAGGCTCCTGAGTTTTACCATAGTAGAATTAAGAAAATAAAAAAGTAAATTATAAGTTTCATTTCTCATGTAAAATTGAGATGTTAAAAAAATGTTGTGCTGAGTGACTGCCTCACATTGTCACTGTCAATAATGCTTTCATTTGCTTGGACTATTCTGAATAACAAAAATAATAATTACAAACTAAGCAGAAGAGCATTGTTACTATTCACCTTTTTTTGATTAAACTGAAGAGTACAGTTACCATAGTATCTGGATACCATTTCATCCATATATCAATATTTGCATTGCCTGTGCAGATCATTTATAGTTCATTCCTGGCCTTTCATTCTTCTGCATTGTAGGAGATCACTGTATCACTTTTCTGAACAATAAGGCAAATCAGACTGGTGTTGAAAAGACCACATGCAATGCAGTCTTTTATACCGGATCAATAAGTGTCAATTAATAGGTACAAGACAGGAAGATTTCACTCATTTGTCTTATTAAGGGAAGTTAAAAACCACTATTCATCATCATAGCTACATGGTCAGTTGTATGCTGGCATATTATATATCTAGTCCTTGACTGCGCTAACTGAACCTCAATGCAATCAACAAGACATATGGAGGAAAGAGTGGACAGTGCTTCAGCCATCCATCATGATTCTGCAGGCCCTGCTGAATCATAAAAAGCAAAGAAGTCAGAATCCTGAACACCCAATATTGTTAGAGGACGAAAGTGTTATTCACTTTCACTGAAAGTGCTGTTTTCTATTCAGAAATAGAAGCGAGTTCACAGGCTTTTGTGTTCCTTTCAAACTACAAAAGCAGAGGATTCTGGAATATAGATTGATACTTTTGCTTTCAGATTTGAAATGGTCACAAGAAGCAAAAAGACATTTTTACAGTTAATTATGAACAGGACGCTGCATGCTATACGCTATCCCTCACTTACATATAACTAAAAGTAGAATCTTCAAATATGCAAAAACTAGGGATGTAAATAACCAGATGCAGAATCTCCTTATCCTGAATGTAAAATAAAATAAAATAGGTCTTACTTGTTATTCTGTCTATCCAATCTTTTAGAAAAAGATTAATCGCTCATCTTATGAATGAACAAATATCCTACCCTATGATTCTGTTCTCCCAGATAATTGCATCAGTTACAGTGCATAAACCTGTACAACCTGTCTGGGAGCCACTACACAGTGGATAGAGACCAAGAGGCATTTCTAGGACTAGAAAAACAAGCAACTAAAGAAAAACACTTTTACTTTTGTAACAGGTAGAATTCTACCCGGCAGCTCACCTGCAATTGCACTGCGGAGAGCTTTTATAGCTCTTTCTTGGAGAAGCAGCATGCTTCATGCTTCTGGGGAAAATCATAACCCCTACAACATGCATGGCTGCAATCCATCACATACTGTGACATTGATTATTTGGCAACACATTTTCTTACATTGTAGCTAGAAATTTTCTGGATGCCAGAAAGAAAGAGCTTCTGAAGATAGCTAGTTCTGTAAATTATACAGAATATCTTTTGTCCGTACCCATCTGCATAGGCAGGAGCAGGATTTCATCCTGGCAGGGCTTCTCTGGCTGGTTTGTTGTTTTTTTGGGGGGGGAAGTAATATGTACAGCCTCATGATAAGTGATAACATTTTAAAAAAAGCAAGATTAAGAAGTCAAAGGACAGCAACAACATCTGATGATTGCAAAGTTGTAGTGTGTGTCATCTCAACTTTCTGCAGTGTCACATACCATCTTCAAAATCACCAGAGGCCTGGCTCCTAATATACTTAATTAATACTTATAAGTGTCTATGACATGACTGGTCTTCACAACTTGCTAGCCTGAGGTATGCTTCCCCATCACTGAAATAGAAAGCAAGGATCCCCAAGGCATCCACAGAGACATTAATAACCCTCTGCATTACCACAAAACAGCAAGTATATATATTACTTTAGGTCCTCATAGCAGTTTAATCATGTTAATAAGACTGCCTCCAAAAACTAAGGAATTAATTACTTAATTAACCATTTCCATAACTCACACAGACCACACGAGCACAGAGATAACACATCCTTCTCCCAAACTAGGGAAAAGAGAAAACTTAGTTCCACTGGGGAATTTCTGCTGTTTTATCAGTTCAGCAATTCCAGATCCTTTACATCGTAAATGCAGACCAGAAAATGGTCTCAGGAAATAGGTTACTGAGTATAATATGTTTTCAGAAAAGTCACCAACTATGATAATACAGCCAAGTCTTACTGGCACTAACCATTGCCATCAAGAAATGTTTTGCTGAGAGAGAGGGAAAAAAAAGTTTCCACAGTTTCCCTTTCTCTAGTCCTGTGCATCCTGAAGAGTCCTCCAGTAAGTCAAATAACTAAAAGTAAAAACCAGGAGTGGAACTAGTACTTTGAATTTATAATGTTGGTTGTTGTGGTTTAACCTCAGCCAGCAACCAAGCCCCACACAGCCGTTCGCTCGCTCCCCCCCCGGGCGGCTGGGG
>NW_008794458.1:2901011-2903980 GCF_000699145.1 Aptenodytes forsteri | reverse complement strand
CTAAATCCAAAACACAGCACTGTACCAGCTACTAGGAAGGAAATTAACTCTATCCCTGCCAAAACCAGGACAGGTTGAAATGAATGAAAGAATGAATCGCATCTGACTATCCTGTCTCTTTAAGAGCTTGCAGGGCTAGTGACTGGAAACATTGGTGAACTGGGAGGATTTTATGTTACAAAACTGATAATAAAAAATTGCAGCTGTCTGATTTTCTGTGGTATCCAGCAATGAATGTCTCTGCAACAAGTTTTTAAGTATTTTCTTGATTGTGAAAGAGCACCCTTCTTACTTCTGGCTTTTTTCACATATAAATATTTGTTCACAATTTTGGTTTTCAGAAAAAAGGCTGTTAAAATTGGTGTATTTGTCATAGTATCATCATGTGCTATCACCGTGATACCACCAATTGAAGGCAAATTTAGAAATAAATTCCAGAATGAGATAACAATTAAAAAAAAAGAAAAGTTTATTTCAGTGACAGTAAATTAAAAGGTTTTCTTAAGGATTTTAAGGGAAACAGTTCTAATTAGCATTGAAGACATTTGATAAATCATTAAGCCTAGAAGCTTTTTCTGCCTCTGGGTGAAAAAAAAGCAAAAGATTGCCTGCTGCAAGTCATACTTCCTTCATCCTTAGAAATACGACACATTAAATAGAAGGAAAAAAAAAAAGTTGCTATAAGCAGAAATAAAAATACCTCATTAATTTAAGATTATTTTCTAAAGAGTCCTTCCATAAGGGAGGTCTGGAAATGGTAAAGGAGGTTGCCTTCTTTTATATAGGGCAACAAATAGTTTCTTCAAGTGTAACAAATGACTAGACAATGTCTGTGGTAGAAACTCATAATTGGTACTGTACTTGTAGGCAAGCTCAATCATTACTGCCACGGCACTTTGAAACAACAGAAATCAATTTGTATATCCAACTGTAAAGATTTTTGTGGATTTAATTCCTTAAAACAGATTTCCAAAGTCACTAATAGTGACTATATGAGAACACTTACACCAAATGCATTACTGCAGAAAACAGTGGCATTTGAATTGGTTTGTTCACAGGAAAATTACCAACTTATTTAAATATCAGTAAGCTGATATTTGAAGGTGAGAAGCATACACCATTCTTTTAAGCAAATTAATTTGTGAATTCTGATGCTGAAAGGTAACCAGATCATGAAATAATGACAATTTGTTATAGTTTCCATTGATTTTTTTTTTTATTTAGATTTTTTTTTTCTTTATAGAATTAGAAAAGACAAAATATTTTAAAATAAAGTAAGAAAAAAATCCACATGTTGAAATTTCAAGAATATGTTTGGGGGGAGGGGTGTTCAGTTGGGTGTGGTTTTTTTGCTTTGGGTTTTTGTTCCCCCTTTGGTTTGCTTCAATTTGTTATAGTTTCCATTGATTTTTTTTTTTATTTAGATTTTTTTTTTCTTTATAGAATTAGAAAAGACAAAATATTTTAAAATAAAGTAAGAAAAAAATCCACATGTTGAAATTTCAAGAATATGTTTGGGGGGAGGGGTGTTCAGTTGGGTGTGGGTTTTTTGCTTTGGGTTTTTGTTCCCCCTTTGGTTTGCTTTAAATACAACACCTGCAATTCTGGCATCCTTTTTTACTACTTGCCTTCTGATGCATGTTCTGTATGAAAATCAAATGATACAGGTGCCCTCCTTTCTTGTACTCTTCCAAAACGAAGGCATAGATAAACAACATTAAGTCTTGAGATGGATTCAAGAGTGAATGAGGGAATGTCCATTTCCTATCTAATCAAGAGTGAACTTGATTAGCAGCACAGGTTGATCATCCCTTACCTTTGTTTGTGTACAAGATATTAGATGTGAAGTCTGATCTTCAGAAATATTCTGACTTTCTTTAGATCTAGCTGTACTGCCAGGAAAATTTGACATTCATGCTTGGAATACGAAAGTGTATATTTAGACCCCACCATTTCCCTGGGGCTCAGTCTTTCTTGACAGTACAATGACACCAATAAAACAAACAAGACCTTGTGGAACCTACTGATGTTACACATTATTTAACACCTAAGTATTCATAAAACTTCACCGTAGAGTTTGCCAGATTTTAGCCATGGGTAATTTTATCATGTTCCTGAATAGTAAATTTCCCCACACACACACTTCTTTGACATTTCTGTAACACCCTGATCTCCTTCTTGAAAGAGAATTGTAAGAGAAGATTAACATTTCAGAAGATCAGATTTCAGGGATTAATTTATAATATCAGTAAGGGATTATGACATGATTCAAAATTCAGGAAAAGGGCAAACCAGTTCAGAGCATAGAGCTGATCTTTGATCAGGCCCAACGTATGTTTGTTTCCTAGAAGTTTCTTGATTGCTTTCTTGTAATACAACTTATTGCTAATGAAATACTGTATTCCTTACAAGACAAAATAGCTCTGCTCCAGGTAAAATAAGGAGGCTTATCAGTATTCAGCTGTACTCATCCAGGGGGGTTTGTTTCAATTTTATTCTGAATTGTCCCTAGTTGTATCTGTCCTGTTCACTGTGGAATCCTTTTAAATCTGAGTTTTACTTAAGGGTTTTTTAAACAACAACAAAAAGGGCAGGGGGAAGGAGGGTTTGGAATAGAAGGGATGAAAAAAGAGATTGGAATCACTCATAATATCCTTACTAATTAATGTTTCTACTTCTGGAGAAAAAAATAGAAAGGATAAGACTATTATTTTCTGTAAGAAAAAAAAAAGAATGAAAGAAGAAAGAATGAATTGCTGTAAAACATCTTTGAAATAGCTAAATGCATGTTACTGCACTGTTATGTTGCAGATAAATTTTCAGAATTTAAACAAGTACCTAATGTAATTGTTTCAGATGGTCAGAAACATAATCACCCCTATTTCCAACAACAAATGCTTGCTTTTTTCCTCCCAAGGGTTACCCTGCAAACAAAAAGACCCAAAAACTGTAATTTGAAAGATTTTTAT
>NW_008794458.1:2893627-2900999 GCF_000699145.1 Aptenodytes forsteri | reverse complement strand
TAGGGGGGGGGGGGAAGTTTTCCTTTTTTTTTGTGTGAAAAAATTAAGAAAAAAAAAATATTTTGTGGAGGTGAGGAGTGAGAAAGTGACTCTCAGGAAGTGGTTAACAAACCTTTGATTTAATGACTTTTACATTAATCAGTTTGTCCAAATATACTTATCATGAAAGAAAGCAATTCTTGAGAATTCATTTACTGGAAATAAGTCACACTCGCTGCAGAATCATTCTGCTAAGAGAGACAAGACTCATGTACTTCATTTTAACATCCTTTAAGTGTCATTTTAATTCTAGGGTTTTTTCCTATCTTTATCAATTCGTGGGGTGTTTCTCCATTCACTCACAAACTGCAGAAAGGGTTTCTTTCTGCAACGAGAAGTGAGGTGGGTATCAACACTAAAACTAAGCATACCATAAAAGTTTCCAAGATCTAGGTACAAACAGGAGCTGGGGTGGAGGGGGAAGCAGCTGAACTAAACTCTGAACAATGATACTGTGAGTTAAGAAAAAGACACACACAAAAATCCCTTCAGGCAAAACTACTTGCAAATAAATATATGTCCTTGGAAGCCAGCAATGTGGACATTTGTTTAATTAAATGAGGCATAGATACCACATTACCAATTTCAACTCTTCACCCAACGGCTCTAGGTCAAGAGTTAAATTCTTTCCAAAAATGCATAGCTCAGAAGGGAAAGTACTTTTGACACTATATTTAATGTAATTTTGTTTTGCTTTAAGAATTATTTTTTTTTTCCCAGTCTGAAAATTATTAACCAAAACCATTTTTCACATTCTGCTACTATTGGCACTGATGTGATTTCACAAATAAAGAAGTGAATGGAAAGTCCATGTTAAACAAGTTTAATGAGGCACAGCTAGTGTAAATGAATATTCCCTCACTGGCTTCCATAATACTTCCTGACATCAGTGGATCACTAATAGTAGATATCGTCAGACAATCTAATTCTGTTTTTTTAAGCAGAGAAGTTAGCTATCCAGAAATAATGAAAAAGGAAAAAAAATGTGTTTTAACTAATCAGTACAGAAGAAATTTATCAGTACAATAGAACATGAGTAATGAAAAGAGTGAAAAAATTGTTATTAAAAATGACCAGAAATAGTTGGCTGAATAGACTACAGAAAGCTTTTCATGTAAAATAGAAATTATGTGTAAATTAGAAGTTTCATTGATGCACCCATAAGAATCTGTACATTCAATGAGCTACACTAGAGCTGTTTAATCAGCAACTTCCTCCTTATTTCTCTTTCAGATATGCATCCCAGTAAAGCGAGAAGGAAAAGCTAAAGAGCAAAATTGAGATGAAGATAAGTAAGCATCTAAAGGAAACAACAATCAGACCCGAAAAAAACCCTCATAAAACAATTAGAAGACACACAACTTATCAGACGGTTTCAGATAGCTTTCAGAAGTTCATTAGAGATCAAAGGAATTTCAATTAAGACATGGTTTTCAAAACATGACCTGCTGTGTTGAAGATGATTCATAACACCAAGTGGTATAGCCACTAGCCAGGGAAAAAAAAAAAAAATCATCACCACTTTGTTTAGGATCAAATTCCATCACCCTAGGATTGACAGGACTCGAGGAAATGGAATGAAGGTGCATCAGGGGAAGTTCAGATTGGACATTAGGAAAAGGTTCTTCACTGAAAGGATGGTCGGTCACTGGAACAGGCTCCCCACGGAAGCGGTAACAGCACCAAGCCCGTCGGAGTTCAAGGAGCATCTGCACAACACTCTTAGTCATATGGTTAATTTTAGGTAGTCCTGCAAGAAGCAGGGAGTTGGACTCAATGATCTTTATGGGTCCCTTCCAGCCTGAGACATTCTATGATTCTTTGACAGTGGCCCTTTAAAAAAGGCTCCAGAGAGAGAAGGGGATGAAGAATCACATATTTTGAAGGGTAGGAAAAAAAAAGGTTTTACTATTTTCATAAGACAGCGTATGAATTGTCATACTGTAGTGCATCTGAGCAAACTGTTTTGCAACATCCTAGCTATTGATAAGAATTATTTGGCCTTACAGAGGGCTTTTTTTTAAGTGCATATGCATTTGCTATGCAATCTACGGTTGAAAAGAAACTGTCCACAAAATGTTCTTACCCACTTTTGCATGCTAGTATCACAGGTCCTGGTAGCTCTCTGCAACAATCCTGTGCAGCATGTTAAGACAATCAAAAAGGCCGACTTGAAAAGCAACACTCAAAGGCAAGTAGGCAGAACAGGCTGGACAAAGAGAAGGACTCTTTATTTAGGTATTTAGGTCACCCTCATCTAGCCTGAAACCACATAAGGTGTCTTTCTTTAGCTATATTTTATATAGTTGTCTCTGGTAAATCTGTTTACTTATTTGTTTCTTATTTGCAAAGCAAATAGACCTGTGCATTAATTACCTGAACTTTTGTTCAGGTTTCTAGAAAGACAGTGGAAACAGAGGAGATGGCAGTCAGGAAGAAGGAACAGTGGGAAGGCTACAAACTTCTTGTGCTGGAGGCCTGCAGGAGGCCGATAAATTCCAGGTGCTCTGAATGAACCAAACTGAAAGATGACCAAATTCAACTTCCTACCTGGTGGGATTTCTGGACCAGGTAAGAACATTACCAGAGGTCAAGCTTTATGATACAAATGTGTTGATGGAGGCTATCCTCACCTAAGGGATCAGCACAGAACATGTTCAATGCTATAATCCTGCACTGCACGGAGATGCTGAAAATGGTTTGCATATTGAAAGTAGTGTAGTTATATTGGCACAGTGCTCTACCTGAATAACGTACTTAACTACTCAGTAGGCTGACGATCCCAAGCAGAATGCCACACTAGCACGACTAGATGACTTCTGATACTGAAATGACTTGGCTCAGAGCTTGCTCTGCTGTCTCCAGATGGCACTGCCTTGTGATGTGTAGTTGGACTTGAATGGCGTGAAGGATTAAAATAAAATTTACAAAACATGAGCTGCTGTTTATGTTTCATGTATCAGAACTAGGTAGACACTGCCTGTCAAACCATATTAAAATATTTTGGAAAAATGAAACCACAAATGTAAATAAAAGAAAAGAACTAAAAAAAAGGCACAAAGCAGCTATAATACAATATTAAAAAAAAAAAAAAAAAATCACTAGTATTGTTGACAACAAAACCCCAATCTTTCTTAGGGGTAAGCTAGATAAACCATTTCCTCTCTTTCTCCCTCTCTTGTACTGGCTGTACCTTCTTCCACCCCTCCCCTCCCATTTAGAGCCAGGTGGGGTTTATTAGTATAATTGCAGGAGCAAGAACAATGCTTTTCAATTTTGGTGTTGCAATCATTCACTGAAACATTTATTGATTGTAAAAGCCCCATAAGAATTCTGATTATCCTAACATTTTTCCCTGGGAGTGAAAGGGGCAGGCTTTCTTATTTCATTTTATGCAAAATTGCAGTAATTGGTATCTGACCTTTTTGGAATAGACTGTTAAGCTTTACACTGTTGAATTTTTTTCATTGACTCAATTATTTAAAATAGGGATATCTCAGAAGGAGCAACAGGGTGCAAGCAAGAATAGAATATTTAAATGAAACTGAAAACTGATTCTCCACCACTAGCCCATTAACAAAAAACATGCTACTAGCTGAAAATCACAACCTCTGGAGGCTTCTAACACTTGAATTAAAATTTAGCTTTTAAATAATTAAACTAAACCAGCACAAAGAAAGACAAGTGACATTTCTGAACACTTAAAAAAATGTCTAAATGAAAATACAAGGATGGAAAAAAGCAAAAGCTACATCAATATGTGAAAATATATCTCTTAGATATAAAGTTCTTTTTAAATAGTCTAAAGTAAGTTACTGACTCCAAGCACCCATCTTTTTTAAAAATAAAGCAAAGATAGAAAAAGACAGGGCAGCTCAGCAAATTGACTGCAAGTTCAAATGCTTTCCAGAAGTTACCAGTAAATTAATTCTCAATTGGTACCACAGAAACCATATCCTTCTTTCCTAATCTAGGTAATCAAGACAGGAGAAAGGCAACAGACTTGCAATTCATATAGTAAATCCATCAGAAACAAACCTGGGCACAATTCTGTAGACGCTACTTTAGGGCAAACTGAGCTTAAACCATTACTGAAAACTATTCAAGTATATCTGTTTGACCTGAAGTGGTTTGAAATTACTAGCAGCTGAATATACCATTTTCAGAGATAAATGGATATGTTAGAATCAGGAGAGGATAATTTCAAAATTATCAAATGAAAGATCAGATAGTCATCATAAACTAGTATTTTCAGTCCCTTCAGACAGTCTCTTCTGGCTTGAAGTAGTGTCATGAAGTTTCTACTTACATCTTGTGAGACTCACTCCCACAATTAAGCCCTTCTTCAGTCTCTATGCAAGAGCCGCCACTACTTCAGGAGATGCTGAAAAGGCAGCCCTCCTCTTTGGGAAATGACAGTTAACCAGTGTTAGCTTCCTGAAAGCAGGGTATTATTAATTTACAAAAAGTGTATTTAGGGAAAACTACTCCTAAGACAGCACTCATGTTGCTTATCAGTCTGCATTACAGGGCTTGGCATAATTATTTCCTTAAAGTCAGAAACCACTTTCTTCCCCAGCTCCTGGGAGAGTTTCCCATTTGCCTTAGAATCCAATACACAAATTCTCATTTTCCCAAAGCAAATCTGCACTTTCCTTACAAAAAAGGTAAAACACCCCTGGACACCATTGTCCTGCAAGCTTAGGCATGAGTTCAGGAGAGAAAGTGTTTATGTTAAGATTTCGATGTCATAAACTGCAATTTCTCTAACTACAAATACTACTCGTCCACCTTTACCCAAGAGCATTGCTGCCTTCCTCTTTCTTTGCTTCTCAACCTTTTGAAGCCAAATCAATTATAACATTGTTACCCCATTGACTGCATCAGATGCTTTGTTTATAATTAATTACCAAAAGTTATTTTTTATTATTTGGAAAAATGTTGTTTAACATCCAGGACAAGGGTGACTATGGATAGGACCCTTCCACCAACCACATTTAAATATTTAGGTTCTTAGACTATGTACTAGGTGTGACTGGGATCACATTAGCTTCCTTCGTAGCAGCCCATGTGGTGCTGTATTTTGGATTTGTGGCTAAAACAGCGTTGATAATACACCAGTGCTGGCTACTGCTGAACAGTGCTTGCACAACATCAAGCCTTTCTCTTTTTCTCACTCCTCCTCCCTCCCCAGCAAGTAGGCTGGGGGTGGGTGAGAAGTTGGGCGGGGACACAGACAGGACAGCTGACATGAATTGGCCAAAGGGATATTCCACACCATATAACATTATGCTCAGCAATTAAAAAAAAAAAACCTGGAGCAGGGGTTGTCTTCCCAAGTAGCCACTGCTCAGAGACTGGCTGGGCATTGGTCTGCTGTGGGGGATGGTGAGGGATTGCTTTTGCATCAGTGTTTTTGTCCTCTTTCCTTCTCTTATTAAACTGTCCATACCTTGACCTACAAATTTTCTTGCTTTTGCTCTTTCTTTTCTCTCCTCCATCCCACTGCTGGGGGGAGTGAGTAAACAGCTGCGTGGGGGCTTATCCGCTGTCTGGGGTCAACCCACCACAGACTACAAGCATTTGCTTGTAAAATACACTTCCTTAGTTTGATTGTACTGAGAACAATAACAAAAAATATAACATCACTAGAAGATACATGCATTGCGCCCTTGCCATTTACTATCAGTAATAATATTTTTACTCTTTGCTACAATAATACTGTGTTTTCTGCTCCTAATGATATACCTATCTTTAGTAATCATGCTCTTATAAGAAGGTCCCTCAAGAATTTCAAATAAGGTTGCCATTGTCATTCTGTTTCATAGCTTTACAATTAAGTTCTCAGCAAGAAGTTTTCATAGCACTCATGCAGTGTAATGTCAGCAACTCACAGTTTACATGGAAAATGTTATTTTCCAGCATCACACTATTCAGCAGTCCACCTGTTTGGGCACAATCTCCAAATAATGAAGTTGTGGCATTTACGTGAAGTCATTTCGTTACCTAAAGTTCTTTCATTATCATATACTGAAGCACCTAAGAAAGAAATATAGGAAGGAAAATGCTTGTCTTTCTGCTACTACAGCAGTGGGGAAAGAAAAAAAAAGAAAAAATCAGGTGCCAAAAATGAGACAGTGCCCCAGGATTTTGTTCATGATGGAAAAAGCAAGTAGATTTGTCACAATCACTTCCATTCCACTTTGTAAGAGCTCACTATCAATCTGTATACAGGCATCCATAATTTACAACAAATCCCAAAGGAGCTTGCATTGTGTGACAGAGCATTACAAATGCTATACAAAACCCAGGTGAAACTTGGTAAGACAAACACATTCCATCTGACTGAGTCTCCAGTCTAGTGGAGTGCATTTCTCCTGCTCACCAATCACATACCAAATTTAATCACAAAACTTTGAGTTAAACAAATTTTCAGCTTATAACAAAAAACCTAATTCCTTCTGTGGATTATTGTAGACCTTTTGTATCCAAGGGTCAATTTGATCCCCAAATATGTTATTTTGATTTTTAACTTAGAAATTATCTAATTAATACATTAAGAAATAATTTTGAATTATATATATATTTAGTGAATGAAAAGAAAGTCTAAGCAACCTTCAGATAAACTTTGAACATTGCAAACTCAATTTGTCATCTTCTTTATGACTTATCAGATATAGATCTTCATAGCAGCGTGAACCATTTCCTTTAAAGAAAGAATTTTTTTTTTTTTTGTGGGAGCAGTTGTAAATGGTCTCTGAAACTTAGAAATTATATTAGTTCTGATAATTTATTTCCCTCTGCATGTGTGTAATAAAAACTAGACAGTTCACAATACCATTTTTTATTCAATTAAAAATTTAACCAAAAAAAGAATTCTGAATCAATACTTTTAATGCAACTTTAATCAAAATTTGGTGTCAATATTTAGTATCTCTCTTATATACTAACAGCATGTCTCCATGTAATTTTATTTATAGTTTCTTCTATCGCTTAAATCTTCTTCAATGTTCTGTCACTGGAAGTCTTCTCTGAGACTTCCTTAGACAAATGAATGCAAATTACACATTTCTTAAGATTGATCACTAGGTTGTTTCAAAACATACAATTCAGCTTTATACACAAAACTGTTTTCTTACCCTTCGTTGACTGATATTTTGTATTATTTTTCTTTTTATAAAAAAAGTCCTTGATGTTTTTATTGCAGTAACTTTAAAAGTCTAAGCCTTGTGTAATTACACAATCAATTGTAATTGCACGACTCAAGTTCTCATATACTATTTTCTTGAAATAGTAAAAAATAAAAATTAAAATTATTAAATAAAAAAACTTT
>NW_008794458.1:2890860-2893570 GCF_000699145.1 Aptenodytes forsteri | reverse complement strand
ATACTCTATCATGTTAATCATCCTCAACCAGCATAACAAAAAAAAAAAAATCCTATTCCTATGAGATGCTTGTAATGTTGTAGGTAATTGGATACCATGCTGCTGATTCTCATTATTTCTTGAAAGTGCTCATTTCCATTATCTTAAATCTTTAAAGACAGTAAATCAAGCCTTGTTTTAATTATATTTTATGCTCAAGAATTTCACAGTAAATTGTTGTTACAGTGAGGCATTATTCCTTTGCTCATTCTTTTTAAACAGTGCATCTAATTCGCCATCTTTTGGGGATCTTGAGTTCATTTTCAGTGCTTATTAATTCAACTAATAAAGTTTCATACAACTTATGCTACAAGTTCAATTTTTTAGTTAAAAAAAAAACCCACAACATTTCCTTCTCTTGGAAGGAAATGCTTGCCAAAATGCTTGCTTCACTGCTTGCCAAATACGATGTTAAATCATGAGGATTATTACCACAACAAACAGTAACCAATAATCTAATTTTAAATACTCTGTAACTAGTATAATGAAAATACAGTAATAATTGTTAATCACTAACAAACATATGTAAATACATTTAATCCTAGATACCATTTTCTTCCTATCTCCCTATCTATATTTTTGGTTACTTAGCACTCAACATCTTTGAAAGATATAACTTTAAATCCTCCAAAACAGATTGATCCAAATAAATAGGTGACTAAAGACAGGTAAGACTGAGTTTTATATGACAGGCTTCAATTTAACTACATTAATCTACCAGGTGTATCATAATGGGTCACTTGAAGATTCCTGTCATATAATTTATATTCCCCCCTAAGTCTACTCAGTTTCAGTTTTTTGTTTGCTTGGGTTTTTCTTACCAAAAAAAAAAAAAAAAAGAAAATCCCAAATCCCCTCAAAACCAAAACACCCTTCAAACCACCTTAACTTTCTGAAGACTTGGTGCTTTTACACCAGCTATAATCAACTCATGATTATAATTAGCAGGAAGAAAGAAGCAATTTCAAGGAAGAGACTCTGCCCTACATTCCCTTTCCTTCATCAGGCTGCTCTTCATTTGTAAGCGTACTGAGCTTTCTACTCAGACATACATGTTTAGCCAATTATCCTGAGCTTATTGACATGAGGTTCATACTGGGGTAATTTTACTCTTTAGTGAAGTTACTTTTAATTCAAACAGTATAAATAAGGGTAGACTAGATTCAGCTGGAGAGCATTCATTTTTATCTTCAGCTTAATTTACTTTTGTTTGTAGAAGTCCAGACTATTGAATAACAACAACTTAAAGCCACATTTTGTTGAGAGTAACCAGGTGTGTATATAGGAGCACCAATCTACACTTCCTGCATGACAGCAGTTCTTGTATTGCACTAACTCATTTTAAGTAAACAGGATACAAGCTTTAAGACTCATAGCTGGAAGGCTTCTTACAGATCCTTCTAGTCTACATAAGGAGCGTGCTTTGCATTAATTCAGATAATTCCCAGGGCCGGTGTCGAAAGGAATAGCAAAAGTTTCTTTAGGGGAAAAAAAAAAAAATCCTTATGTATGGCATTGCATCATCACCTTTATTTACTTTTTCCTCCTAATACCTTGGAAATGCTGTTATATTCATTTCACAGGTGAGATCTGATGAACTGAGAAAGAAATATGTGGAGTTACTCAGACAGTAAGTACTTAATTACTTAGCTCCTGAAAGCATTTTTCCTTAATCGGGCCTTAGTCAGATGTTCAGTTCATCATAAATGCTTAAGCACTTTTCAAAATTATGTAATATTCCAACTTTCCATTCCTAGGATGCTCATGACAGAATTAGATTTGAGTCTTATTTCCCATAAATCAGGCTAACTTCTCTCTCTAAGAGAAGAAACTGTGGACACGTATTAGAACTAATCTCCTGACAAGGAGAGAAATTATCTTTTCTCTTATGAAAAAGCATATTTCAGCATGCATTGAGACATGCAGTAGGGAAAATATGAGATGAGTAATAGTTGTGTGTTGAACACAGTACTTGGTATCCTCTGTATCTGAAGCAATGTCTAGATGCAGACACCTCCAGTGACTGGCTGGATTAAGTATTAAAACATGCTCATCCTTATGCTGTCCGTAACACTAAACTCCTTCCAAACACTGCTCCCTCCTTGTTTATGACAGGTAAAGGAAAAAACTAGCACGTAAGCAGGTAACAACACATAAACAAACAACAACAAAGTCCAACTATGAAGGTAGGTACCTGTCTTACCAATATTGAGATTGTTCTCATCTTTGCCTTAGTCTTTCCTTTACATACTAAATCTGTTTTAAGTTCTTAATTTCTGTTCACTTGAGGTTGTGCACTACTCTAGTAAGAGACTGCGTCTTCACTTGCTTTTCCTGTTTTTTGCAATCCATGCACTAGAAAAATCTCTGCATTAAAAAAAACAAACCAACCCAAAAAACCCCAACCAAACACAAACAATGCCACTCACAGAAATGACTCTTATTTGTTCAAGCATAGCTATTAGAGAAGAATAGAAATAAGGAGAAAAATTAAACTGCTCCCTGCTTCATAGCTTTCCCTTTTTGTCTAATCTGCATATTTACCATACTAGCCTGCTGCTTTAGAATTGATGTAATATGTTGATTTGCAAGTGTCCTAGTTTCAGCTGGGATAGAGTTAATTTTCTTCTAGTAGCTGGTACAGTGCTGTGTTTTGGATTTAGGATGGGAA
>NW_008794458.1:2887780-2890780 GCF_000699145.1 Aptenodytes forsteri | reverse complement strand
GCGGGGGGGGCTGCTGCTTGGGAACTGGCTGGGCATCGGTCGGCGGGTTGTGAGCAATTGCATCGTGCATCACTTGCTTTGTATATTCTTTTATCATTATTATTTTCCCTTCCTTTTCTGTCCTATTAAACTGTCTTTACCTCAACCCATGAATTTTACTTTTTTTTCCCTGATTCTCTCCCCCATCCCACTGTGGTGGGGGGTGGAGTGAGCAAACAGCTGTGTGGTGTTTAGCTGCCTGATGGGTTAAACCACAACAGCAAGATGAAGCTGTTATGTAATTTTTTGTCATGCCTCCATCATAAAATACTGTCAAACTCGGACATGTTCATCATTCCAAAGCGATTATGTTTCCTTTACCATAACCCACTCATTCTCATAGATAACTTGCTTTACATCATTTTCCTACCAGTCAATATCACACAAATTTCAGAAACTGAAAATTCATAAATTGTTCTAATGTGAATCCCATTTCAGTAGAAATATATAATCTTTCTCAGTTATGCCCAGACACCAGAAGGGCTGCTTTGAGGCTAAACATTTTTTTTTTTTCCTTCTCACCAAAACATTAACATACATAGAATCAAAATGCTGACTGATATAGCCTAAAACTTCTGCTTTCATACTTTAAGATCCCATATTACAAATAGTACATGAAGGTTCTCTGGAGGCAGTAGAAGTGTAAAAGATGTAAATAAATAAAAATAAATTAAAAAAACCCCCATTGCTAAATACCATCTTGAAAACACCATGGTATTTACTCCCACTTGCGCTTTAAACCACATTACTTCTTAATTTACTTAACTTTACATAAGAAAAAGCATAACTATTTTGATGTTGATTCTATATGATACTACTTAAAGCTTTTCCCTCTTCCACCAAAATTACAACTTCAAAGTATTTTATCCTTCCCAAACCAAACCCTAAATTCCTAAGCTGTCACTGACTTTGCCTCACTGGTTGTCTAGTTGCAGACAATAATACATCTTACATACTTTTTCTTAATGTCATTTCAATTAATGGAGTGAAAGCAAGAACAGATATGAAGTTTAACAGAATATCTTCTTTGAACAAAAGGTAGTTGCCTGCAAGTATTTCAAAAACAAACCAAAACAACCCCCCAAAAGAACAAAGCCAAAAAAACCCCAGACTACCACCAAAAAACCCCACACAAATCACAATTCTTGTTTCTATTCAGGGGAAAATCATACCTCTGTTTATTATATGAAAAATGCTCTATAATCTGCTGGAACTGCCGTTAGAGCAGGCAGTGCAGTATGGCCATTTTGAGCTACCAACTTTATCACTGAAAGTGTCAAAGATCCACCGCATTAAAACAAAGACACAGTTATGTGCAGCATAACGTTCTATTTTAAAGCCTTGCTGAAAAAGAACTGAAAAATCAGAGTATGCATTCTACAGTCCCCTCAGATTAACAGATGCTGGCAGTGGTCTCCTCATTGCAGATATTTTTCTTACTGTGAAATATTGGTCAAAAATGCCCTGAAAATACTGATTGCTATGTCTTTTCTTCCCCTCCCTAAGTCCCTTCTCCTATTTTCCCTAGCAATGTTTAGCCAAAGTTATTGTTCAGTATATCTCTCATTTTTATGTTTACTTGCATAATCAGTATTTATTTGTTTTTAAAGTGAAAGTGCAGCATTATATATCAACAGCAAAAGGAAGTTAATTAAATATAAAATTCTGAGTAGACAGTAATTTTATCCCTAGAAGCCATATACTTCTCAGACTTTTTTTTTTTAATACACAAGTATTAGTACAGAATGAATTTTCAGTGTTCAGTAGCAGAAGAGCCAACCCCCCTCACTTTAGTATCTAAATTAGCACTTCTCTCTGACATAAAATAGACACAACTTTTAAAAAATTACAAAAAATGCTAACTTTTTTCTTTCCTGGTGACAGACAACATATATCTTATTGTAAAGACCTATTTCATGTGTCTTTTAAATAATAATGAAGTTACAATGTTAGGAACATCATCCCTATGTTAGGAACATCCCAATGTTAGGAACTAGTACCAGTCAACAATAACACAAATAAGCAGAAATTCAGAACAGAGGACACTGCTTGGTGTCATTATCAGAATAATTTTCTGCCCTTCTGTGCATATGCTCCATACGCATCAGTGTCATCTCCACAAGCCAGCATGAGCTGTTTTGTTACAAGAGAGAGAATTTTGTCTTCAGTTTCAGCAAGCAAAACTGAGTTCAGGAGATATGGCTTCTGTCCTGGCACATTTAACCAGTGAAGTGACCTGTGGAAGAACCACTTCTGAAATGCAGTATTATTGTCAGTTGCAACCTGAAGAAGAAACTAAAGAAAAACAAAACAAAACCCTCTCAACATTGCAACTTGCAACCTGAAGAAGAAACTAAAGACAAACAAAACAAAAAACAGTAACTGTTACTTTTGCATGAGACATGCTATTCAAAGCTGAATTATCACAGCCAAGTATGTTATTTTTTATTCAAAGCTGAATTATCACAGCCAAGAATATGTTATTTCTTTATTTATGAAAGTTATATAAAATATTTTTTGAAAAGGAAAAGCAGATAATGGAAAATAACTTCTTGCTAGAATGGCTAAAACTATAAGAAAGGTTTCTTAAAAAATTTAGAGAAATAAGAATGTAGTACTTGGAGCCATTCTCATTACTCAAGAGGTGGTCATGTTGTCAAGGTGAAAAACCATTAGTGGGTAAAGCCATGAATATTTCTCCATAAAACTTTGGGATCATTCAGAGGATATCTGTGCAGAGTGTAATTGGGTCTTTGAATGCCATTGAGATAATTAGAGGGGATAGAGATGTCCTAATTTAGTCATCTAAAGAATAGACACCAATTTCTAGTGAAGAAATACTTAGACAGCTCTGAAGAGAAAGCAGTTTAACCTTTAAAAAGAATTAAAAAAATCAAACACTAGTATTGGAAGAGGATACAGGGATGTTGACCCTCTCCCCCCCCCCCCACCCCCCAAAAA
>NW_008794458.1:2884501-2887675 GCF_000699145.1 Aptenodytes forsteri | reverse complement strand
AAAAGAAACCCCAAAGGAAAGCATTTGAATTAAGCTATTAAAATTATTAAGATAAAATTGAGAAAGAAAACCTTTAGAATAGAAATAAATGCTTATATTAACTGTATCAGAGGAAACAAAAATACAGTGCTTTGTGGAAACTGTTGCAAAGCAGTTGGTCCTGGTAACGTATCTATAGCAGTATGGTTCACGTTTTCACTAACTTCATAAAGGCTGTGCACGATTTGTTAGAAACTAATTTAGTCATGAATATAAATTTTCTGGCAGTTGGGAAAAAAAAAATCTTTATTATGCATATTTTGCAGCTCAACTTCCTCCTTTCCCTTCTAAAATGTGCTACTATGGCACTTTCTTACATTAACTTCTGACTATATAAATTATAAACCAGCAGGGACCATTAAAAAAAGTCTCACAAGACACATACTTGTGATACTTATCTACAAGGACATCTTATTTATAACTCAATAAGATACTGTACTAAAATTATAAAATTTTCCTTTATGTTCCTTCACTGTGTCTAATTCTTTTTTTCACCAAAGATTCAGCTTTGTGGCTTGTTGTGAAAACTAGAAAGATTCTTTTCAAATAGAAGCTTACATAAAATGTGATTATAGTTCACAGTTATTTTAACCTTCCATTATTATACACTAGGGGAAAAAAAAAGAAAAACAAACAGGAAAAAAAACCCCAAGAAATATCTTCTTATTAACTGCTCTCAACCCTCCCTTTAAAAAGAAAAAAAAAAATTCAGAATATTACAATGATTTGACAGTATGAATTCGGGCAACAACGTGTACCATTAACAGCTTTCAGTATGCCTTAGAAGCAGGGAAAGGGAAGACTTTGTGAGTGTTGACCAGTGCTCCACCAGTGATCACGTTTCTGAAAACAGGGGGAACAAAGTGATATTTGGGGGATGGGGTGGTGAAATCCTTGTAGAACTTGCCGTGACGCCATTCAGAGGTTCAGTTTGATCTCTGTGGTTTAAGCAGCTACAAAAGCAAGGGAAAAAGTGAGAGGGGGAAAATGCAAACAGATGAGCAGGTATCTTTCTCTTCCCAGATGAAAATCTGTGCATAATAGTTACAATCCAAATGCACTTTTCACTTTCATAGTTCACTATCCTGTGCAATATTATTGCTCTATCACGTGTATAATAAAAAAAAGCCTTTCAATATGGTTATATAAATACTTTTAAAAAACAGCAGCGAAGGGCTAACAACGATAAGAAGAATCAGGAACCTACTTTCTCAATATACTAAAAGCTCTTTGTGCATAGTCCAGCAAAAAGATGAATGAGAGGGAATATGGTTACTGTTTTATAAGTGCATCAGCTGAGAACACACAAGGGCTGCAGGGGAAATAAACTATTTAACTAAGCAACAATACTGGCACAGAAACAAATGTGTATAGATTGACCATAAATAAATTTAAGCTGACAACAGACCTCTTACAGGCTTACAAGAAACAGTAGAGATGGTAAAAGTACGATGAAAACCTGTACTTTTAAATGGAACTGATAAAGCGATGCTGTGGATTACATAAGGCTGTTCTTACGACAGCCCATGGCTAGACTTCAGCACACTGGAAATTCTTTCCAATCCAATATTTTTAGGACTGAACTTTTCTTCCCCTAGAATAGAGTTGGGGGGGGGGGACGGGACAAACAAAAAACATGAAAACCAAGATTTACTCTTAAGAACAAAGAAAATCATACAATTCCTCTTGACTTCTTACAAGACATACATAAAATGGATGAAAGCAGACTTAAAATCAAAACAAACAAACAAAAAAAGCTTCTAATTTGGAGATCTGAGTTTTTACAACCTAAGTCACCATTATTACCTTTCTGAGAAACCCGTTAAATAGAGCAACTTTTGTGAAATTTGGCAATTTTCTTGAAGTCCTTTTCCTTCTCTTTTAGTTTTGTTTTAACATCAAGCACAGAAATATGCACAGTGCCTGGAGAGAAAGGTCAATGTATTCTGATCCACAAGATATATACACAGAAAGAAAAACAAACCAAACACACACCAGTTCTGAGAAGGTCTTTACTTTTTGAAAGCAAATCTTTTCACTGAGAACTCTGTTACATTTTTTATGCCATCACTAGGCACTGTACAACCAGAGCACCAGCCATGAGCATAGCCTTAATGAGGAGTATATTAGTGGTTTTACTTAAAGCACTTCAGAGCATCAATCCTGAAGCAAATGAGGACATGTCAAATCTAGAAGAGCATACGCTAATTTGTTTTGATAAAAGAAGAATGCTAAGATTCCTTTAAAACCTCACATGAAGGTGGAAATGTAAATAATGTAAGAAATGAAGTTAAGCTTTCCTGCTTTAAAAGCAGAAAGGATACCTTGTGTTTTCTGTTACGCTTCCCATTTATGCTACCATAAGACAAAACATTCTCATTCAAGTTAAAGACTAAGCATTTGCTATTCTGAAAACTGTGACATAAAATACTCAAAAAAAAAAGGTCAAATGTGTGATGAGTATGAGAGCAAAACAAAGGCATATATTGCACTGCAGCATAAAGCCCAGCCATTTTAATACCCACTTCTTCCATTTCCCATTAATCTCTCTTTCTTTCACATAAAGCTAGGGAGTATTAGACTTTGCTCCCTTCTTTGATTGAAGTCCTCTGATCCATTTACAGTTAGAGATAGAGGAGCTAGCACAAATGCTAATCATTATACAAATAAACACATATGCTGTTAGCTAAGTATTCCTTTGCTCTTCAGTTCTGTACGCTACGTTACTAAATGCTGTCATGGAAAGTAACTTGAAAAACAATCGGTATCAACAGGTCATCACTCTCTTTAAATTGTCAGAAATTCTGCATGTATTTCCAGCATCATCCAAGTTGAGTGGAAGAAGAAAAAAAAAAAAAAGACCACAAAGTCAAACCAAACTCTCAGAAAGTCTGTCTGAATAAACAAGGTGTTCACTTTCTTTATGCAAACATAAATCTGGGTCACACTTTAAAGTAAGACTTTATATAGGTTTCAAGGTTTCAGATAGCTTAAAATATTAATGACGTTAGACATCCACTCAAGAGACACACTATGTTCACAGGGCATTGTAACCACAGAACTACGAGCAACATTAAAATAATCCATCACTTTATAGAAACAATTTACCTTTTATATAATAATATATTATGTATA
>NW_008794458.1:2875690-2884289 GCF_000699145.1 Aptenodytes forsteri | reverse complement strand
CTCCCTCATTACATGGTATTGTAGTAAAACCCACAATGATCTGCACTATTCAGAAGCCAATTTATATATCTAATCCTCAGTATTGGATATATAAAAACATATTTAAATTTGAATGATACAATGGTATATAAAAATTGTTTTCTGTGCATCTCCTTAATCTTCAGTGACTTCAAATATTGTGGAAAGAAAGGAGGCAAAAAAAGGGGCACCAGGAGCACCAGTTATGAAAGCTTCCAAAGTAATTTATATCACCTGTTCCACCAACAGACCAAATATCTTTCTCTCAGAGTAATAAAAAATATATATCCTTGACTAGATGGGAATAAATAAAACTATTCTACTAGGTAAAGCATGCCACCAAGAGGTAGGCTGCAGATATTTACATGAAAATTGACTTAATTTAGTACATATTTTAAGGAACAACATATTGCCTAAGAAGAAAGATAAAACACTGACTATAAAATGGTTGATATTTTATTCCCTATTTTTTGCATTTTGATGAGTGAGTAGGTAAGTGTTTAATGAAGTCTTATGGACGCTGGTGAATGATGGTAGTTCCTCATTCAGGATAAATAACTTTATTTTTTGAGCCAGAGCTCCAAAGAGAAAGCACATTAGTCCCAAGTCAATCATGTTGCTGGCTTGAAAAACTAGCAAAACAAGCAGAATAGACACCTTCTAACACCCATCTCTGTAACTGAATTTACCACTAAACTAAATCCAAACTTGATTCAAGCCACCAGGATACAGCTAACAATCTGTCTGACGTGGCCAGAACAGAGGTAAGAAACAGAAAGGGATGAGAGATCTAAAAAGAACTGTGAAGATTTGTGTTTAAAGAAACCTGGGGTAAAGCATTAACAATCCAATTCTATATGCTGATATGAAGGTGCAATTTTCAAGCAAAATGGGACAATGAAAACTTAGAATATTCCTAGAGATGAGGGAATCAAACATGGAAGTTTACCAGAAAAGGAAGCAGCGGCTGCTAAATAGGCGGAAATGGATTATCAAAGACATTGCAAATATATCTCTGGATCCAATCTGTATTATTAATAATGAAATTGTAGTTCATTTAATGACATAAAAAAACCACTGAAAACATGGTGCATTCAGTTTATAAAACTAAGAGAAAATAATGTAAAGATTAAGGAAAGCAATTAATTTAAATATAGTATCATACAATGGTCAAGTAAAGAATAATTGCTATAAAAACACTGCATGCAAGGACAAATAATTGTAAATGTCAAAGAGAAGCACCTGATGTAGATTGTGAAACAGAAACAGCAATTTGAAAGACTAGCAGAAATGCAAGGACTTGCCCTACTAATTCTAGGTAGCAGAGCACTCCTAAATAGAGTTTGGATATTGAATCATCAGTGAAGCAAAATGCAAAGAACAGAGGCAAAAATAAAAGATCCAATGGTTAAGACAGTCCATTCCCAGGAATTTACTGAGTTGACTGAGCTTTAAGAGGAAGAATAAAGATGACCAGAATGATTTACTCAGCCTCTGTGAAGCTGCACAGGAGTTGTGTGTATAATACCTTTAGGCAATCACTTGGTCAGGTCTCAAGCTGCTGAAGCCAATTCTGTATACGCTGTCTGAAGGAACAGACACACATATGAACAGGTCCTAGCACGTGAACATGCGTTGACCAAATGACTTACTCCAGACCCACTTCCTTCAGACTCAATCCATAGCATAAACCACCACTTAGGGAGTACAATCAGGAGATGGACTGAATGTAAGCTGAAGCGACAAGCAGAGTGGTAGTACAGGACTAATCAAAGAAGTGTCATTTCACACAGACCAGCAGTCCCATCCTTCCATGATGGAGACATCTACACTGACAGAGCCCTACCAGCAGAGATGGAGGGAGGTGTAATTAGTGGAAGGACTGGATTAATACCCTCATTAAAGAATATTACAATAAAATATATACATATACACACGCCTCTATTGTATAACCTTTCAGGGTGGATTGAATGCGAGATCTGAGAAAGCTTTAGGTGCTTATACTGATTCTTTTTTTTTCACCTGATGTTTATGTTTCTTATTTTTGTGCAGAGAACATAAAACAAACAAAGCCAATGCCCTTGCCCTCTAAAAAACAAATTGGGGGATTAGTCGATGCAGTTAGCAATATCCTGATTACCTCCAGCATACAGCAGTGTTAAAATTAGATTAGGCTTATAATGTACTGTCACATCTGGATTGATTCAAACATAATCATTAGATAAATACTTAGTAACTACACTGTGTTGCCTTCTAATAAAATATGTATATTTCCATATGTTTTGTGGGTTTTAGAAAAATATTTAAAGAAAATTAATTTTTTTGTTTTCAATGTTCATACAATGTTTTGACTACATGTTTGTCTGTGATGGGCAAATGGAAAGGATTGTGAAATACACAGAGCTGCAAGATCATCTTAGCTTACAAACATTACTTACTGAGCAAGGCACATACGAGGAAAGCAAAACACAATTAGAGAATACAGTTTGAGCAGAGGCTGCTCTGTGCTCTGCTGGGTGAGATGCTGGGTCAAATTCATCCTTAATGTAACACCCTAATGATTTTATTATCATTGAAGATACCCAAGAGATTATCTGACTTGTGAAACACAGGGCGAGCATGCTTAGAAGCCGTAGTTTGCAGATGAGCACTAAGAAGCATCCCATCATAAGTCAAGCAATGTTATCTAAACCTGTTCTTAAAATTTTATTTCAGGCTTGTGAATATAAAGCCTTTGATCACAAACAATAGCTTTGCTAACACCTCCTGCTCTCTCAAAATCTTGACGAGGACAGGGATATGTGAAGCAGCCCGCATTAGAAGGGCAAGACTGTTTTCTGCACTTGTGTCAGAAAATTGGTTCCAGCTGAGATCTCTGCCTCCAAAGAGCAACACTGACACTTTAAGAAAGCCTAGGTGAGCTGCCAGGACTATATTCCTCTTTCCAGTTCTTAATTTTGGGGGTAATAATACCAGTATGACCTTCCCCACTCTTTTACAAACAGCAAGGTACATTTTCCAATTTAGTGAATGCTTGGCACGTCTGCCTCTTCAGCAGGTACTTTAGCTGCTAAACTCTACCAAACTCAACTCAGAGGGGGTTGAAACTTCCAATTTGGCTGCAGTGAGAGAAATCTGCCCCTGCTGGGCTCTAAGCTGCAAAACTTCAGCACAGAAGCAGGATATTTGCAATTTGAGTTGAAGAAGATTAAGGGAGCCATGTGTGGCCAAAAGAAAAGAAAAATATCTATAGCATAAAAGCTGTCTCAGATGTTACTCAAGGAGGCAGTAGAAACATGGGTCAAAGCCTTTCTGAGTACAATATCAGTAGTTTCTAACTTCTGATAATGAGATGGATAACTGCAGGGTGAATGATCAGCACTGATTGTAAATGAATCCTGTCAGAAGGTACACCTGTTGTAAGAAATTCGTAGCTTAAAGAATGTGTGGCATGTTCTGAAAAGCAACTGTTGCTTTGATGCTAAAAGGCAACATAACTCTAAACCAGCTAATGCTAGGATAAATCATTTGAACGTGATAACTATATTCTAGGTACATTTTTAATTCTTAAGGAACTTAACTTTGTGAGCATTCCACTAACATATATCTCTAACTTGTATGACAAAAAAAAATTTTAATTAAAAAAAAAAAATCTTATAAATACAGAAAAAAAAAACCAAAACCACACTACTGTCTTGAAAACACTGCAGCACAACTACTTTCAGCTGTCATTCCTTGCCGCCACTACAATAAGTGAAACAGGGATCCTTTCTCTCTTCATCAGTTTCCTACAGGTTGTTCATATTGTTCAGAGGCAATGCAGATGCAGAAGTTTTCTTCCAAAGAAATTACTTTCTTTGCTCATAGCACAGAAACAGCTGTAACGTCTGTGAGAAACCAACAAAAATGCTCCTAGTTTCATCATTCTTTTGTATCTATGTGTCTGAGAGAGCAAGAGAGACGGGCAAACACAGATTTCTTACACATTTATGGGACAAACCTCCTAAATATGAGATTAGGTCAAGATACTAGATACCATCTGGAAAAGCACACAGTGGTTTGATTCTTTCATCTGCTTTGCTTTGCTTTTCAGGTCCTTATTTAACTATGACTAACTATGTTGCACCATAGGACACACCATGCGGCAGTAATCTTGTTTTGACATTTACGTAACTTCAATGTGATAAAAATTTCAGTTTATTATTTGGTGGTGTGGGTTTTGTTGCAGGGTTTTTGAGGGGTTTTTTGCTAGAATAGAATTATTAGGAGAACCAGATATTTCCTATAGTTGACAACATATTTATTCCCCTAGTAAAGAGAGATAATCTGTTAGTTTATTGCTTGATTTACATCACTTCAGTCTACAGTTCAAAACTTACTGCACCTATCTAAATAATCAGTAAGTTATTTTATTTGTATTTGTGCATATACGAAAGAAATCGGTGGGCTTACTTACTGAATTCGTAGCACATTCAGTATTGTGCATTTGTTCTGAGGTTTAGAGAGCACTGGAATAAAGTGACTATAACAGTCAGTAGCTGGGAAAGTAAGGGGAAGAAATTGAAGTAACAACATAAAAGAGAAATGAACCCAAATTAAATAAACTAATTCAAGGCATAAAGTAACTGGGTAATTCAAAGCATAATCAGTCAAGTAACCAAGTTTTCTGAGACAAAGATTTGTGGAAGAGTGCTTCAAAGGTGAATTTGAACTTACAGCTGAGTTTACAATCAAATTTGAATGCATATGGACAAGAAATTGTAAGTAAATCCAGTCAGGAAGTGTTGATATTCCTTTTTTTGATCAGTCATAACAAAGCAACAGTGTTAAACATTTGGGATATTTCACCTTTATCTTAACATTTTTTTAAACATCCATTAAGCTGTCAAGGTGTTTTATACCTTGTAATGAAGCTTGTGAGAGATGAATGGCAGGCATTAACCACTATTTCACTCTCACAGAGTGAGAGGGAGAGAGGCTGGAGGGGTGATTTGCACCTTGGGTGTCTTCAAAATATTGCAAGGACGTTTGTTCTTTATTAGTGGTACTTGAATACCAAAAATCTGCTGAAAGCTTCACAGGGGAAAGAACAAAAAGGAAAAAAAACCCTTCATTTGAGTAAGAACTGAATATATTAATATATTGAATTCTAAGCATTAGCTGTGACCACTACATTAAAGTTTCCTATTCCTCCATGCAAATTCCCATACAATCTCTGAAGAAGCTTCTCCCTGAGGATGGTCCAGGCAGGGAAACAAAACAACCCTCCCCCCCTCAAACCAAACAACCCTCCCCAAGCTCTGTCCCCAAAATGCACAGCATTAAATGTAAACATGGTTATTTATATATTAAATATGATTTTATAAGGTGAAATCATTCAAAATACATCTAGTATTGATACAGAAATAAGACTATCAAATAGGGTGGGGGTTTTTTTGCATAACAACTTAAATGCTGATGCCATTCATTACTTGTTAAAGTAGACATGAAGAAACAGATTTTAGCTAGGATTCTCAAAAGCCTAATTGTATTTCATTGCTATGCCTACAACACCATTACTACTAAAAGCTTTAATTAGACTACAGATACCATAGCATATGCAACTCATTTTTCAGTTCACGAATACAAAGCACAGAATATTTCTCAACTGGTAAAGATGTAATTGTACATATTTTATCTAATTGTACATATTGTATCTAAATGAAAACTTGCAATATAATAACTCCCTAATGTTAATGGTTAACATTACAATGTAAAATTACAGTGATGTTGCTAGATTAGTTACTAATTAAAAACAACAATACAGAGGCAGTACGGAATATTTATCTCAATAGGCACTGGGGATAGCCAAGTGGTTTACTTACCAAAAATAAAAAATGGTTTATCCAAAGGAGAGATGATGGTTTTTTAAATATTACTTAAATTTAAAATTTGTCTTTAAAAATCAAATATAAAGACAGTAATGAGAGTCAGAATATCACTTAACAACCAACATTTGTACTTCCTTGCAACAGAATTTCAATTGCTATTAATGCCAGATGAAACACGAAGCAAATTTCAGAAAATGGATTAGAAAAGTGAAAAATTAAAGAACTCTAACTGCAGAGATTGTCTGGGAATGTTCAGCCACAGAATAAACACTGTTATAAGTAGCTGAATACACACCAAGCAGACAATATGCTTATGAAAATGTTACACAGACTAGCTCAGTATGGAGTTATGTTGGCAAATTTCAAATACATTAAACCTGAGATGGGTATTATGAAAAGTTTTTGAAAGGCTTCTAAATTGAACAGTCTCCCTCTGCTTCTATTCAGCTTTAAAATTCATTTCATTTATCCATACCAGTAGCAGCCAGACAGGTAAAAATACAGAGAACAAAATGCAACACAAAGAATCAGTGAGTGTTCAGGGTGGTTTCTATAAAATATACCATCACTAAGAATCATTGTCACAAGGGAAGATGATATCTGTGTGAACTTGCCACACACAAGACACACACAGAGGATTTTTTTCTTGTAGTTTTATAAATGGGATACTAAAATGCTGTTGTAATTTACATTACAAACAGCTTCCATCATTAAATGCAAGCCTATATAGACCTTATATGAGACAAACATACATTTCACTTAGGATTAAGGTTCCTGATTCTTGCAGAATATCTTCTCTTGAGATAATAGTTTGAATACATTTTTATGAATAACTTTAGTTTTAAAGGATACCTTTTGGTTTTAAAGGAACCTTGGTTAAAGTTATTTATATTTGCTCACATACATATCATTCACTAAAATTTAATTATGCATCTATAACCTGTTTTGCTTAATTCTGAAAAGAGTACATATTTTAAACCCCTTTTTTTAAAATTTTTAGCCCCTCCCTCACCTTAAGAATAAAAATTATAGTTAATAATTTTCACAATTTTGCTTGTCTTTTGCTGTGATGTCTCCATGTATGGAAAAAAAGCCCAAGTGGCTAAAATATTGCATGAGAAAATTACATTATCTGCTTTCCAGACAACACAATAATGGAAACGACTGAAGGGAAAAGCTAATGCCAGGATAGGATGGTCACTGCACTGACTAGCATGGGGGGTGGGCGGTTTGCACCATTGTTCCTACCAGATATTTGGAAGCTGAGTAGGAAGAACCTCATATACATCTGATTTGCTGGATGCAACCTTCAAGAGGTTTCCTTTCATGGATTTCCCCTTCCTTTACCAGCTACCAGTTCGAAATGGGATGTTAAGTGCTATGCTATTTTTTGCTAACACTTATGATCTTCAGTTTTGTCGTGGTTTAACCCCCTCCACCAACTAAGCACCACACAGCCACTTGCTCACTCCCCCCCAGTGGGATGGGGGAGAGAATTAGAAGAGTAAAAGCAAGAAAACTTGTGGGTTGAGATAAAGACAGTTTAACAGGTAAAGCAAAAGCCACGCACGCAAGCAAAGCAAAACAGGGAATTCATTCACTCCCTCCCATGGGCAGGCAGGTGTTCAGCCATCTCCAGGAAAGCAGGCCTCCATCACGTGTAATGGTTACTTGGGAAGACAAGCGCCATAACTGAACAACCCCCCCTTCCTTCTTCTTCCCCAGCCTTTATTGCTGAGCATGACGTCATATGGTGTGGAATATCCCTTTGGTCAGTTGGGGTCAGCTGTCCCACCTGTGTCCCCTCCCAGCTTCTTGTGCCCCCCCAGCCTACTCGCTGGTGGGGTGGTGTGAGAAGCAGAAAGGGCCTTGACTCTGTGTCAGCACTGCTCAGCAGTAACTAAAACATCCCTGTGTTATCAACACTGTTTTCAGCACAGATCCAAAACACAGCCCCATACTAACTCCTATGGAGAAAATTAACTCTATCCCAGACAAAACCAGCACAAGTTTCTGGTTGCAATAATGATTTGTTGATTTATTGTACTATTCAGCTCTTAAAGTTATACTTGTTTCTTGGCAGCAGTAGCAGTAGTTCCCTTCATGAATGTGAAGTCTGTTGTGATACGCACTGTTTAAGCACAGAAGATAGTTCCTATCCAGAAAGCTTATCACTCAGCTACAAACCAAAAGGGAACAAACACATGGGGACATTTAGGCAGAGGACATCACAAAAAAGATGAGATATTGAACTGTTTTCTGCTTATTAGTAATACATCTTTTATTTATTTTCTTCTAAAAGCTCAGCTCTCCAGTCGTTCTCTCTCCAGTATTTTTGAGCTTTCTGGTGTTTCTCAGATCATATGTACTAGTATCCAGGAAGTGAATATTAGAAGCTTATTCAGCTATCCTGATCAGTTTGTATAAACTCTATGCAATGTGTTCCATATGTTTTTAGTTTCATGCACACTGTAAGAGCAATTAAGTGCATAGAATTACAAAACAACCAAGGAGAAAAAAATCCACTAACTTTGCTCATATGTGTGGAAAAAAAACCCATATACATACTGAAAGCCAAACAGTATTAAGTCCAAGCTGCTAAAAAAAGCATATTGAGCCAGTTAAATCCAAATAAGTGCATATATAGAATATGGTATCTGCCTTATTATCTAGGTAGTTGTAACATATGGCTACCAATTTTAAAATTGGTT
>NW_008794458.1:2865640-2874314 GCF_000699145.1 Aptenodytes forsteri | reverse complement strand
GTGTAACGGTGCAGCTACCGCATGGTTTCTATGATTATAATTCCCCAGACACAACGCTTCATTTCCTTTCTAAGCAGCTTGTTGGATTGCAAACCCCACCAGACCTGTGAAACAGTACTGTAGTATTTGGTGGCTCAGAAGTTCTTGATAGACTTGCAATGATGTTCAGTTTCAGAGAAAGCATAACTCAGATACATAGGATATTTCTCATGATTATTATAAAAACAAGGAAAATCGTAAGGATATTAGCAAGTGGTTTCCTACTTTCCACCAAAACCTAACAGTGAAGCTAGACACCAAAATCATCACTAGAACTCTTTCTTTTTCAAAAAAAAAAAACAACTGACAAGTTTGAATACATAGTTTTCTCTAGTAACAATAACAACAGAAGAATAAGGACTCTTCCGATGGGGCCTTACAATGTTAGCATTTGCACAGATCCCTATAGTTATTTACTATTGATGAATCAGCAGATAAGCCCTGTTGCTATTCCCTGCCATGTAGTTTAGCCCTCACAGATTTGTACTCTGCATGGGCAGAGACATAGTTATCAAGAATAGGTAGATGGTAACATTGCACCACTATTAAGAGATTGGAGATGCCCAGACCTAGGCTGTAAAGACAGCAGAATGTGCAGAAACACAGTAGGGGCCCCATCTGACATGCTTTCTATGCTGTACACTTCGTAAGAATTCAGTTTCCCAACTTTTCCTCCAATAGCATGTCTTCCAAAAATGTGTACATTTTCCATGCACACTGGCAGAACACAGATGGAATCATTGTGTCTTGGCTTGTACTTTGAGTACAAAGTATTTTTTATGATTCATCATAAAGTCTTTAGAATATATAGAAAGTGGTATCTTTCAACCAGCAGAAACATAGCTAGGGAAAATTACAGTTTTAGCAAACCAGAATTTCTATCACAGACAATTATGCAGCATAAGGTACAGGTCAAGCATGACAGTATAAACATTTAAAAAAGAAAAAGACAAAATTCGCTATGGTCAGTGACTTCTTTCTATCACTTTTCTATTGAAATTAGTACAGATTAGAAGTATATACTACCTCCTTTGTGGGGAAGAAACCCGAAAATGTTCAATGCTAACTCTTCCACTTGAAGTAAACAAATTAAAACTAGTATTTTCCTTGCATGCTACTAAATGCAATACATTACATACTTGCTCATTAGAAGTGAAATATTTAAAGTGCTCATCCAACAAATGTTAGAATTAAAAAAAAAAAAAATCTAAATGCATAGACTGATAATTTTACTATTTGTTTTCAGATATGATCCTGAAATTACAGAATGAGGTAAAGTACATGAATGAAAATTACTTTTTTCAATACTGTATTATAACCGAAACACTTGAACAATGTTGTGAAGTCACAAAGTATGTGAGATTTCATATAGTCTAATATATTCCAAAACTGTTGTAGCTGCCAGAACCTGTCTAGCGAGGTGTTCAGAAGCTTGTACACCAGAGTAAGGTCAAAATCCAATTAAGTGGATTTTTCTATATCCACTCTATACTTGTAAAGCTTCTAGCATGTTTTGGCATAAATGTACAACTTCTTATGTAATAGCAAACTAGCATCTTGACGGTAGAAATGAAAAATTAGCAGCTGTAATCCTACAAGTTCTTTCTGGCCACCACAGAGGTGTTAAGAGCCATAAACTATAGCTGGAGAAAAATGTGTATGTATTTCCTTTCCACAAGTGTAAAAGCATATTCTCTAAAAGCCATTCAAATTGATCTGATTTGTGAATGAATATTACATTTGTTACTACTTGGGAGAAAATGAACAATTCAAAATAAAGGAGTTTGGGGTTTGGTGGTTGTGGGGGTTTTTTTCAATATATGCATTTTGAAAGGATTTCCTAAATGTAAATATCATTACAATTACAATGGTTCAAACATTATGAACATGGCAAACATTTCATACTGCATGACATGAAACGTCTTATTTTTATTAAGTGGATTAATCTCATCTAACTTTAGATATATAAAGTACAGATGTTTGTATGAGGTAATTTCCCTAGGTTCTTGTGTCTAATCACTTTTGGAATATAACTATTTTGGCTTGTCTTGATGTTCTGCTTTAGGATGACACAAAGTGTGGACTGGGCTTCTCTGACTCATAAAAGTATTTGTGCATGACCAGCTCCAGAGCTGTACCTCTACAAGGTAGACATCCATTTAACCAGAGGAAAAAAAAAAAACACCCACAACTTAATAATTCTTTCTCAAATTTGAAATTCAGTGGGAAATTCAAAAGGTTCTGTTTTTCAAAACAACCAGAGACAGTCATGTCCCCTCTGCTTCACCATATAAATAGATATTGTTTCATGTGTAGATATTGTTTCTACCATCAAACAAGAGACAGTTGAAAAACAGAGGAACAGGATGATATCCTTTCTTTGCTGATGGCAGTGGTAAAGTTCAATTCAAATGTAATCAGAATTTCATGCTTCGGGTGTATCATTTGCTGTATTTTAAAGATTAAACTTCAACTCTGCGGTGAGAACTGCTTAGACAAAACTAGTCATCTATTCAAAGCTTTGTCAATTTAATGGACTTCCACAGGCCACAAAGAGGTCTTTCAGCCAGCTTATCCAGAACAAGGATAAAAGAACTTAACATTTATCAGTAGCTCCCCACTGACACAGACAGCATTTATAGTGCTGAGAAAGAAAAAGAGAGTATTTTTCTCACTTCTGTTGAGTGAGTCATCTTCTTTCCCGCTATGGTGCAGCCTTGCTGTTGGCCAACACTGATTCCAGATCACTCAGAACCTGAAGGTGAGTTCACCCTTCCTTGTTTCAGCTCTGGGGACTGTGATGTCACAGTGTAAATGAGATCTGGTTACTTATCTAACTGAAATCCAACACACAGAGATAAGTAAAATATGCATATTCATATATTTAAAACATTTTTGTATATATAAAGTTTTCAGTATGCTCAACTTGTTCACGCATCAAATAAACAGAGTGTGAGAGGAGATAACAGACAGCCAGGCTGGGAGAAATGAACCTCATCTTTCTACCACAATGAGATCTCACCCAAAGCTTAACATCAAACTTGAGACCATGAAACATTGCAACACATACAATAAATAGTAAACATCCCACTTCTAGTACTGTGCTACCTTTCTTACACCTTTGGAAAAGTGTTCCCATCACCAACCATAAAGTACAACTACTTTGAAGCAAAATAGAATGCATAAACAAAGAATAGAAGAAATCAAAACTCAGGAGATAAATTAAACATATTTGATTTCATACTATTTTTTTTTTACTTCTTTAAAGTCTTTCCTACAGTGTTCCCTACCAGGGACACATGCAACTAAAACAAAAAACTGCAATAACTAACAAATATTTTCAGCTTGATACTGAATAATTCCTGTTATAATCTTAGATACAGTTTTTATTTTCTCCCAGCAAGAAGCAGCCTGTGTCACCAAAAATACTTTTCTTTAATCAGAATTATTTTAATATCAAGCAAAAATATTTCCTTTACTGCTTTAAAATTAGTATCTTGGGAAGTTGAACAAGTTATCTTTTTACCTCATGGTGTTGCTTGCCACATTGTTACAATGAGAACACTAACACATAGTCATATATGCATGATAATATCAGAGACATTTTAGGATTCAGTCACTCCCTAGCAGACAAGAACTTGCTACTTTGAACTCATTGCATGACATTATTATTTAGAATGCTAGCACCAACAGTGCAGGCCTACTGCAACCCCTGAAGAGGTTTCAAAACCTGGCGTCGATAGATGGTGCATTAGAAACCAAATGAATGGTAAAAAAACCCAAACAAAACCACAAAATAAGCCCTCAAACAAACAAACAAACAGAAAAGATTTCAACAGTATGTTAATCAGGTATGCAACAAAAACAGGTAATATATTTCAGGAGTGCATGTGCATTTTTCATACACGTGTATGTATACAGTTAGCCAAATAGAAAGTCAATACAAAATTTCTCAAATCAAGATCAAGAAATCTAGTTTTGCCAGATATTTGTTAATTAATTTGAAGTTCAGGGTCTTTTTTCAGTAAAGTTCTGTGGGATAAGGTGGTGTCCCGATCCATTTCCCATTGTATTCAGTGGGAGTGGGAGTGGGAGTTTTGAACGGTAGTCAGCTGCTAATGACTTGAGAGTGATGTTGTCTTTCCATAGGAAGTGGAGAACACTCTGGATACTACGTGCCAGAGAAAGTGGCAGTTCCATTGTTCAGAAAACTAGATTCAACTACGTACATCCCTGTGCATATCTGTAATGAATAATGCCTCATAGTTTTATCTAGTATACTGTTACATACTTACATTTTATTTAAGCCCCATATTTTTTAACCATTAAGGATTTTTTATAATTATAAAGTTGGATAACTAAGAAACTGTGGTATAGCCACTGAAATTCTAAAGGCTGTCTCTGCTCTGATGCCTTTCAAAGCCTTAAAAGAAAAATACAATTTAAATGTGACATCTGGTAGAGTTATTAAATCTAGCAGCAGCTGAGGAAACATAAAAGGATTCTTCTTTTAAATAGAAAACAAGCTGACATTTTACAAATACTTATTCACTATTTCAGCTACTAGTATACATTAGAGAAGACTACAATAATCAGGAAGAATTTGAATGATCTACAAAACAAAAGTATCTACTAAATTACAAAGACAGCAGATGTTTCAGCATTTATTTCTCTTTAAACCCCCTGTTTTCATACATTTCCAGGTCAAACATTCAGTGCATATATCTTTTCTCCTATTAATTTTCAGCTGCATATTCCACTCCATAGCACATATGACATTTTGTTACTTTATCCTGAAACAATGTCTCAGCCAGATCAGAGAAACACGATATAATTAGTGACCCATTATAACATAGTTTTTACTTGATTTTTTTCCCTCTTCTGTAAGTAGCTCCTTGAACTTCAGGTGTCTGATTTGCATGATCACAGGGGTCTTTATTGTGAAATCATTATTATTTTTACTGCATGTGTATCTTTAACCAGGCTAATGACTAATTGGTGTGGAATAAAGCCTTTTCACAACCGGTACACAGCACACGTCATTTCACAACTAACATATGGTATGTGCAGTCTGGTTTCAGGCACAGTCAAAACAGAAGAATAACAGTTGACTAACGTAGTCCTGTTTACACAGGGAAGTATCTTAGTTTTTAAATGATGCCCATTGACTTCAGATGAGAAACTTTGACCCTCAGAGCACAACTTTCCACTCAGATTTTCTTTTTGTCCTACAGTCTTGAATTTGCTTGCAGTTATATTAGTTTTCAGTTATGTCGTACTTACCTTTCCTTACAAAGTTGTTTTTTTTCTAATTTTACTTGCCCAATATTTATTTAAGGGTTTGGAGAGACAGGAAAGATACAGAAATACTATACTATATAAAACCCCAAAACAAAACCAAAGCATAAATGGTGCATGCCTCTTTTCAAAGAAAATTGTCATTGACTTGAGAAGAATGAGATCTTGCTCACCATGACCTGAGAAATCATTCTCTAACAATATTCTTACAACTAACGATGAACTGGGGTTTTTTTGAAACACAGCATTTGAGATACAGCACCAAAAGAGTCACAGTCTATCCAGTTCTAATGGGCCCCCAATCATAAATCTAACAGAAATAGCAACATGTGACTTAAGGTGGTTGGTGGTAGTGGGGGGATTGGCTTACAGTTGCTCTCTATTCTGGAAAATAGCAAAGGGGAAAAAAAAAAGTGCATGGTGCTGGGTTTTTTTGTTCTTGATAAAAATGGAGGTTCGAGAGTAGCTTTAACAACTGACAGAGCTCAGACCATTTCAGACAAAAAAAAAAAAAAACTACAAAAAAAAAAAAAGTATAGAAACCTATCTAGGAAGTCCAAAGCATCAGACTCCACTAAACTATGCCAATTTTTCATCGTTGGAAAGATTAGATTTCTTTTATGTTCATTGCCAAGTATTCAGACTAATTCACATGCTACTAACATCCTTACTTAGAAGTCCAAGGTCTAAATTCTAGCTGTAAGATCTAATTTTTATAAAGGACGTGTGAAAGAAATATATTCTTGAGTCCTGGGAGTACTGAATAACTCAAGTTGTTACATGAACATTTTGTTCTATGAAAAAAGCTGGTTTGGCAACCACTCACTCCCATTTCTTTTCTTGCCTTGAGCCTGGCATTTCTCAGCTGTGCCAAAGCAACTATTTAGGCAGCTTCACTTTAAACTGAATCATCAAAATACTCCTGGTTATGTGTCATTCACGTCACAACAGAGTCAGGAATAAACTTTTAAATCATCTCTCTGCTGTCTCAGATCCAGCTTTGAATAACGGTTATGTGAAACACGGCCCAGCCAACTCCCTGCTGATCAATTAAATCAACTATCATGTGATAAAAACAGTCTGTAGTTTTACCAAGATTTAGGGGACTAAAGGAAACGTTAGAGTTCTCACAGACAGCAAATAGGTCCAGACCTAAAAAGGACTAAATTGTGGAGCAGAATTTAGGTGAGACTTGGATGTTTAGTTCCAAAATATAGTTATTCTGACATTTCGGACACTCAAAAACTTGCAAACACTGACATTTTTAATCATTAAAGTTCCCTGCCTGCCTAAATTCTTCTGTCATAAATTTCTCTATGCCTGCTTATACTTGTAAGCATCTTCAGTAGATTAAATAGCAAGAGTAGTACTCTTGTTTGCCATGTATGTCAAAGAAATAACTAACTCTAGTATAGTAGAAGTTACATGTCCAAGAAAACCCACCATACACTATTTCAGTTCTAGAGGAAAGTTTTAGGCTTTACAACATTAAAACCACTACCTAGAAAATCTCCTGTTTTCTATACCCAAAGTGGACTCCCTTAAATTTAGTCTTGTACTGAGAAATGATAAAAAAAAAAAAATACTTGGATAATACTTGAAAGTAAGTCTAGTGTTATACTACTTTATGTTAATTTATTTTTAATTTTACTGTACTGAAATGCTACAGAGAAAGATTAGTTTTACTATGAGATGATCGAAAACTGTAAGAAAACATCGGCATTTCATATGCAGTGAATTTTACCATACCATAGAATTTATCACCAATTTCTGTTGTCAGCTCACCATTGGCTTTAACCAAGATATGACAGTTAAAAAAGTTTTGTTTTCTCCTACATTCATTGTTCCTCTCCTTGAAGCAGTGCTTTAAAAGGTTATCATATTGTATAACTGTCATTACCCCAAGACAATACTGAGGACTGTGCTGACCAATATGGTCCCACTGTTTCTCTGTAGTGCATCTCCAGCATCCTTCTTCAACAGTTGTTGTGTTATATTTATATGACTGTGTTATGCTGTCTGAGGCAAAGATCATCTTTTCATTATGCATGTGAATGATGTTTAACAAAGCAGAAATTTCAAAGTCCTAGGACTTTGCAATTATAAGGAAACGAACCACAATCTTGTTAACTATGATGAAGAATTGCTGGATGGGGTTAGGTTATGCTTTATGCAACCCACTCTTTGAAATCATTGCAATTATCACAAACTTATTTTTGGAGCTGTGAAATTTATGCTGTATGGATTTATACATTTCAATTCATCTATCTTTCTGTTTGAATATAATGCAAGTCTGAATGAAATCTAGTTTCTTGTGCTTCCTATGTAAAGGAAGTCTTAAGGAGGCCATTTAGAGGCATCTTTTAGATTTTATTTTCCTTATCCCTGAAAGTGATATTTCTTAATTCTTTAAATAAAATTAAATAAAAAATTAATATTCTTTAGAATAGCTAAGAATTCCTAAGCAAACTAAGGAAGTAAAAAGTTCAGTTTTGCAAAGAACTTCATGAATCAAAGTTGTTGCTTTGTTCTAATTTTGAAAACAAAAACATTAAACTCTTTATGAAGGAAAATATTTAAAAATATCTTCACTGATTAGACTATTTCATTTTACATACTTGTAATGTAATCTTTTTTGCAGCTGCCAAAAAATAATTTCAAATGGAAAATTAAAACATTTCACTTAAAATCAAGTTATACAATTTCTCCAAATAGATACCTTAACAAAATCCAAACAATTCTGTTAAGCATGTAATTTTTTGTATCAGCTCAGCTGTTGGTGGTAAATTCTTCAATCAAAGTTTTTGCAGAAATCTTTAAGACACTTAATATAATTATCAAATTTAAAATTTTAAGCTTGCATGGTTATCTGTTGATGCATTCCTAACATATGTTAACTTTGAACCTCCATACCTTGTAGCTTTTATTAAAACCTGCATAATAACTATATGAAGACCACAGATGATACCTAAAGGATTATGTTAAATCTTGAGTTTAAGGTTTGCGATGGGATTGGATTTATATTTTTTTGAATGAGAGAAGACAATAAAACATTGTTTCCCAAGGTATTTAAATTAGCCTTTAACAATAGTCACAGAGGTACCAAAAAAAGTTATTTTTCATTCAAACTATTCAGAAAGGTCTCTGGAGCCATTTGTACCATCAGTGTGTTGGTGTTGGATATCTGTAGAGCAAGTAATGGCAATTGTGGCAATGGATTGCTGCTTTTATGAAAACTGAAAATCATTCTGGTCAGATGACTAAGAAAATCTAAGCAAAATTACTTTGGGGATTATCCATTCAGATCAAAGTGATTTATAGCAGAAATCTGCCAATG
>NW_008794458.1:2864187-2865554 GCF_000699145.1 Aptenodytes forsteri | reverse complement strand
ACAACAGTACTTTACAGATTTGAAACTAAAAAAAATTTGATTAAGAAAAATCATTGGTAAGAAGTATAACCTTTTTCTAAGCTACATAGATAAATATTGAAATTATCCTTATGAAAAAGAGAAGGAAAAAAACACAGCACTTGTCATATATATGTATTAAATGTTGAAGAGATGTGGTTCCTCTACTAAATAAAAACTCTACACAGATTGATGCATCAAATAGTTTTCACCTGGAAAATTGTCATTATTTTTTCCTTTTTTCATTCTAATGCACACTCCTCATATTCTAAGGTGGTCTTGCTCCCTAAATGGTGACAAATAACAAAAAGTGATATGAAACAATTACTGTATTACATAAAATATGCACTATTACAGTGTGCAGTATTACAGTGTACAGTGTTACTTGTACAATACTATGAATTTACAAAAACAGTACAGCAAGAAATAGCATGATCATTGATTATAAAGTTCTTTCATGATTAGGGTACCTACAATTTAGCTGTTAAGCAGCTGTTTCTTTGAGCCTCCTCCTAAATTAAATGTTACACTAAGCTTAGTATATGGCTGTGTAGCAGGAACATCATGGCCTGATTTTCCTTTCAGGGAGGAAAATCAAATAATACAATACTGAAATCTTAAGAATTATACCATAATAAAAAGAAACTAATGAGAAGAGTAGTATGATGAAGTTAAGCACATAGCCTTACAGAGAGACACACAAGTGGTATGTAGACTTAATCTGATCAGTCATGCTATAGTTGCAAGGGCCTCCAAGTGCCCCAACTAGCTTTATTCACTCTCCAATGATTGCCAAGCTTACTTTCTGAAGAATGCTTTAGAAACTATGCATGACGCTGGTCTATCACACAGGCTCAAGAAAACTCCAGATCTCTCAGAGGGAGGAATCCTTCCTCCTGCCAAGCAGAAAGGCTTAGAAAGACAACAAAGTCAGGGGAGGATGGGGCAGCTGCAGTTAAAGTCTCCCTGCAGCTAATTCAGATGAAACCCAGGTGAAAGTTCAGGAAACCAAAGATCAAGAAGTCAAAAGGGACTTCAGGGCACTGGGGCAACTGGTTGAAGGATCAGGAGCACAGGTAGTGTTTTCCTCAATCCCTACAGTGGCAGGGAAGAATACTGAAAGGAACAGGAAAACACACCTGATCAACACGTGGCTCAGGGGCTGGTGCCATCGGAGGAATTGTGGCTTTTTTGATCATGGGGAGGTTTACACAGCACCAAGCCTGCTGGCGACAGATGGAGTTCAGCTGTCTCACAGGGGGAAAAGGATCATGGCTCATGAATTGGCAGGGCTCATTGAGAGGGCTTTAAACTAGGTTCAAAGGGGGAAGGGGATAAAACCAGGCTCA
>NW_008794458.1:2847881-2861404 GCF_000699145.1 Aptenodytes forsteri | reverse complement strand
GTTTAGTGGGCATGGTGGTGTTGGGTTGACGGTTGGACTTGATGACCTTAGAGGTCTTTTCCAACCTTAATGATTCTATGATTCTAAGCCAACAGAGCAAACGGGATCCAAGTTTGCTTAGCCTAGTCAACAAGCCTAACCCTTAAACAAACATAAGCTACCCACCTTGCCCACTGACCACTCAATTCTTCTCCTTACAGACACACAACTGAAGCAGAAGGGTCAGTCAATATCCTCATTTGCAAGAGTCTCTAACCCTGTAGCTTTGGCACAGTTTGAAGATATATGGTCAACTCCTCAGAGGAAAATGAAGGTCTCCTAGTACCAGTCTAGGCAGTAAAAATTGTTAGAAAACAGAACAATCAAAACAGCACCTTTTTTTTTTTTTTTTAAAAGGAACATGCTAAAAAGAACAGACTAATAAAGAAATGAGAACTGAGCAGCATTTTAGAGAAAGGAAGTATATTTACAGGAAAATTTAAGGCTGTCATTCCTATGTTTGATGGCTCTTTCAGACCGTATTCTGAAAGAAGTTTTAAAGAAGCAATTACTCCCTGATTCATTAATTTCCTTATGTGAGATGTCAGTAAATCAGCCCGCTTATTGTGTGTGTGTATATATATATTTATATATATATATATGTAGAATAGCCTTCAGATTACATTCTTTTCATCAATTTGATTTTTAACCAGTAATAGCAGCAAAAAGTGTTTTTCATACTGCAAAGCTTGTTCATAAGGATGCCGACAATAGAAACAGCACAACAAAACCTTATCACATCGTTATATCCAAGTAAAGAGCCAACAGGATTAAAACTCCTCATCCAGAAGCCATAGTTTCTTGCTAGACAAAAAGAAGATGAAGACAGATAATGTAGGGTTACACAGCTTTGGAATATCAAACCACCTGCTTCTCACCTGCCTTCTAATAGAATATTTATTCTCAATAATGTATTCTCAGAATTTATTCTCAGGGGGTGGGGGGGAAAGGAAAACAAAAAGTCACATATAAGCTCCATCAGGAATGATGAAATAAGAATCTATTCTTTTCCGTATTGCTTTCTCCTCTCTTTTCAGGGAAAAATAAGCTTAAATGTTTACAGCACTGTTATCAAATGTTAAATCTTCCCTGTTGTCCTAAAGAGAATTTTAGGGAAAGGTGGGATACATATTGCCTTGTCAATTTGAGATTTAAAAGTTTTCACATGTTTCAAGAGATGAAATCAACACTGGTTAAAAGCGGGTGCCTCTCTTCTCTTCTTTCTCTATTAAAAGAATTCCAACATTATAAATTCTCAAAGATTTGCTGTATGCCAGAAAAATGCTTTTTGTGTATCATTGCAACTTCCTGAGAAAATACCTCAAATCTTCTAATGGTTAATATTTTTAAATAAAAACTTGTAGAAAGTGGACCACTTTCACCAGGATGAATTGAGACTTTATCTTTTCAAGACTCTAATGTTTTTTTCAGCCAGAGACCTCATCTGGAAATTAAGACACTAAAGCAATACAAGGAATAGTGTGATTCTGCAAACCAGTGATTACATTCTGTTAGGAAAGGGAAATAAACTCAGTCACTATTTCAGGACCTATTATTCAAAATAGTGAGGATCTCATCAGCTATAGTTATGTTTTCTTCTGTCTTCATCTGAACCCTGGCAGGTAGCAGATGTGAGTGTGAACCTCCTCAGGATGAAAAAAGATTTTAAAAGATTTTATTTCCTGCCCCAGAGTTCCATTTCTTCTTCCCTTTTGGGAGGTGTGGTGTTTACTCACCCTTTCAAATGATATAACTTGCTGCATTCAGGTTGGGATCTCGAATGGATGAAAGCATTTTCTGAAATCCATTGAGCATCTAAACTTCAGAGAGAGATGAATCTTAGTATATAAGCCTGCTCTCCACATTTTTTATTGAGCGGTTTTGCACGACTCCCAATACATGGTGCAGGGCACTATTTATCTCACCATTCCGAGTCAACCACACTACTTAAGGAACTGAGGTGCACTACGCGGAATTCTGTACAGGGCTTCAAAGTCAAAATACCCAAAAGTTATTTGCTGCAGTACTTACCTCCTTGGCATCAGAGACCTTTATTTGATCTAGGCTTAGCTTGTTTTTTTTCATTTTAGTATAAGTTTTTGCTAATAAAGTACCACAGCATGTCAGCTGAGTGTTAATACAGAAATGGGCATTTTAATCAAGTCTGAATGCCTTTTTAAAGACATAGGTCAAAAGAGAAATTATGGACTGAAATTCTCTGACGGCTCTGTGTACAAGATCAAACAATGCTAGAGGTCCCTTTTGTCCTTATTGCCTAAAAATCCAGTCACAGCAGATGATATTTTCCACAAACATCCCTTTAGATGTGGACAAATTCTACATTTTCAAAAAAATGCATATCAGGGATCTTGACTCAGTTTGTCAAACACTCTTCCAAGATTCACTGTCTATTTCACCTTGAAAATATGAATCCATGACTCCAAAGGAATAACTACGCATTCCACTCCTCACTGACTGCATACAACTTACTAGTTCCTGAAAACCAGAAAAACAAATTCCTTTTGAGTAAACAAACCACCTTTCCATCTATCTCTTCTTCCCTTTAGGTACTCCACATGGTTAGGAGAATTTATTTAAGATGGTCCATTAGTAAAAAAAAAAAAAAAGCCCTAGAATCAGATCTGTGAAGAGACTGTTATGTTATCTAGATTTTATTTCTTTTTTAACAAAGGCCCATTCAGATTTTATAGTCCCTATACTGATATGATATGCGTAAAATGATGCCACAAAATAACATCTTCAGTCAACAATCACTCTGAGAATTTTTGTAACACAGAAAACACCTACATCATTTCCGTCAAGTATCTTTCATCACTGGTAAATATGAAAAGGTTTAACTTGTTCTCACCCTGCAGCCGCCTGCTGCCAGCATCTGGACACCTGTACCCAATACACTTGCACACACAAAATATTAACAGCTGTCCATGTGTGAAGTCTAAATCATAACTACAGGTGAGACAGTGCTGGTTTTGGATTCAATTTAAAAAAAAAATCAAAAGAAAATAATTTAAAAAATGTAACTAATTTTCATTTCGCTAATGACAGACTGAAACCAGAGTCACGCTGTGAGCATCAGTAGAAAGCTAATCTGAGCACCTCCTATCATTCCAATTGCTTGTTTCTTCAGATGCATTTCTTACTCCATTTTATAATACTTTTACCACTTAGTCTTATTACATGTATGAAATCTCCTGACTTAGTAACCCAACAGTCTTTGTCTCTTCAGGAGAGAGTTTTCATTTTACAGTTCTTCAACGAATGACAATTACATATTGCATGGAGTGCTAGAAGTGGAGATTTAACTCAGTAATGTACAGTTAAGAGGTAAAATATAAAGAAAGCACGACCAGCCTATATTTTGTACATTCTCAAACACTCCTGCATTCATGAGTGATTCTGATCCAGAAGCCTGAATATCCCTCAACAATATGCACATATTTGTTCTTTATATTATATATTTCTTGATGTAACTTCTCAGGTTCTGTAAACTGATTCCAAAGGGAGACTTACAGGGCTGACAATGATTGTTTCGGATTATCATCACTTCTGTAAACAAAGAGTGCCTACCCTCCCATTGCAGCATGCAATGGCTTCAAATAGCTTTAAGAGCTCTTGATTATGTAGTGTTCATTCTGAGCAGTTTAAAGCTAGTGATACTGCTTTCTAGTTTGTTTTGTTTTGGTTTCCCTAAAGCAAGGGGGAGTGGGAAATAATTTAATCAAGTAGCTTTTTATTATATAATTTTTTACTAATTATGGTATGGTAGTCCTCGATTGAAATATTCATTTTAAACTAAAAAATCTCTCCTGAAATCTTGAAATCTTACTTCATTCCACAATCTCAACTTGAAAGACTAAGATGGATTTGGGGAAAGGAAAACAGTAGTATTACTTGGGAAATAAAATAGTATTACTGATGCAAAACTGCACAAATTTTTCCCCATGTTTTTAAATAATAGCTGTACAATATTGGGAAAATAGTCTTTTATCAAAGCTTTAGAGATTCAAAAATAAAGTATGTTAAAAAAAGTTTTTTTGAAGTTAAGAAATTTTAAAATGCAGCTAAAAATAATACAAGTTTTCACTTGTATAATCACACAAACAGTATCTTACCTTCTTTTCCTTCTATGATAGAAAATACATGGGAAGTGTCAACTCTGCACATTACTTCTGTCTGCTGGCACTACCAATTTTTTCCAAGGCTCATGTGCAAATTCTGATGATGGAGTTATGCCATGCAAAGGGGACCTTAAACTCCTTTAGTTATTTTAACAAAATTAGAAGCCAGCTTATTATTGAACCTACGCTATTGGAAGAAAAATAAGTTGCTGCTTTGCTGCTTGAAATTATTCAGTCAGTCAGTTTCAGGGCTGAAATCCATTCTGATTTCCCATTTTCTACCCAATGTATGAGAAACTCTAAAGTATTCAGGAGGTATATTAGTATATTGTAAAATTACTTTATATTGGCTAAGAGCCTAGAAAACTACATCCTCTAGAAGTCAAGTCTTCCAGTTCATGATGAAAAATGCCTGGGAATGGTTAAACTTTGAGACAATTCAGTACTTTAAAATTATGAAAATATTTTGTAAGAAAAGAATGACATTGTCATTTTTTGTTTTACTAATGCTGGAGAAGCTATTCAAATACACGTCTGTTAAGGAAATTAACTTAACTTACTCATTAACTGAATAGACGGGTGTGATTCTAAGACTTCAAAACTATTTACATCAGCTTTATCATTTCAGCTGTATTTAATATCCACAGCTTGGCCAAAAAAGACTGAACATAAATGCAAAATTAGGGAAGGTTAATGTCTAAATACAGTATGTACTTGAAAAGAAGACCAGAATGACTGTGCCTGTCTTTTATATTAACTTTTTAAGTAGTATATGAAATCAATTCACCTTAAAAAAATAAATGCACACTACAGTCCAATGACAGCAAAACTGCAGATTAATCTTTCTTACAACAAAAATATGATCTGAAAAAAACATTAACTGAGGCAGCATTACAATAACATCTCTGACAAAGTTAATGTCCCTGTGGGCTATTTTTCCTTGATTACATAATGGACTTTAAGAACAAATACACAAAAACATAACATTATTTTTAACATCATCTGCCAGAAGAAATGGGAAGTGATTTAACTACTCAATGCTCACAGATAATGCCCCTTGTCTATAGACATCTTCAATTTCAGGGTAAGATGTTGTATTTGGATAAGCGTATGTTGTTGTTTAACCTCAGTTGGCAACTGAGCACCACGCAGCCGCTCGCTCACTCCTCCCCCTGCCCCGGTGGGATTGCTCACCACCCGCCGACCGATGCCCAGCCAGTCCCCGAGCAGCGGCCCCCCCGGCCAGCTTTCCCCAGTTTATGTACTGAGCATGACGTCACATGGTATGGAATGTCCCTTTGGCCAGTTTGGCTGTGCCCCCTCCCAGCTTCTTGTGCACCTCCAGCCTTCTCAGCCGGTAGAGCATGGGAAGCTAAGTCCTTGACTAGTGTAAGCACTGCTTAGCAACAACTAAAACATCGGTGTGTTATCAGCATTGTTCTCATCCTAAACCCAAAACACAGCACTGTACCAGCTACTAGGAAGGAAATTAACTCTATCCCTGCTGAAACCAGGACAGTGTATTAGCATGATTTAATGTTGGAAACATACTCGGATCTTCATGCAAGCAGTTAATATTTCCTCCTTCCATATGACATAGGTCAACCAGAAATTTTTGTGCTGGAAAATGATATAAATTATTTAAGAAGAAAAGAGTAGGGTTTTTTTAATACAAAGAGTATATTTGTCTGAACCAATTAACAAAGTCTGAATGATAAAACTATAACATTTATTCATGATGTCTCTGAATTGAGAGCAATAGTGTATTTTATTTGCATTTCTATAGGAGCATGTACTGACACTTCTCAGGGTTTTTTTTTAAAAGAATAGCTTTTCCAGAGAAGATATCTCATTGCCAAATTTAAAGAACATTTGGACAAGACCTAACCTTGAAACTGCAATCTGAGCCTGAATTTTAAAATAATGACTGATTATAAGGTGGACTGATATATCTAACTCACTTATTCAAAGAAGAAACTATTTAATATTCATTGTGTAAGGTTCTCACTGAGAGAAAATTATTTTTTCTGCTATCCTGATGAGGAGTTTAAATAATGATACATAATTTTTTGTGATAAGCATATATAAAGGTCAGAATTTAAAAGATTTTATTTTGGTCACTCAGTACCAGAGGGAGAAACTGCACCATGAAGCTGTGACTCCATCATCTCTCATCATCATTAGATTTCAAATTATAGTCAAAAGAGAGATAGGATGGTTGTTGATGGTACAAATTAAAATTATTTAATGAATGATGGTCAGCACCTGCAAATAGAAATATCACTATCAGGATGACTGACAGTATCATGCTGATTGGCTAAGTTTCAGGCAGTGTGAGAGATTAGGACTGATACACATTAACATGATCAGCAGTGTCGCATACAGCGTGACTAATAAAGGGGTATGCCTCACTATGAATGATTAAATAAGGTTGCCCATAATTAGGTGAGATTATATTTTCTTTGACTCTTGCTCCTTAAAAAGCAGTATTTATGATAAAATGTTCGAAGGATTCTCACTGTTTTACTTTCAAATACTTGAGTGCCAACTACTAATTATTAGGTTTTATTATGGTGAATGACCTCTTTTTTCTTTCCAGATTTTTTTTTTTTTAATCTTCTTTTGCTTTTTTCCATTTTCTTCCAGAGGAAAACCATTTACTGAGGCATCAAATAAACTTAGCAAACAAAAAAAATCTTGCCATGTTTAAGTAGTCTGACTGATAATATAAATAATTTGGAATTGTACTGTTAGTCTTTCTGAGTAATTCCATCAGTAGGCACTTTCTGAAACAATTAAGAAAGGGGTCTTAATATATTCAGCGCAGAATAACACACTTTAATATTATCGTTCTTCCCAACTCTTCCCTTCTAGTATTCATTCACGTTATGGTGCTGTCTAAAAGCCCATGCAAGTTTATAATCACATACTAGCCACTAGTACTTGCTAGAAGAGACTGTAGGCAAATTCCGGTAGGTATGATTTATCTGAGGCCATATTCCAGCCAACAGCGGAATCTGCAATAGAAAGCTGCATCTGTCAAACCCAAATCGAGTTTCTTATACAACATGTTCTCCAACACCTCTTAGAAATAGAAATTATTGTCTTTACACAACAGCTGCACCAGGCAGGAATTTTGTACTTGTTTCTTGTATCACTAAAGTTGAGAGAAAGAGACAAGCAGGCAAACAGGCCCAGAGGTGTACAGGGAAAGAAAATTATTGTAAAGAAGGACCATGAACAAATGAAGAAGGGAAACTAAGATAAAAATTATCACATATCAGTGATAGAGAGTTCTACTTCCTGTTTAACCTACACATCTCCTTCAATCAATCTTTTTGATGAAAAATACAGCAATTAACATTCAAATGATTGCCTCAAGGCTATATCTGCAAGGGAAAAAAAAGTGTTTAATTTTTTTCTTTGATTAATTTATTTCAATCCCCAAATAAACATTTTCTTAAATTAATCTGGACTTTCTTTTGCCAGTTCTGATCTGACAACATGGCTTTAAAAATTGTGGGAAATCATAATGAAGAGGAAAAAGTCTTCAATAAAGCTCTTGATACTTCTGAGGGATAGTTTTTAGTCTTCCAAAGTGATAAGAATAATGAGAAAGGACGACAAAAAAGCCATCTGAAATCAAGTCTTTGGGGACTGTAAAATCGCATGTATTCCATTTTAATATTGCCTTAACATATCTAGAATGTTTATGTTTATTATATAATCAAAATATAAAACTGCACAGTAAAATTTATCAAACCTCTGCCTGTTGATTATCAGAAGAGAAGAGTTTGAATTTTAGTGTTATGTGTATTTCCAGCATGGATACTTTATTTTAGAAAGCCATCATATTCATTATCATCATCTCTGTATATTCTTGAGTAAAATTTTCGGGCTTAGTTTCTTATCTAAGAGATACTTTGAATCAATCTAAAATTATTTGTGAATAGTAGAAGCTGACTAAAGACTAAGTTTTTCATACAAACCAGATTTAAGATCCTTTCAACATTATAACGATGCCTTATTTAAAAATCTATCTTTAGTATTACCGTATCAAAATCCTCAGGCAAGGTTGTCATGAAACCTTCCTTGGAGTGAACAGAATTTACAGCTAATGTCTGGAAATACCAGCTAGTGAAAATTTATGTTCAGATGCCGCATATTACCCGAGAGTTGAAGTGAAAAGCAAGTAAGACCAGGCTGATTACCCGAAAAAAATGACCATCCCGCTTCTTAGATGAGAGATGCTGGAAATGTAAGCTAAAAATACTTCCATACAACCAATCTACAAGGTGAAAAACACATTTTATACCTTCATTGATAAAGCAAACCTTTTTTCTTCTTTAGCTGATGAAAGAAAATAATAAAAGATAGGGGTTTAATTTCATTAACAAACTATATTTTTTTCTCGATGAAAACAAGATAAAAAATTAGATCCAATTTAGAGAATAATTAAGGCAAAGACAGCTATATACGTGTTTTGCAGTTGGGTTAGCGGTACCTTACAATAATTCTGCACAATCTTACTGAACTCTTAATTCTTTATTGATATAAAAAAGCTACTTTTTAATTCAAATTGGAATTTATACAGTGCTAAATCATGCATGACAAAATTACAGAATAGAAAATTTATACAGATTACAAAAGTCAGTTCTGATCTTCAGCCCTGGTGCTTTCACCACGGAGTATGAAAGCCATAAAAATTGCTCACACAATAGAAAGAGAAACCCACCGAATCAAAGCTTATGTTGAGAGCAGGCACCTTTAAAATATTCTGATTTTTCAACATTTCTCTCAACTTTAAACCAACAGACCCAATTCTGCCTTTATTTTATCTGATGAATTAATCATATTAAGGACACTGTAATTTTTATTATTTTACAAACAGGATAGGCCTATTAGCCAATCTTTTGAATACCATGTTTTGGAAAATACAGCGATATCTGTGGGAAACAAATGCCAAGGAACCATGAGTAAAAGACTTGTTTATTCATCTCATGCAGCCAGTTGTACTGATTCTATATAAACATTAAAAATGCTTTCAAGCAGGGATTAAGACCGGTTTACATTTGTAGAGTTTTGTACATAAAAGGTACAACTCCATCAGTGTCCTTGTTCAGACTGCACTTCTGAATCATATTTTGCAGTCATCTCTGTCTTGCTATCCACTGATTTGTGATGTGAACTGGATTCCTTATAGTTAAAAATAAAACTGGAAGATGCACTGCAGGAGTCCACTTAATGCATTGTAAACACAAAAGGGCATTTAGACTGAAACTTTTACCAAAGTAAAACCCCCTGAAATGTGTGTGTTATGAAATTAAGGAACAGCACTTACCTAATGCAGGAAGAGTGAAGAGAACCACAATGTCCAGTTCAAATTAGAACTTCTATCCATGAAAAAATTTAACTTTTCATGGAAGATCAAGTAAATCAAACAATATCCAGAGTCTTTTTAAGGGAGGGAGAATAAAAGGGGGGAAAGAGCTTGACTTTCTAGCTTGAGGCTTTGTACTTTTATCCAAAGCAAACCACAACTGGGTTCTAATCCCTGTTCTGGTGAATATTTAATTACTCATACGAAGTAGAAACATTTCAAAAGTGGGGCTGAGAGTAGTCTTTTGCTCAATGTTCATCAGACTCCATTAGAAAGGACAGGTTAAAATCTCCTTACAAATAAGTAGAAATTGAGTTCATTTCTCCAACCAGCATGTTTTTGTGCCAAAATTTTGGTCCAAAATTTAATCCTAAAGATTTTTTTCTGGCTAAAGTTACTTGAAAAATTCTACCCAGTTTTGCAGATAGCATCTGGATTACCATAGTCATTTACTTATCCATCCTATGTGTGTGTGGGGAGGGAGGGGGATGGAGCTTCATTTGAGTTATTCTTGGGTATCCCACAATCCTGCCAGTCCACACAGTAGAAAGGTAGGCTGTTGCAACAGCTGGTTAGAAATCAAATGCTGCTCTGAGTATGTGTCTGCCTGAGCATTTTAGTTCAGATCAGGAATGCACTCTTGAACTGAATCCTGATTTTTCCCACTCCGGCTCTGTGGTTCACATCAGAGAACAATCTTGAGGGATATAAGCAGGTTTCCTTTCAGAGAAAACTAAATTGGAAGATGCACTACAGAAATTAACTTAATGTGCTTCAGCTGCTGGTAAATCCAACAGATCAGACTAAATTAGACTAGATCTATTCCGAAGTAAAATCGCCAAAATGCAGTATGGATTTTGGATCCTCAACACCAACTGCTTCACTCTACAGCTTTGCTCCTATTACTCCAAAATATTTATTAATAAGCATGCAGCCAGAGTCACAAATGTCCCTTTCTTTCATTTTAAAAACAAGGTCTTGTCTCTGCCATCTATCAGATTTACTTGAGGCTTTTAGTTTCTAATTAACATTGAATTCAAAAAGTTAAGTTTACAGCTTACACATAGTAGCAAACAAAAATCTATGTACGCTGACACCACATACACAATTTCGGTGTTGACATTAAGCTTAAGTGATTATCAGCTTTTCCACAGCCAGGAAAACTTTAGTACTTCAATTACTTTTCCTTTTGAAAGCTTAATGAGCACATTTTTTGCTACTTACTTCTAGCTAAGCTTTAAAAAAAAAAAAAAAAAAGAAAAGAAAAGAAAAGAAACCCAGCAAAAGATAATGCTTTCAGGAAGCTAAAGAATGTAAAGATCATGTTGAAGTGGCATCTAAGTACAGAGATAGCAGAGCTATAAAAACTGGTGACACTCTAAGTAGAACATTTCAGTTTACTTTTTGTAAATAAATGTAAATAATAGCTCAAATTTCAGTTTTAAGTGCCTTCTGCATGCTTGAAAGCCTTTCTTATTTAACATCTGCCAAAAGAAACCTTTTCCCCTCAAGCTACTGTGCTTACAGGGTGCTCTCTGGAATTACATGAGAATACTATTTTTCCTCTTGCCTGGTTTGTTACAGTGATACAAATGCAAAACCATTTCCATCCTGATTGACGTTTAACACTGATAACACCTACTTATTTTACACTCTACAACAACAATTTAATTTTATAATTGTGTACTTAATGATGAATTGGACAATTACCTCCCGAACAATTTGTATCAATATAGTCCTGATTCACATTCCAGAAAAGGAAGGTCAAGCGCTAACCCTCAAATAATGAAAAGAAACAGCTGAGGATGAAAGCCTATTTGAAAGCACAAACCTTAGGCTAACATATTAGTTTCTCCTCAAAGGAAGCTTTATGGGTTTGAAAATTGCTGTGTAGCAGTGTCTAGTTGCTTGTAAACCCAAGCCTCAGAGACAAGGCATGTCAAAGGAAAAGAATTTCCAGTATGGGGACAATAAGTAGATGTCAACTTATGCCTTTTTTTTTCAAATGTATTTCTGAAAGAAGATAATAAATCCTTTGGAGTTTAGGCTGATTTGAAAATTTAAGCTTTCAAAGTTCAAACTCCTACTTAATTTTGCAAACCTCAATATTGCATAACCTCAAACACTTTGATCTTTTTTAGCTGCTTTACACTGGGACTTTGAGCTTCTAGGTTTTTTTATATAACTAAAACATCATATAAAAGTACATGATGGAAAACTATTTTTCTAATTGTATATATACAAAAGTATAGGACAGATCCACATTTCCACAATGCAACATTTTGCCCATTTTTTTTTTATGTGTGTGTGTTTGTGCTCTGGATCCCACCCTTTTTATGAGTTCTTCACACTACCTAAGAAAACCACAATCAGGGCTGCTCTTTCAGACAAACTGATGTCCTGGACTTTATGGTCGTTATATGTCCCATAGCATATTTTTAGCTGGATGCTCTGTACTTCATGTACTCAAATAGAATGTTCCTAATTGCATTGTGTCCCTATTATTGTGTCTCTGCATAATTTTCTAATAGCGAAGGGAATATTTTGCCACTAAAGTGGTTGTGTATTACTGCTATGTTGTTGTGCACAATTAAACAGCTGTTGCATAAGTAATGTTGCAAAGGTGACTGCATTTTATTATGCTCAGTGAATACATTTTCTTCTATGCATCTACGATAAGGATAGCCATGAGACAAATTTTGTTCATCATGTATGTCTCCTAACCTTCATTCTGCCCACTAATTCATCTCCCTTAGAGCTATGTCTAGTTTATGTGAACTTTCTAACAAGCCTCAAAAAAGTGTTTTGGAGAGGTATTCCTGGGCACAAAAACTTATTCTCCACAGTCTTATGTGAGGAGAATAGTGAATAGACAGAATTCAACTGATTTTCAATCTAGTTTCTGAAACTGCACTAAACCAAAGGACACATAGTCAAAAGAAAAAAAAAAAAAAACACCACACAACCAAACACAGAAAGATGACCTAAATCCAATAGTATGTGGCTTTTTCTGGCTGAAACACTTTTTCCTTTACTGAATTTTGTCTGAAAGAAACATTTTGTATGCCATGAAAAATCTAAACATATACAAATATACTTGGGGCTTCTGTGAGGAAAAAAAAACCCCACAGATTTTTGGAGGAGGAGCAATCTCTCCCTCATCCAGTAACGTACCAGTCCTCCTCTTAGTCATAAGCTGTACAGGAATAAAAATTCTTATAAACCATTAGTTAAGATAATCACCCAAGACAATGCCAAAGAGAGAATTAAAAAGATGCTCAGGGGAGCATCTCAACTATCAACTCTACAGGAGATGGCTTAGTGTGTAGAATAAAAATGAAAATAAATACATGATAAATGTAATTTTTTCGAGGGCTATCCCTATCATATACGCAATAGAAAAATATATTCACTGAGCATAATAAATGCCATCAACTGAGCTTCATAGACAGAGCTCTCTGTCTGGAAAAATCCTTTATATATAAAATATATAAATAGTCATTGAAATAGCTAGAATGATCCTACAGCTCAGTAAAATAATTTTGAAGATATAGTTTAACTATTCTTTAACAGAAGATGGAATTATATATAAATTTTCTTGTACCTAGATGAAGACTCTCATGTCCTCCTGGAGTTAGTAAACAAAAAACATGTACCAACATACATTCCAACAATTCTGTGAATATAGTCTTAAAGAACATTTTTATCCATCTTTATAATTCAAATGTTGAGTTTCCAGCTCCAATCTCCAGTAAATCATTGTCAACAAAGCTTACAGAAACTCATAAGAAGGCAGCGAAGGCAAAGAGAGGGACTGGGAGAATGAAGAGCCACCCACTGTAGGAGAAAATCACATTCAAGACCATCGAAGGCACCTGAAGGTGCACAAGTCCATGGGACCCGATGAGATCCATCCATGGGTCCTGAAGGAACTGGCGGAGGAAGTTGCTAAGCCACTATCCATC
>NW_008794458.1:2841044-2845382 GCF_000699145.1 Aptenodytes forsteri | reverse complement strand
GAGCAGCTGTGTGGTGCTCAGTTGCTGACTGAGGTTAAACCACAACAACAAATAAATGGACTAAAAGAAAAAAACTAACTCCTCCCCTAAACAGTAATATTTTTTTCCATCTATTAAATATTTTCCAAGTCTTTTTTTTGCTTTCTTTGCAAAATGTGTCGTAACTGGAATACGTGATGGTGTAGTTTATAAGTTTGACTGGTAGTTGTCTGGAGTAAGCCAATAAGCCATTGTGCTGTATGTCACTGAAGGAGGATGAAAACTCTTCATGAGTTCCAGTACATTGAGAATGAAGGAGGCTTATTGAATTATATATGCAAATGAGTAACATAATCAGTACAGTGCTTGATTTAATTTCTTATTAAATTCTGCTTACTATAGACTGTCCCCAAACTCTCACTTTTGATGTGCTGCATAATTTTGCACTGAAAATACTTACTACTCTGTTAAGGTTGTTAAGGGGCAATTTATCACACAGAAGAGTCACTGTGGATTCTGAGAGACATATTGTGTGAAACATTTTTAGGAATGATGGGAGATGTGATAGGTGAAACGCATGCACAAGCGATCCTTCATAATGAGACATATTAGAAGGCAGTGTCTATAGTAAAGGAGTTTCTACATTCAACAGCAGTAGCTCTTCCCAACTTGGCTGTGCCAAGGACTGAAGCAATAAGTTATACTAAAGGAGTTCATTGATGTTCAGCAACCCAAAAAAGTGTGTCTGCCTTTCACTCTCTTATAGGCATTTATGGGTTTTTTGCATATGAACAGTATAGCATTCTAGGGGCCCAAGTGTGGCCAAGGTACAAATATTCTTTCCATAAACCTTTGCCTCTCTAGTAAATGTTCTGTCTCATGAGAAAAGTGCTAACTAGGTCTGAAAGGCCCTTGGAAAAAATTAAGTATGCTATTTAAGTGAAATAATGATAACAGAACTACCATATTATTTAATACATCAGAAATATTTTTATGGGCTCCTAATTTAGATCTCCCTCAAAATATTTTCTTTGATCTAAGGAAAATAAGGTTGTTGACTGAATCATAATAAGCCATTTTCTGGTTTTCTAGGAACATTTTTAAAAGACTATAGTTTTTCTTTGTGATTCACAAGCTATCTTTCTTTGCTTTTTTTTTTTTTTTTTTTTTTTTTACTTTGGTTTTTTGTTATAAGAAACATAAATATTGGCAGATGGAAGGACCTGGTAGCAAGACACCTCTAAGAACTCTTCCTTCAACAACATTGAAATCTATTCATTATTTTATTTAGTAAGTTTCCAATCTCTTCATGAATCATGTATGAAAGTAGAGCTTAGTATTTCAAGAGCTGGCCAGTTTATGAAACCAGGTAAAATGAAATAAAATCAAAACCATACACATTAAGAGACTGCAACGTTATCATAAATCTAGATGTATGATGTTGGTTCAAACAAATTGCAACAAACTTTGCAAGTAAAACTCAGGTATACCATATTGTACTTTATGATACCACACCAATCAGTCCAAAATAATCCATACAAATTCTCATCCACCAGTAAACACTGTTCAGCTCAAGAATCTTAGGACAAAAGACAATATTTCAGTTAAAGTAGAGATGTCTCTCTTATCCTCATGATTGCTAATAAGATGTGAGACAAGCATACTGTTGAGAAGTGTAAAATGCCTGTTATGCAAAACTTATCTGTAATTTAATTTAATATAAGAGTTACTTATAGGCTGATAAGAAGCAGAGACATCTGTAGGGGGCAAATCAACCACAGGAAGCGGCAACCTACAGATTCGGAACCTCTCATAAAGGTATATAAATGTGTTCTAATTTCAAATAGAAGAAAATCTAAAGGAGCCAGTGGAAACATTTACTGCATAAAAATGTGAACAGACTGCACCCTACTACAGATAAAAGGATTTTCTCCCTAAAGGTATGAGCCCTTTCATCTTTATAAACACAGCATTAAAGAACAAAAACAGAATGCACTTTAATTATTTTTGGCCACATTAATTACACGTCTAGTTTTGCTCATATGAGCAATCTCTTTGAGTTTAAAGGTAGTGTAGTTAAAATTTGTGTATAAATCCAGTTTTTACCCCTAGATGTGTATATCATTATCTTTTATACATAATTTATGCAAACAAATAAATGGATAATGAAAATGAGAATTCGGAACTCTGAAGATGCCGGAATCAGTAAATACTTTTTTTGCTTGTTCATTGTTTCGCTTTGCCTTACTTTATGTAATACAATACGTTGATGTACTTCAACCTTCTCTCCAATGTGCCAGTGTCCTCCTTCTGGACCATCTTTATTGCTCTTCTGTCACCTAATACTGCCTAAACATCTCTTCTAGGTTTGCTAAAAGAGTGTATCCTCATACAGTGCTTTTCCTGGTCTGCTCCATTACCTCTGAAAGTGTTTACACTTAGAAAACACAGGACTTTTAAAGTATCCATAGAAATATAAAAAATAGAATTAATATCAATCTATTTAAAATAACAATGAAAATTTCTGAATTGACTTTTTTTTTTCAAAATATTGATGCAAAATTTTCTAAGATGAGGTCTTTCCATTTAAATTAATTTTTATTAGATAATACATTCCATTCCTTGGAGTTATTTCTCTATAGGATTATTGTAACTTAACATCCTTTCTATTAATTTTTTTCAAAATATTGATGCAAAATTTTCTAAGATGAGGTCTTTCCATTTAAATTAATTTTTATTAGATAATACATTCCATTCCTTGGAGTTATTTCTCTATAGGATTATTGTAACTTAACATCCATTTCTATTAAATTTCTTGCCCAAATTTTATGAACAGCAGTACCATCCTATCTCTACAAGCATCTGCCTTACCCTAGTGAGATATTAAACTATAGTTACTTTTTAAAATTAGGGCTTAGTCATGTATATAATATTCACATGGCACATACATGCATTTCTTTTATCTAGAAAGGTACATTTGTGTGTATTTGAATCTTAACCCTTATAATGAGTCCCTGGAAAAAATGCTTACTATCCCTGTGCCTCAGTCTTTCTAGGTGCAAAGAAGCTGATATTCATGTTTTCTATATCTGTATTTTTTGTTTACAAGTGGAAGGATAAAAAAAAAATCCTCTGAGCTTCTTTTACATGGATTTTTGCACAAGGCTCCTCAGCTCAGTGATTTGAACTAGTGAAGTTGGTTGCTGTCAGGACAGAGTTACCTAAAACCAAAAGGGTAATGAGTTTATTCCTGAGATATTCCTGAATACAATGGAATAATCACAAGGACTAAATTAATAATAAGGTTTCATATATGTATGTATATTTATAAAACATAGGTTTGTATTTTGAAATTTTTACTAAAATCATTGTTCCATAACATATATCTATTGTGCACAGATATCCACTATATGTTTAAAGACATTTTAAAAATAAGTAAGAATTTTTTTTTCCCCCTTCTGTCTTTGAAGGTAAATAAAATTGTAGCAATTCACATAAACAAAGGATATATAAAAAGAAAGTTTTGAAAGCTCTAAAATGAACTAAAACAGCTTTTCCAATAATATTAATGAAATAAACCTAGCCTATAAAACTTAGATATGAACCTACCATACTCCTTATCTCTGACGCTGGTGTGTCCAGCCAACCAGAAATTCAATGAAAGATCATATGATTCTGTGCCATTGTCCCTTCAGTTTACCCTGTAGCTTGAAAAAGGTTCATGGCAAAAGACCTTTTTATGACTGTTCAGTCTTTCCAAGATATATACTAATTTCTGCAAACTCAGTTCAATTTGATCTAAATTGTAAAATCAACTAAGCTAATTTACAAATTGCCCAACTTTCAAACCACCTCCGCTTCTGCCTTTTTTTGACTAAAGGTCCAATGGTCTACATTTGACATCAATCTGTGTATACTTTTAAGTATACTTTTAAGGTGCAACTAAGTATCACTTGTTCAAGAAGGAAGCCCACCCATGCTCCAAAAAATATATTAAGAACACAAAACTATTACTAGATTATATGTAAACTGAGTACCACATGACCGATATACTCTACAGTTTAAATAACCTACTATGTTATTTAAATATATTGGTACACTGTCAAATAACTGTTGTCAGTTGCCAGTATATTTATGTATTTCATTTAGACCAACTGTACAAATACACTTTTAAAAATAACAAGATATCTGAATAGCAATTGTCAGTACCCTGCTTACTTTAAATGGGGCATGGGAGAAAATGTTCCCCAAATACTATCACCATGCATCTGTACCTCAATATTTAAATTTTTATTTCATTTTCACATTTTATTTGGCCTAAAGGAGGTAAAAAAGAATTAAAGCTGTGGAAAAAAAAAA
>NW_008794458.1:2838732-2840817 GCF_000699145.1 Aptenodytes forsteri | reverse complement strand
CAATTGTGTTAAAGTTTATACAATGTAAATAAAATGTAAAGCTAAATGAAGCACTAAAAAGTTTTGTACTGTTAGAATTGTCCTTAACAAATCAGTTAAAACTTTTCTTGTCCTCCAATACTGAAAAATTTAGTAGACATCAAACAAATCATAGCAGTGGTCAAAGCATGTATGCATAGGCATAACTGAATATTTTTGTTCTACTTTCCACTTCGTTCCTTATACTGCCAGTTAGTATTTCTTAAGTCTGTAGCATGCTTTTGCCTTGTTTACTCTGAAATTTCAGTAAGGAGTTAATTTCAGAAATACTGATGCATGTAATCCATGACTTCTGAAGACAGTAAGATTGATTATTTAGAATGTTTATAATTATGTTTAGAAATAAGGAAGTAGAAATCTGAGAGCTTTTTCTAAATCTATTGTGTACAGTGTAGCTATTGACATGAAGACAAAGTTCTTAATTTATTTTATGAGTCAATATAATAATCTGTGCTCTGCAGGCAGGTCCTCACTCCTAAAGGATAACAAAAAAAAACAAACCCAAACAAACCCTGATGTGCCATACTTAGAAAACGAAGCAGTTGCCAAGAGACTTCCTTTTCCAGATTAAAAATGTAATAAATGCAGAATCATTTATGTGTTTGTAGACAATTTAGGGTAACTATTAAGCTTCTGTAACTCAGCAGGGAGTTATGTTAAGGCTGTTTCATGAAAACTGTTGTTATGAAGCACTCAATAGCAACATTTTATTTGTCTGCTACTCTTATGATTATTGCCATTCTCCTCCTAAACGAGGCAGCAATGCACAACCCTTGAAGAGCATGTCTTATTCAAGACAGCATAGGGTTTAAGAAGTTGCACAACCTGTCTGTTTTGTCATTTCCACAGCTTGCTCTGAAACCCACTGAAAGTAAGTATGCTGAGGAAAAAAATACCTGAAATGTTATGTACCCATTTCAGAGTCTTAAGGACCAACAGCAGCACCTTAGACACTAATCTTTCTTTCATCCTAACGGCCATCTAGACATCTTTGCTGCACTATCCTCTAGTCAAAAGCAGTATTTACCGCACTAACCCCAGGCCAAGTGTATCATGAGAGGCAGTAGCCTTTCACTATAATGCTGCAAACTGTAAAAAAAAATGAAAACAAAACAAAACAAAAAAACAGCAAAAAACCCCTTTATGGTATTGGCTTGTTTGGATGCAGAAAACTGGTTCGGCCTGAAAATTCTTAACTATTTCCTTTTGTCCATTCCTAAATTACTCTATCACTAAAACTCATATTTTAAGTACAACTGGTTAAAACAACAATACTTGAATGCCATTTGTGTATTGGTTATACTGTCCAATTAACTAAATCTCTCTGTTAGGACAGCCTCACCCTGCCATTGTGATCAAGCATCAGAGGAATAAGCAATAGGTCTTTGTGCAGGGAAAGTAACGTAAACACCTAGCTTTGTTGCTCAGCGTCCTGACAAAATATGCGAACTGTTTTGAGGGCTTTGAATGGCTGATTCTCATTATTTAAATGGTAAGTCATATATACATATGAATCAGGTGAAAAAGATGCTTAGAGTTTTGATGACTTTGGCTGAAATGTACAGATCATGGGTTTTTTAAGGTTAGGTCCATAACATCACTGTCCGTAACAGAAGTGCTGGATGATTTTTCAGAAAGTATCATACCTGGTCCTATGCTTTGGTCTACATACTCTCCAAGGTTTAAGGCTCCTGGAAAAAGTGAAGACTTGACACTGGCTGTAAATCCTGGTTAAAGAATTTTCTCTTATCAGCATCTCTGTCTGAACACTACTGTGTAAGAAGGAGAGGCTGTTATGATAGATTGTTCGCTAGACTCTGTAAATCCTGGTTAAAGAATTTTCTCTTATCAGCATCTCTGTCTGAACACTACTGTGTAAGAAGGAGAGGCTGTTATGATAGATTGTTCGCTAGACTCCCTATAGAATCATAGAATCATTAAGGTTGGAAAAGACCTCTAAGATCATCAAGTCCAACTGTCAACCCAACACCACCATGCCCACTAAACCATGTCCCTAAGCACCTCATCTACACGTCTTTTAAATAC
>NW_008794458.1:2797151-2834121 GCF_000699145.1 Aptenodytes forsteri | reverse complement strand
AGGAAGGGTCCCCCGGCGCGATCCTCCGCTCCGGAGCCCTTCGCCTCGGTGGCTTCGGTGGCTAAGGCTACTTAAGCCTTAGCTTAAAAATTCATCTGCTTGCTTGCTTCAGTTTGGCCCTCCATATTTGGATCCTGTCTCAGTGCTTCACTAGACCATTCAGCTGTTCTTAACAAGTACATTGATAACATGAATACTCTGCAAGGACATCAAAACCATTTTTTGCTGGCCCTTGACTCTTTCAGATATCTTCTTTCTTTGCAGATTGATGGTATTATACAGTTGTGTTATTCACAGGCAAAAAGTGAAATGAAGTGCCGTTCACTTTCCTGACATATACTAGAGAAGTTGCTTTTGCTGCACCATCTCTTGGGAGTAATGTAATAAAAAGCCCACTTTTGGGCTAACCTATTCGAATTGGCCCTCAGAGCCTCTAGATATATTCTTGACATTTGTATCTATAGCCTTTCCATCCTTACCTTCTAAATAAAATGTAAAATAAAACTTGTTTAATTTAGCTGAAGGTAAATTTAATGCTGCAAAATTATTGACTTGAGAATTTAAATTTAAACCCTCTCATCAGAGAAGCGGTGCAAGCTTTTTAGCAAAATTCTGCCTGCAGGTGTAGCACGTGATAAATGGAGCAGAGTGTTCCCATCACTTTTTATTTTATGTGGATTATAATTTTCTGTGATCAATTTCCACTCATTTATCTTTGTCTCCCTGATATGCGCATCCTGACTATTCCTTTTCTTGTACCTTTTGCCTAGATTCTCCATCTTCTTTATGGCACTTGGTTTCAGCTTTATTAAAATTTATGGACTATAGAAAATTGTTTCAGACTACACCCTTTACTCAGCTTGCGACAACGATGTGCATGAATATACATTCAAATGATTTAAACTAAAAGGTTCCTAAAAATATCAGATTATGTTCCCTATTCAGAAACATTGTCTCCCATTAATTTTTGAGAGTTTTCTGCTGAAGATGTGGCTATAATGTAACATTTTCTTTACTATAGTCAAATTTACAATATTAAAAATAAAAGAATTCATTATGGTAACAAAGCTAAGGAGGCAAGGAAGAAAGAGAAGTGAGCAGGTATAGATTTACTAAACTCAACTATCTGTAACATTCATTATTAACAATGGAGAAGAAACCTAAACATGTATTTAAAATTATCATTAATAAAATTAGTATAATTCCATAGAAAATATAGGTCTTTACAAGCTTGCTCATCCCTTGGCTGAAGGCTATATTACAAATATTTCTTCAGACTTGAGAGATGGAGAATATTTTGCTTACCTTTACGGTCAGGTAAATTAAAGAAATCACAGGAATTTGTATCTTCTGTCATCCAAACCATCTGGAGTAGGATACTTACATGAATCAGGGAATTATGTATATAACTAGGAAACTTGTTTTGTTCCACTTTGTTCTGACACTGCCTTTCAAAGTAAGTGCAACCCATCCCACAACAGAATGATCAGCTAATTTTATGAGGCTACACCCTATTCCATTATCAAGCCATTAACCAAAAATACTCAGTAAAACTTGAAAAGACATCTTCAGAATAGATTAACTCATCTGGTACTACAACAATGCTATTTAAATTTTGTAATCACTTATGCATTTGTCTTTTCCTGGCTACACTTAAACAGTACATTAACGTGTTTATAAGAGGGTTAATTTAAAAAAAAAAAAAAAAGTCTTACTTAAGCTGTATGCAGTCAAGTTTAAGCACTCAGTCACTTTGGACTCTTTCCTGGGGACTCTGAACATGTGACTCCTTACAAAATTAATTTTGCAAAGTCACCGAAGTCCTGCCTGTGCACTAATTGGTGGTTTTGTGGCTATCTGTACTCCTGCTCGAAGTAGAAAAAATCTGTCATGAATGTCCATAAGTAGCTCTGCAAAGCAAGAACTTGTACCTACATTAACTAATAAAGCATTCACCCACTTGTCTTAGGCCAGATATAAAGAACTCAATTTACCTTTTGGCTTCAGATTTTGATATTCAGTCATGGCTTCATGACATGAATTATTAATACACTAAGACTCAGGATATATGTAAAGGGCTCTACCAAGAAATGAAAGTAACATTGCTAGAAGGTTACAGAAAAAGCACTAAGAGCATGAGTTTAATGGAAAAACTCTAGTACAAGTGGAAAATAGGGTCATTTTATAAACACAAAATTATTCTAATTTCTTATTTAAAAAAAGAAGCATACACTGAGATACAATGGTACCAATAGATACAATAACATTCAGCTGAATATTCTTTGTAGACTGAGATGTTTATTGTGAGTGCTATGTCCTTATATCACAGCAAAGGAAAGACAATGCAAAACAACCAGTTAGACATGAACAGTCTGGGCTTTGCTTCAAAAATTAATTTACTTGAATTAATAGCAGAATTACCCATGATAGAGGAATTACTTGAAAGCAGACTTGAAATTTAACAAATTCAATAGGTGATCAAGTGTTCACTAACATATTTAATAGTTGCACTTCTTTATAGCTTTTAGAAAAGATTTCAAACTTGATAACTTTGTTCAGACCTACTCCAGTTACTCCAGGTTTGTGCTACCTTTTCAAATTCTCTTTCTGCATTTTCTTCTAAATATTTATCATTTCTTCTAACATCTGGCCAATTTTTAAGTAGTGTTTTTATTACCAAGCATACTGTATAATCAGTCTGATTGGATGTTCAGAGAATAAACTCAAATTTTGTTGCCTTTATTTAAAGTTGAACTACATTAGCTTACTTCATGAGCAGGATAGCTGATACATTTTATTTTGCATGGATAAGAATGAAAATCCTAGCCCAAAATACAATTTGTATTTGACAAAGTTTGTTTGTTTGTTTGTTTCTTGATGTGTGTGTTTTGGTTGGTTTGTTGCTTTTTTTTCCTCCCTCTATTGGACAGTATGGCTGCCGAAACACAAGTGTTTTTCAGTTGAATTGCAGCTAATTTTCAGTGACTCAAAAGTAGAAGTATACTCTGTGGTAATGCTTACTTCTCAGTACTACAAAAGATGTTTTATGACAGATTAAGGGAACACATACATTGAAGCTTTAAAGCTTCACTTTTGAAATTGCAGCTGTCTCCTTGATCTTGAACACTTTGGCAGGTGCTTTCACACTTTTTATTAAGTCAACCTTGGGATTACCTTTCCCTTCAAAGTTTTGAAACTTTTACAGAGAAAGAAGGAAGCCCACTTTTGAAATTTGCAATGGAAGACAGAAAGCAGGAGCAAAATCTTTAAAAATATTGTCACTGGGAAGCTCAAAGGAAGGCATTATTCCAATTTCATAAGAATCAATGACATCAAGCAAATGCTACATTTGTTTAGAAAGATAGATGATGATCAGACATCAAAAGGTTATCTGAAGATTAAAACCTCTAACTCTTCAAAAGGTATTTTTTAAAATGCAAACTTTGACAGCATAACAGCTGATCTAAAAATGAAAACTCTCAGATTTTAAAAACATTTATCTTCCTAAATAATTATAAAATGTGTAATTTATAGTGCTGTAACACATGAGTAACTATTATTTACAATACATTTCACATTTTACAACAACTAATTCTGTCATTTAATGTTAATGATGTTATAAGTCCCTAACTGATGTCCTATCTGGTAAATACAAAGAAGGAATACCAGAAATAAGTAGATCAAGTCATATGGGGCAATTTTTTCCAAAGCACGTAATTGATTCCCGTGCCTGCATGTTATTGCCATTTGGGCTGCACTCAAAATCACCTTCTAGCTGTGGAAGCCAATATTAGGAAGTGAATGTGTGACATCTATATATAAAGGACAGCTGCAATTTTCAAAGTAGAAGAAGGGGTATAGGACCATCTTCTTACTGGAAGTTAACAGAAGCCCAAATCTAACTCCCTTTGGCCCTTTAAAAGCCTAAAATTTAAGTCATATGAAGCATTATCAAAATTAATAGAGTCAATAAATTATGCAGCCAGGAGGCCCTGTCACCGTCACCCTTGATCACCACCTACATGACACAGACCGTAGGAAATTCCTGAATTAGTTCCTTCTGCAATTCCAATGGACGTGGTTTAATTGGAGTATATCTTTTCCAGAGTACATCCAAACAAATTGTTTTTAACAGTTTTTAGTTCATTAAACGTGTGTGTGACTCTGTACTGTATCATTCAATTTTCCAAATCAAGGTGTTATGCAGTACCAATATTTGCAGAAGTCTCTGTGTATTTATCAGTTGGTTTTCATCATTGTTATGTGAATTCCTATAATAAAGATACCAGGTTAGTTTTACAACATTTATTTTATGTAAAACATATGATGTTAATTATGTTTTGCTCCTTAAGTCTTCATTAACTTAATTTCTTGATAGCCATCCCATTCCTTTGTGTGTCATCACTGAGTGCAGCAGAGATCGTTCCCCTCCAGACTTTGAAGATTTTGGCAAAATGTGTGTATTTTTTTACTTCTCTCAAGCGTCTTCACTTTTCCGGAATTCATTAGATCTGCTCAAATGATCTAGAGAGTTCCAAACAATTTTATTTTTTTTGTAATTCTGATAAATACTGATATATACATTCTTTTATTTACAGGCATATATACATATATATATGTATACATATATATACATATATAATCATGTGGTCTGCTGAATTAAAAAAAGACAGCTTTAGGACTTACTCCTGACATCTTATTATATTAATTCTAGAACAGAAACTACTCTCTGTCACTGGCACCATCATTAATAAAAATACATTACCTGCCTATTTTCCAGGAAAATATGAATAATTCTGTTTTTTCTGCAATATTGGCAATTCTGTAACTCTACCATTTATTAAAGGTCCAAAACCTACTGAGCATACCCTTTAAACCAGATATGTTTCAGATATTAATTCTTAGAGTCCTTAATTCTCCTGGCCACATATTTCCACTGTGTGCTTAAAATCCTCCACCATTTTATATTTTGCACTTTCTAGTACCTAGGGTATAATTATTAATTTTCTTTTTCACATATGTGGTGGTTTAACCCGGTAATACAGCTCAGCCCCACACAGCTGCTCGCTCACTCCCCCCCGGTGGGACGGGGGAGAGAATCGGAAGCGCAAAAGTGAGAAAACTCGTGGGTTGACACAAAGACAGTTTAACAGGGAAAGCAAAGTCCCCCCCTAGCTTCTTGTGTACCCCCAGCCTACTGGCTGGGGGGGTGGTGTGAGAAGCAGAAAAGGCCTTGACCCTGTGTAAGCACTACTCGGCAATAATGAAAACATCCCTATGTTATCAACACTGCTTTCAACACATATCCAAAACATAGCCCCATACAAGCTACTATGAAGAAAATTAACTCTATCCCAGCCAAAACCAGTACAACATATTACTTTAATTCTATTTTTATTTTTTATGGCCACTTCTCCTTAAAGATAGCCCAATTTTTAAAGCCAGTATGGGAAGCTCTTTTAACATGGAATTGCCTTTTTTCTATTTAACAATTAATGCTGTTAGATATTTCTCAATTATTATTACTACTTCTTAGTTTCAACTTTTTCTCCTAGTTGATTTGCATCACAATAATTTAGCTTCTGAAGTGCCAAAAATTTACATTTCTGTTTCGGACTTTGCTCTCTATGCCCATAATGTGTGTCATCAAGTCATTGTCACCTGAGACAGCAGCTGCAAGTTTTATAATTCTGTGATGAATTCACCTTTGTTGCTCTAAAACACAGACTAAAGCAAATTTTACTGTGATGTATGCAGCTCTTTCTAAAGTTAGGAAAATGCCATCTCTAAGTTCAGCAGGTGATACAGGCCTTGTAAGAGGTGTTAATCAAGTAACCCACACTGAAGTCTCAGTAATAACGTAGTTTTTCCCCACCACTACATTTTATAAATCAGTGCTTAGGGGTGTAACTTATCTTCTTTAGCAGGATTTGATGATCTGTAGTAGATGTAGTGTCTATCAGATTAGAGACATCTTGTGTTTCATTTGCTAAGATGTAGACCCATAATAAAATAAAATCATTTATTTCTGAGCTCTCAATCAATGTTCTGGAAACACAGAACGTCGTTTTTCACTCCAGTTGACTCCCCCCAAACTTTTTGCCCACTCAATATAAGTAGATTATGAACAATTATTTTAATATGCAGATGTTATGAGTTTTCCTACCTGGTAGGTAGTTCCTCCTGTTTATTACTCAACTGCCCATTGCATTTAAATAATTTCTCCTCTTTGCATTTCTTATGGTCTTGATTAATAGTTCTTGACATCTTGATTTTGTACCGGGCATTGCCATTATAATTCAATGTTTTTCTCCACTCATAACTGTCATAGATTTATTACACTGCACTAATCAAACGTCTTCTATATCTTTCTCCATTTTCTGTTCAGTTAGATATACATTCAAGGTGGGTGCCAATGGACTTCAAATAACTATTCTCTTAAGCAAATTGAAAATCCTGCTTTTTCTTTTTCAGTTTTATTCCTTTACTGAAGCATGTCTTATACTGTTTTTGAATAAAATTATTTTGCTATGTCCATTTTTCCCCTTAATAACAAATTTAATAGTATAATACTGAATATCTTTGCTTTCAACATAATCCACAATGAGAGTGAAATTAATGCCACTGCTCTATGTGTCCAGTGCACTAAGGAATAGATATGGTAGAGCTTAAATTTAAAAAAAAAAACAACAAAATAACAACTGAAAACCACCCCCCCAACACACACCCCACGTCCATTTTTCCCCTTAATAACAAATTTAATAGTATAATACTGAATATCTTTGCTTTCAACATAATCCACAATGAGAGTGAAATTAATGCCACTGCTCTATGTGTCCAGTGCACTAAGGAATAGATATGGTAGAGCTTAAATTTAAAAAAAAAAACAACAAAATAACAACTGAAAACCACCCCCCCAACACACACCCCACAGAAAACAAACAACTGAAAACCACCCCCCCAAACCTATATAAAAATTTATTTTCTTTAGTTTTACACTGTAGCACTGTAAATGACAATTAAAATAGGAATTTCTGACATAGTACACAAATGAAATAACCAGTACTTTTTAGTCACTCTTCCATCTGAATCCAGAAATGGTTACAAGGTGTAAGTCTGAGCAGGAAAGAGCAAGTGAGCAAAAGGGTGAACAACCGGAAGAACAAGTGAGTGAAAGAAGGATAGAGAAACTGAGGTTAGCTTCAGACCATGGTTAAAGATTCCTTCAGATCTGGGCCTGAGCTTCTGGCTTCTCTCAAAAAATCTAGAAGAAAAATCTGGTTCTAAACAGCCCTCAGCTTTCAGAGTCCAAAGGACCCAGAAACTTCTTATGTTCCCCAGTCCTGAACTTTTAAGGGCTATAATACCCTTCTCACTATTGTTAATTCTTAAAGTCAAAATGAATCTGAAGTGTGTGATCCATACGTGCAACTCTAAATCTGGCAATCCAGATTTCTATTTGCTTCCAACCTTCTTAGGATTTATATTGCAATCCATTTCAGAGCAATGAGGAATTCAAGCTATAAAATAGAAAGCTGCAATAAGAGCAGCCATCTTGAACCAGTGTGTCATTATGGCATAAATGAAGGTGCTTGCGAGATTTCTGTCTTTTTTTTTTTTTAAGAGCAGGATAGTTTTAATTAAATAATATTCCAATTTTTAAATGAAAAAGTGAAACTAATTGAATTTCAGGGTAAGCACTCAATCTCTCAGTATCGGTGATACTTTTCATTTTTGTTCAATTACACATCAGCTGACACAAACTACTGCAAAAGTGAAAGGAGTGTATTTAGTGATTATCTACTCTTGAAGTGGCCTAAGTCATCTTCTATAAGCACCGCACAAGCATAGTTTTACAAGTGGATGAAAAACTAAAGCTAGACATTCATTAAACCTGATTCCATCAAAACTAGGAAATAGAGCATGACTTTTGTTGGGTTTTGCAGTGAAGAAAACTATTTAGGTATCTAATGGACTCCTTGTTGCTTGAACTCTTAAATTCAGAACAGTGCATCTTCATCATAAATTTCATATTGCTGCAGCAAAGTTTCAAAGCTTAAAATTAGCTAGTAAAGTTATGAGCGTTGTAGGAGGCAAGGGCAGACGATCTCTTCAGGCTGAGTATCTCTGTCCAAAGCTAAAGGCACATAATCAGCCTGGCCAATAAAAGGAACAGGGGAGGAGCAAGTGTTCTATTGCTCTCTTCATGGAAAACACTAACATAGAAATGCATAAAAATAATATATGTATTTCCTTCTCAAAGTTTAAATGAATCTTTCAGTCACAAAATGAAATATTACTATTCAAAAATGTTTCCTGATGTATTACTGTGGCTGTATTCTTCATGCTCCTTTTCTCCTTTATTGGTATCTATTGCTGCTCAGACTCTACTTCTTTTCTTGTACAGACATCCTTTCCTGCACCAGAGCAGTGGTGCGGTACAAGAGCTGTTACCTGGGACCCCCTTTACCAATTGATAGTCATAATATTTCCACTGCATCTTTACTTTTCTCCCACAAGTTCACCTCTAAATCATGTTGGTATTATTCATTTTATTTCATTTATTCTTAATTAAATGTACAACAGTGTTTGGATTGTTCTTTCTTCTTGGAAGCTCTAGAGGAAAGAGAATGATATAGTTTAAGTTTATTGCAATTCTTGCACATTAAAAAAAAATACAATGTTTGCTTAGCTACATTAGAGATGAGAAGTCTTTTCTACAATGTCTAGCAACTATAATCCAGTTAAATATCTTGAGAAAGTTTGATTAGTCTACAATTTAATTATTTGACAACAAAAATCTTTACTGGAACATTTTTATGTTATGACAGGTAGCTGCAATGAGAGAATCAAGAAATGAATCGAAGGTCAGTTGCTTCTGAAAAGCAAATAAGTTTGGCCAAAATTTTCACCAACCCCTAATGCCTCTCAGACTTAAAGGTAGACTTGGATACTTCTTCTCTCCCAGTGTGACAGTAGACCTGGGACAGGCATCCTACAGGTGCCTCACTTCCCTTTTGCTGATTAGGTTCAAAGAATGTTGCCAATATTCATACTCATATAGTCTTATTCCTTTCCTACTTGATAAAATCCTACTTAACAGCCCTTTCCCTGCCTTTCTATGCACTTCTGAAGGTCCTTTTGCTGCTTGCGGCTCTGTTAAACTCTCTATTCTCTCTCACTTAATAGTGAACTTAAATTTCTGGTATACTTTGGCATACAGCACAGAATGTCCTCAGTGACCTTTCATTTTCCTGACAACTATAACAGCCAACAAAAAATCAACAGGAAGCAAAGAGCAGTGGAGAAGCTCGCTTTCTTGACATAAACACAAATAAGAAATCAGACCAGAAAAACCCAAGGAAAAATGTTGGCTTTCTCTTTTCAAGGAGGTTGGATATGTGAAGAACCAGCAATTTCATGTTTGCTTCAGGAGAAAAAAAAAAAAAAAAAGGCTTCAAGCACACACCCTCTAATATTATGTAAAATCATACTGAGCTAGCCTACTAGCAAAGACACGGCCTGTGCACACTGTTCCCATAACATTTTGTACGTTCTCGCCATATGTGACACAGCAACAATGTCAAAGTCCTGCAAGGTCTAACCTTGCTGTAGTCACTGGATCTGAGCCTGGACTGCCACCTCCCTCCACCTCCTCCATCCCCCCTGGGAGCCTGGCATCTGCCCTCTCTGTTCCCCCAGCACCCCACATGCACCCCCTTGCCAGCTTCGGCAGAAAGGTCCTGAGAAGCATGCTCGGCGTTCAAAGCCCGAGAGCAAAGCAGCGCACCCTTCTTGCATGTGAGCAACCGCAGCCCCTGTAAGCCAAGCTCTGCCACAAGGGACCGCACAGACCTGCTGTCCGGGCAGTGACAAATCTATTGAGATCACAGGCAGTCTGTATGTATGGGCTTCTTGTATTAGCTCTGCTACGAATTAACTGCTCCTTTCTTGATGACTCACTTTTGCAGACATAGGATGTTAATAGTAAAAGCCACACCTTTCTATGGCCGATGCCATTTTCCTAGATTTGTTTTCCATGAGGAAAAAACAAAACAAACAAACCACTATAATTACGCAGGCTCTGCATTATTTCCAGTAGGAATATGAAAAACACCTGCAGAACATTCCCCTGTTTTCCTTCCTCCCCTCTTCCCTACAGAGGTTTCCTTTTATCACTCCCAAAGCTGTCAAGCTTGTTAGGAAATAATCGGGCTTGACAGTTCTGGGGTTAAGAATAATATCTTGTCGTCTTACGTCCCAGCAGACGCACACAGAGCAATTTATCACAGTCCAAACATCAGGGTTGTACTATCTTATATTAAATGCAAAAGCCTTATCTAAAAATGTGATCCCATATGTGGTTAGTGAATTTGGTTTGAAATACCATGTATTTATTCAGATCTTTGTTTCAGCATTAATCCTCCATCTGACAGCACCTCGGATCTCTTTGCTAAGCATTCCTATACAAATGCCACTTTATGCTAATTAAAATAAAAGATTTCAGCTATTATTTATTTATTAATTCAACTGAGACGTTTGTAAATAAGACAGAACCAGGGCAGGGGGATGGAGAGGAGGGGGAAAAAAAAAAGCTTGCATTAGACTTGCAAATTATATCTGTAGAGTGTCAACTTTGGTCCATGAAAATTAATGGTTTGTAACAGAGCTAGTTATTTCCTCTTAGATTACATCATTTATTATAGACCAATTATAAACAAACAGTAACTCTGATACAATTACAAGCGTAATAAATACAGCAAAATATAACATTCTTTTGTGGATCACAAAACAAAACAAAAAAGCATAGCTTGTGGAAAGGATTATCCAAAATTTCACTGGTTTGGGTAGTATCATAGTATCATTGTAGTGACTTGGTTGCTGGCACTGGGATATGTAAAGTAAAGTAGTTAATGATGTATTGTCTTTATCGTGTATAGATCCTAAAGGATTTTCCCTGTCTCTTGCTCTTAATTTCCACCATCCTCTCTTTTTATATACATATACATGACATGTATGTGTATGTATATACATATACAGATCTGCACAATTTGTCTACATAGAGCTTACACAAAAGGTTTGGCACAGATTCTTCCTGCTCATTTGCACCTGACTAGAGCAGCACTTTGTGTGTTTCTTCTCTGCTGCATCGTGCTCCTCTTTTAAGACAAAAGTCAGGAGGGAATGACAAGGAAAGCACAGGGTGGACAACAGAAGATTGCTCAGCTTTGGCACTCGTCCACTTTAACAAAGCAGGCTCAGAGAAAAAGATGGCTACTCGGCAGAGCAAACAAATTTTTTTTTCATTGTGTACAGCAAGGAGATTACTAACAGTCAGATCACCTACAGCATAGATTCTCATTAACTATTTTAGAGAAAAAGAGGACAATGAAACCCATCTTGAAGCCTGAGCAGGAAAATTCATGGTATGAAAAAAATGGTCGTTTCCAGAAGGGGCATTTTCAAGGCCTTGGAAGACCATCCTAACTCTAAGGAACATTCAAATGTTCCTTAGAACAAAGAAATCCAGACTAAAAACAAGCATAGAAATCTGAGTCTCTTTAGCTTTCTGCCAGCCAGGACTACTCAGTATCACAGCCACATTGGTACAACATTTCTCCGTGCTTAGTCTAACGAAACGACAGGACATGTGCACCTGATGAACAAGGGAAAAAACTAATGAAAAAACCCTCTGTATCCCAGCAAGGCATAGAATCAAAGAATCATAGAATCATTAAGGTTGGAAAAGACCTCTAAGATCATCGAGTCCAACCGTCAACCCAACACCACCATGCCCACTAAACCATGTCCCTAAGCACCTCATCTACACGTCTTTTAAACACTTCCAGGGATGGGGACTCAACCACTTCCCTGGGCAGCCTCTTCCAATGTTTCACCACTCTGTCAGTAAAGAAAAAAACCTCTGTATCCCAGCAAGGCATAGAATCAAAGAATCATAGAATCATTAAGGTTGGAAAAGACCTCTAAGATCATCGAGTCCAACCGTCAACCCAACACCACCATGCCCCCTCTCTTCATGACCTAACAAGATCCCTGTACTCTTCTTGAGTTGCCTGCCCCTTCTTCCACAAGTGGTAAACTCTCCTTAATCCTTAAAAAAGGATTTTTTAAAGAAGAACCAGACCATGTAGCAATTTTGTATTAGTATACATGCACCCAGGTATGAGAATTCAAATCCTAACTTTTCTGCATGTTTACCTGTAGCCAGAACATCATACTTACAAGGAGGACTGATCACTCACCTGAGCTGGCTATCACTATGGTTTCTTCTATCCTTGTGACTCTTCTTTCATCTGAGTTTCTCAGTCTGTTACAGTTTTGTGTAGAAAATATTGAAAACTGCAAATTGCAGGTTTTAGTATGAACCAGAAAAACTTCAGATATATTTCCTTTAGGCACTGCTGGCCTCTAAAGTGTTAATCCATTTCACTCTTTGTAGTGAAAAAGTCACTAATCAGAATACCTTTACCATATTGTTTTGTATTCTAGTGGCATTTTATATTAAAAAAATCTCCTATATTCAAGTATATTTTATTACAGGGTGCCTTCAAGCCAAATCCTCCAGACTAGAGCAGTGTTCTATTGTTAATGTTCTCATTTGGAAGAGAGGATTAAGGAAATTTCTATGAGAAAAGACTGAACAATGAAGGGATCAATAAAGCGACTAAATGTTGAGAATACTGAAAGAGGGACAAATCAGTCACATCTTGCATGAAGCTAGGGTGAGCAAAGGGACTACAGCAATAACAGTGAGAGGCAAGAGACTGGAAAAGAGTCTGCAGTCTTGCTGTCAGGGCTACATGGGAGAAAACTCTTATGCCTGCTTTTAGTCTATTGGTCTATAGCTTAGCTCTGACTGAATACTTGAAGTGATGGGACCACCATGACCATCTTTTTCTTCAATGTTCAAACTTTTTTAAAGTTTGACATTTTAGCACTGTTTTTACTAGCTCTATTTACATTAATTATCTTAACACCCTTCTCCTTCTGTGACATTAACTGTGAACAGTGTACTAAGGCCTGAATCTTAGATACATGTATCCTCCAGAGAGTAATATGCACAAATCATTGCAGCTGTAGTTGTCCCCTACATACACTGAGATGAACATAATTCACTATTCAGCTCTATAGCATAAGATTTCATTGAAGCCACAAAGGCAAATTCTGCCCATGCAGAGTAATTGCAATATGGGAATTTAAATCATTGGCAAGGATTTTCAATATCATTGAAAATGAAGGGTTAAACATGTTTCTAATAACAGGCTAAATGTAGAATAGGAAGCAGAAAGCAAGGATCTGAAAATGAAAGAGTCTGTAGGAGACACAGAGTTGCCAACTACAGTAAAGAGTATAGAGAGATTCAAATAACAAGGTTAATAGCCAAGTTCCTGTATAAATGACTGTGTTGGCCTACAATGAAAATAAAGGTGATTAAAGCATTCCCAGCTCTGATTTAAGGTGTCACACTCCCTTGGGAACATAGATCAGAGCTTCCACAGCACTCTTCAACTGCTTTCAGGTAGAGAAAATGGTTAGTGGTGTACCAAACCATTTATCAGAATTAAAGAAATACTGGGGGGGGGGGGAAAACCTGAACAAAAATCCAGTGTAATTTTCTTGCTTTGTCTGAACTGGTATCAAAATATTTTTTTATAGACAGCAAAATTCACTGCAGTGAAAAAAGTTTGTGTTGTCACAAATATGAACTGAACCAATGTTTAATGAACTGGCAGAAGAGAGGGTAAGTAACAAGTGGAAATATTTCCATGATTTTACACATCTTTTGGGTTTCAACAAGTGCAAGCAGAAGGAAGACAAATAGCAATTTTAAAATATGGCCACAGTGTTCACATGAATGTACCTGAATTCAGGTGTTGGTACTGCTGATTTTTTAAAATGTTATCACCTAATTTCAGAATCTACTGTTTACTATTCAGATCTGCTGAAAATGAGGCCCTACATTTATGTCTGTGTGTGAGCAGATTCCTACTTCCACCATTTTTGAAGGGAGTCGGAAATCTTCTCACAAAAGGATTATCTCTGTCTCTGTACATTCTTATACAATGAGGTACTTGAACAACTGTATCCCACACCATAAGTGAAAAACAAAGGTGAACTAAGAGACAAGATGCTAGCCTGGACTTAGGAGATCTTTGGAGACCTCCTTTGCTGTGCTGGAAGCTTTCTGTGTGAGGAGCTCAAGTCCATGGTGATGAATGGAAACGTATCAGTATCTTAGATAGACAGGGTGCTAACAGAGGTTTTCATCTGAACATTCATCCCCAAATTTTCTTGATAAAAATCTTCTAGGTGTCTTGCTTTTTGGTGTTTCCTTGCAGATTTTTGTCTTATTTTATAACAACAGGCAAGCAGAAGGATTATCTTGTGTCCTCTGTCCTGAGACAGAAACTTTAATTTTTTTCCAGAGGTAGTGAAGTAGAATCTGACCTTTAATTGTTGTTCAAGATTGGGGCCATTCAGACAGAATTGTATTTCAACATAGTTTAGAAAATAAAAATACCTTATTTGACCTAGTAACTGTTTGAAGAATGCAAAGAGATTTCTAAAATTGATGCAAGAAATTCTGGAAGAAATTCTGTTATTCATACCTTGGAAGTAAGTCTGATACTGTATGCTTTTCTCAGGCTAGAATCCCAGTGACTTCAATAGATTGGCATGGCTTAATACTCAACACTACAAATATCACACATACATAATTTTACTTATGTCATTTCCTCAAAGGGAAATTCAATAGCTAAAGTGAGAATAATGAGCATACACAAGTTATTCTGAGTATTCAGGCCATTTTTACAGTCATCTATTCAAAACAAGAGACATTTAAAATCAATGGGACACTACTAACAAACTGAGGCAAAGTATCCAGTCCATCAGCAAACAGAAATAAACAGCAAGTTGTTTCTTATGCAGTGCACACATTAGCCAATATCAATATTGAAATCTTAACTTTAGTATCCACAAACAACAAACCCCTAGCATTTAACTGAACAACATTTATGTTATGCAAATGCAAGGGAGTTTGTATTCTGTATTTTAATCTTTTTTTAACAAAAAAATCAGGAGGACCTCTGAGTCAGTCATTTATTTGAGTATTGAACTAGGTTTTCATGTGTATATAGGTCAACAATCTTTTAATGGCTATCTGTAGATCAAAAATAGCTTGAGGTGAAACCTCAGTAAACAATATTCAGAAACGTAAACAATATTCAGAAACAATCACTACTAGGATAAATCTTCTTCTCCACTTAAAATTGCTGATCTGTATGTTCCATACTTTAGCTTTAAGCATTAAAAAAAAAAAAAAAAAGATTACTTTTATAGAAATAGTGCTTCTGGAATTGATTTGGGGAAATGGCAAGAAACTAAGCTGTGACATGATTTGGAGAAACTCTGCAAGCTTATAATGGATTCAACATCTTTTATGGCCAGTGGCCTCTGTATAAGAAATACTGTAAAGAAAAAAACAGTTCTCTCTAAGACCAAGGTCCGAGGGAACTGATTTTTGGGTAAAAAAGTTTATGCCCTGAAGAGCCTGAATAACCACCAAGCAAACATTTTATTCCATATATTAATCCCTGCCTACTGGCTTCTTAGAATTTGCCAACTATGTTATACTATTTGCAACTTACACACTAGCAACGTGTTTTGTATTATAGTCTTCCTAAAAATTTGAGCTAAGTGAAAAATGGCAAAACTAAGGAACATGTGTCTTAAGGTAACTTAAAATAACTGTGACACCTTCTGCATCAAGTCCTTCAACTTGTGTCTTCTACAAATCATTTCTGGAGCCAGTAATGCCATGGCTGATTATATAGCTGGGTTTGTGGGAGTGAATTTAAGATCTCAAAGAAGCAAGCTGCATACACACCACATTTATGGTTATATATGTGGTTGAGTACCCACACAGACAAACCACAGTCTTCATTTCTATACTATATTGTATCTCTGCAGTATATCTACCCCTTTTTGATCTCCTGACTGTAGTTACTTCTACACCATTTGAACTTGGGCTTTGTTAAGAACACCATTTTGGACCTGACCAGACTTCTAAAAAAAACGTTAAAAGAAAAATCAAGGTACCTTGTGCTATTGTTTAGTTTAAATAGATATAATATTGCCTCCTCTTACAGGTTTATTACAAGTATGAGTTAATATTTATGTGTTTTAGCTTATTACATATATATGCCACAAAAGATATACATAAATGACAGTGACAATGGGATTTCCAGTGACACAATAACATTTCTAATTGCCTCTGACAAAATCTCTAATTCCAAAATACTTGGTGACTGTCAAGATAAGCTTAAAGGTCTGAACTCTTCTCCCTCGCTGTTTTTTGAAAAGTAGTCTCTATAGAGGAAGGAAGGAAGGACACCTTCAAAATCCCAATTTCTAATTTGATTTTCAATTCTCATAAAAAGGTTTCTTTTCATTGCTCATTTCTGTAGGCTCCTGAGAATGCTTTTCAAATTTCCAAAGCAGCAGCACTGGAATTCGAAAAAGACTATACAGCATCTAAAAATAAAGCATTCAGTTTTACAATAATTGCAGTAATTAAATAACCAGCTTTGCCAACCTCAATGTAATGAGATTAAACCAGCTTTGCCAACCTCAATGTAAATGAGATTACTTATGGATGAGGTTTTTTCTCCCCCTTGGTCCTATCAAAATAAGCCCTATGTTTCTTTAAATGAAGCTTGCTGATAATACATACCTGTCATGCCATTCCCTTTGAGTGCTTGGGGAAATAAAAATTCATAGCAATTGATTGCCCTGTGTAGCCATGGATCCAGATGCCTTTTCAAATATTCATAAAGATCTTAAAGGGGTCCCTGTGGATCCCATTTGTCTGCTGTATATTTATACATCCCTCCAGTCTTCAGGAAAATTGTCAAACAAAAATCACTTTTGCAGCTAGATATTATTGACTCTTTTTACCTTGTAGATTTTTGTATTCTCATGCTGTGTATTGTGAGTGAAAAATGGAACAAGATGAAGAAATGTTTATGAATATCATATACCAAGTCTTAAAAGTTCTTCATTAAAGCTGGAGGCTTGAAAGCTGCTACTGATCATAAATGGATGAAAGAAAAGGACAGAAGTGCTAAAATTGGAGTCAAGTGGAGCAAAAACTGAGATAAAAATAAAGGACAAAAATGTCACATTTGCACTCAAAGTCAGACCACTAAATTCAGATCTACATGCCTGCTGAGCATTCAAAACCTCTCACTGAGATCAATGTAAAGATTGAGTACAAATATAAAGCAATTTTTTTAAAGTTTAACTCTCTACATGGTACTAAGTGTGTGAAACATATCTTATTCAACTGGCAATTTAATGGGATCTTCCTTTCCCCCCCTCTCCCTAGTAAGTTATCCATTTGCAGAATCCCAAGAAAGTTGGGAAGAACCTTGAAACCCTTCTGTAAATGCTTTGTCCTATCCGTTCTATTCAAAAAGTCATGGAGCAGAAGCTGCTCATCCAACCTCATAAAAAAATCCATACCGGTTTGCAGGATAGAATTCTGGCCACATAACAATTTAGGAGTTAGCAGCCTGTTTCCATTTCCATCTTTCATACTTACTGAGATTTTCAACTTCTATTTGTTTCTCTTTTTAAGGGAATATTCCAAAACTATGTTAAAAAAAAGGTTCTAAACAGAAGACAGTGGAAACGCAGAGTGCTCCCTGAACTCTTCAATCCTTACCCTGTTCTGCATCAGCTGCTATTAACTTGAACAGGCCACCGTATTGACACTGCTCCCATATCCTTGCGCCAGCAGAGCATGACAACAGGAGAAAGAGCCAGAACCTGGTCAGGAAATGAGTCTTGTCTGTCACCAGTCATTTGCATTCTGCTGCTTAGGTAATAATGGCAGTTCAGAGTCCAGGAGTTAATTAGAAATGCAGCAGCTATTATATCATCTATGAAGTAATGGTATAAGCTAAGCTAATGTCCATAATGCAGAATACCAGTGAAAGACAATTATGTATCGTGATACCTGTCATGAATTCTTACCATCTAGAGCTATGAGTTGAGACGCAAAATTTTAAGTACATCACCATCAGTACACATTAAGATAGATATCAGGAGATGTATTCTGAGACAGTACTGTTACCCATCAGATTCTGCGGGCTTTTGTCAAGTGATTTTTCACAGTCTTCAAAAGTATACCGACAAATATAACAACACATGAAACAGACTTCAACAAACCTCAGTAGAAGGGATGTGGTGATTTTTGTTGCTGTTTTTAGTTTTTAAAAAAATGAAAAGAAGGAGGGATTTGGTTTGAATTAAAGTGACTAGAAGAGAAAATGAACAGCGTATATGGCTCTAAGTTCTATGATATTGTACAAAAGGATACTGTACAAAAGGACCCAGTGACACAATCAGTATGTAAAGTGTATGTGCTATGCACTTATTTTCCACTTAAAAAGCAGCTGTTTGTTTATGTAGTATCTTTCCCAGTTGAAATCAGGATGCAAACCAGCATGCCGTGAATGTTCACTGTAGGCAGATTTCCTTCTGCTCTTGCTGGATTGGATGAATCCACAACAGCAGGAGTTTGGTCCTCTCTCACATACTTCAGGAAACTCACAGAAAAAATGGAGAAAGCAAATGTAACACTATGGGGCTAATTTAAACCTGCAAAATAGGGAAATGAAGACACAAGTCTCTCCCAATAATGTATGAAAAACAGCAGGGGGTCATCATATGGACTGCAAAACATTTTGTAGAATGATTTAATTAAAATAAAATTAAAGTATCTCCTCTAAGCTCTATTGCTTTTGTGAGTTTTGTCAGATAGTCCACATAGCCTTAGCAAAGAAATGTAAGACAAAAGGCTAACAATAAGTGCTAGCCATTATCATTTTATGTGTTGAGTATGCTAATGTCCCCCTCTGTTACCTTAGTGGGCAAAATCCATTTGCTGAAACCAAGGAAGACTTTATTTCTTAAGTAACACTATTAAATATGAATGAAGAGAAAGTGGAAAAACTTGTCCTGAATGTATTGGATAACATCAAGGCCTTGGAAATTCTCTCGCAAGTGGTACCTGTACTACTAAAATTTTCAGTAAAGATTCTGGGATACATGCTGCAGGAGGTACTCTTTACGGTGCAGTTCACAATGCAATGTGAAGTCCAGTGGAAGAATGATTGTCTCCTCCTAATGCAAATTTCAGTGGAATTACCTCTGTTAGTTTCAACATGTCGTCAATGACTCTTTGCAATGTGTGCACCTGCAAACAATTATTTTGTTTCCTCATGATAATAATTGTGATGAAAAGAAGTGTGGGGGGGGGGGGGGGGGGGGAAGAGAAAATACAGCATAATCAGCACATTTGATAGATTTCACCGGACAGAAGAAAACTCCAGTCTTCTGCATTTTAGGTCATAGCTCCCCATTTCTTCTTTCTACTTCTCACTTTTTATATTGCAGAAGTAAAAATACTTCTAATGAAACATTTGTTATCTGGTGGGTTGACATTTGCTGGCTGCCAGGTACCCACCAAGCCGCTCTATCACTCCCCCTTCTCTACAGGAGAGGGGGAGAAAATACTATGAAAAGCTTGTGGGTCGAGATAAGGATAGGGAGATCACTTGCCAATAACTGTCATGGCAAAACAGACTTGACTTGGGGAAAACTTGGTGAAACACTGGCACAGGTTGCCCAGAGAGGTGGTAGATGCCCCATCCCTGGAAACATTCAACGTCAGGTTGGACGGGGCTCTGAGCAAGCTGATCTAGTTGAAGATGTCCCTGCTCATGGCAGGGGCGGTTGGACTAGATGTCCTTTAGAGGTCCCTTCCAACCCAAACTATTCTATGATTCTATGATTCTATGATAAGATTAATTTATTGTCAATTAAACAGAGTATGATAATGAGAACTAAGAATAAATCTAAAAACACCTTCTCCCCACTCTTCCTTTCTTCCCAGGCTCAACTTCACTCTCAACTTCTCTACCTCCTCCTCTGAGCGGCGCAGGGGGACAGGGAATGGGGGTTGTGGTCAGTTCATAATGCTTTCACTGCCACTCCTTTCTCCTCACACTCTTCCCCTGCTCCAGCATGGGGTCCCACCCACGGGAGACCTCTCCGTGGGGTACAGTCCTTCAGGAACAGACCGCTCCAGCATGGCTTCCCCACAGGGTCACAGGTCCTGCCAGAAAACCTGCTGCTGCATGGGTTCCTGCTGGCAGCCTGTTCCAGCATGGGGCCCTCCACAGGCTGCAGGGTGGATTTCTGCTGCACCATGGACCTCCATGGGCTGCAGGGGGACAGCCTGTATCATCATGGTCTTCACCACAGGCTGCAGGGAAATCTGTTGTGCTCCAGTGCCTGGAGCACCTCCTCCCCCTACTTCCTCACAGACTCTGGTGTCTGCAGGGCTGTTTCTCTCACATATTCTCACTCCTCTCTCCCAGCTGCTGTTGCACAGCAGTTTTTACCCTTTCTTAAACATGTTATCACAGAGGCACTACCAACGTCACTGATGGGCTCAGCTTTGGCCAGCAGCAAGTCTGTCTTGGAGCTGGAGCTGATTAGAACAGGCTCTTTCTGACACGAGGGCTGCTCCTGATGTCTTCTCATGGAAGCCACCCCTACAGTCCCCCACTACCAAAACCTTGCCACATAAACCCAATACAGTTAATTTGATGCCGCATTGTGACACTCATCAGCTGGAGGGAAACTGAATTTTTTTAGGTTAAAATATTCAGACAAAATCTTAAGAGAGAATCTTCTGTAGATCAAACAGTCAGTACATGTGTAAATACACTCCACATTGAAACACATACTTACTAAATTTCTAAACTTCTGAGTCCAAAACCAGACATAATGTTTAGATTTTAGATAAAATTTTCTTCAAACGTGTCATGAGAGGAAAAAAAGAAATATTACATTTGTCATTCAAATTCCTTTGTTTTTACTGAGAAATTACAGATTAATCAATATTCTTTGAAATCAGATTTGATTATTGTATGCCAAAACATTGCCCTGTCCAAAAATGGGAGGAAAAATAGAAATAGCTTATATCTTTTATGCATAGTTAACAGTGTTAGATTGAACAAGTCTAACATTGTCTTGAGAAACTAGGCAAGTAAAAATTAATGTTTAATCAATTAATGTGATTTGTTCTATTTAATTACATCACTGATGATGCTCAAGAGCACCTTCTGTGCTGCTACTGTCATTTTAGACATGCTCCACGAAATCAATAAAAGGAACATAAGGTTATGGTGAGTTCATCAACAGTCCTCTCAGACCCTTGGTTTGGTGTGACTCATTCTTTTGTGACTAAATAATTAGTTTGGAACGGTGTGTAAAAATCTATTGCTTCACTAATCAAGCTGATTTAAAGTATTGCCTAGCAGCAGAATTACCCTATAAGGAAACAAGGGGGAAAAAATGGCAAGAAACTTTTTCTTTTTAAATGCTTTCATCAAAGAAATTGTTTGGCTGCATGTGTGCCAAGGAGAGTATGTAAAGATATGAACCTGAATTTGAGAGCTCCTGTACATAAAAAACAAAGACAAAGAATAGGCATGTTCCTTCATTCTAGCCACAATGTTTCAGAGGAAATTTTTTAAAAGCATCTATTTAAATGAATTGATAATTAGAAATGTATGCCCAATGCATTTCCTATGCAATCAAAATTAAGTGTCCTCTATCTGATACTCCTCCAGCTTTTATGTGCTCGCATACTAATTTTCCAGAAGCCATGATTGATGCTTCATTCAACACACAGATTGGACTGTGCTTTGGGGTGGAATAATTTGTCACCAAAGGTGGCAAGAGCATACAGAATGAAGCAAGGATTAAAAGAAAAGAAGCCATAGCCTTACACATTAATAAGTTAAGTGCTGCTGGAAAATCACGTTTTTTCTCTAAATCTGCCCCTGAGCTGGTGTGTTATTGGAAGAAAAATCACCTAAAATTAATCTTTCCCTGGATGCCTGGTAATTGATGCTTCTGTATGCTGAGAATTCTAAACCTGAGCCCCTAAAATGTTCGTGCACTGAGAAGAAAAATGTTCTAAATTGTTAATTTTGAGAAACAGATTTCAGATTATTTAAATTAGCCCAAGTTAATTGATACTTTTGATTTTAGTCTCTTTTTTATTTGTCATTTGTAAAAATGGTGAGGTAATACTTGGAAATTGTGAAAATAAAGTCACCAGTCCATGAAGTATGCCAGTATAATTCAATATCTCCCTATTTCTTGTGGGAAATTCATGCCTAATCTTAGACCCATCGTCTCCATACTTGACACCTTGTGTTTGTCATATTGAAGCATTTACCTCCTTGGACAGACAAGCAGACACCTCATTATTATCACCTGACAGCAATAGCTTCAGTGTGAAGTATCTACTTGTGTCATTGACAAAACTATCTGTTTTCTTTTGCTGAGAAGGTGGCTGTAATCCTACTCTGCTGACCAGGGTACACTCCAAAATTTTATTTACATCTTCAGCTCATGGTTACTGACACAAAAGAACTATATTTATATCACTCTCATCTGAGATTTCTGATTTGTGACTTTACAATGTTAACAGTCTAAGAGACGGTAGTGGCTAAGGCGATCTGTGCTTGTTGCTGTATAAGAGGCTTGCTACTGCAAAGCGTTTAGAGACAGACTTTTACAAGTACCTTGGTCTCTATCTACCTATCACTCATTTCAACACTTAAAATCCTTTAGTAATTCAAGATATGAATGGGAAGAAAACTGCACAGAGAAGGGTGGAAGTACATGTCTAAATTTTATAGAAGACTTCATAAGAGGTAACACAGAACAGAAAAGCAAAGATTTTCTTAATTTCAGTAAGAAAATGAGTCTACTACTCACTACAGTTTTCAGATTTTACTGTTAGAATTTTTCAGTGTGAGTATATACATTGATTTTGTGCAACCTGCCTGGTTTTATGTCTTATTCCATTGTTACCAAGACTTTTTGTAAAAATGCTAAAACTCTAAAAAAGACTTAATTTCTGTTGGATTGGTAAATATCTACTGCAACATACCAGGATCTTCAGAGCACTTGAAAGAATTAAAAAAATGTCTGACATTGGAGAAGAAGACAACATTAGTAGGAGAGATTGAGTATTTGCAATAAAAAACTGAAACAGGAATTGTTGCACTTTGTCAATGGTGAAATTTCCAAACACATTAACACTTTTGGCATTTTATGTCCCAAATGCCTAAGAAAACAATAAATTGATTTGGTGTTTTATTACCACTGCTTATCTTTAGGGGATGACAATAAATCTCATTAAAGGCAAAATAAAATCAAAGTAATCTGTTTAAAGTGTGGACCACTAAGACCAAAGTGGAAAGAAAAATAAGTCCTAGAAGGCCATGATGTCAGATACAAATCCTGCACCAGGCATTTTACTATACATATGATGTTGAGGTAAACAATCTCTTTCCCAAGCTGTTCAGCTGGAAAATTATGTTCTGGGTCCAGTGAGACAGAAATATGCTTCTTAGTCAACCATTTCAGTGGAGGAAACAGACAGCGCATCCATATTCAGCCCCTGACACGCTGATTTCTGCACACACTGAGGAAAAATAGAACTTCTATTTCCATATTTGTTCCAATACTGTTCACAGGTAAATACAATGTCCGTTGTAATGAAACTATTTGGAAAAACTACCATGCCCTTGAATTTATGCTTCACGGCTGCATTGATGATATGTTTTAAGATTAAGTCCATTTGAGATGAAAAATTTCAATCTTAGTTTTAATTTCATCATAAAGCAGAAAAGGCCAATACTGATTCTAACATAAGTCTCTGTTTCTTCATTGTAAACAAGACCAAACCAAAGATACTTGGAACTTCTATTTCAAAGTATTAACTATTTTACTTACTTGGAGGAAGAACCTCGACTGACCTTCAATGCCTTAGACTAAAAACTTTCATATACATTCTGCTTTGGACCAGTTTTATTTAGTGCCTTATTAACAACTTAGGTAACAGAATAAAATGTCTGTGGACCAAACTAGATGGACAGCATCAGAATTCAAAGTGGTCTTGATACACAATACAGTGATCAATGAGATGATCTTTGACAAAGTATGCTGTATTTTACCTTAGGTAGGAGGTGAAAACCAAAGCACAAATACGAAGGTAGCAGCATAGCAGGAAAGAATCTGTTGGTGTAATGAATAACAGACAAGGGCAAGTCATTATTCTACCCTGTTCTATACCTGCTAATTAAAACTTTAGCACAAGAACTACACCAAGTCTGGGACATCTACTTAAAAAAAGATCTAGAGGAGTTGAGAAAAATCTAAATGAGCAGCAAAAATGTAAGAGATTTTGGGAATAAAGTGTAGGGAAATTATCAGACTCTTTGATGTTGTTTTGATGGTTATTTCACAATTTGTCTAGACAAGAGAAATGAGAGAAATATGATTTCACAAAAAAAAAATAGTTGACAGAAAAAGTTGTTAATTCTTTGATATCTCTCCATGATTTCACAAAAAAAAAATAGCTTACAGAAAAAGTTGTTAATTCTGTTTGATATCTCCATCAATATGTCCAGTAGGACTAAGCAAATTTCACAAAAAATAATTTTATAGTAAAGATTTCACCAGATATTATAACAACTTCCTAATTATTAAGACAAGAATAAATAATAGAGAAGTTGTGGAATTTCCTTTACTGCAGATTTTTCTGAATACACAGATTCACATAGATAATCTATAAACAGTTATCCTGCCTCAAACTATTGATAAAGAGTAAAAAAACCCTCTCTGATGATAATATTATCTGGCCTTATGAGGAAAATCCATTCTTTCAGTTTGGACTTCCTCTGTTCTTAAGCATTGTTTTTTAAGTGGCATCAGCAAACTTTAAAAAAAAAAAAAAAAAAGCAGTCTGTGCACAAGATATATTATTGAATTTATACTCATGCAGATAACAAAAATCAGGAGTTAAGTATGAACTCATTTCCTTTAACCATGCCATAGCATTAATGGAATTTATACTTTTGAGATATGTGGTAGTAATCTCATTTACTTTGGAATGAGTTAGCTAATTCACATTATCCATACTCTTTATAACACGCAAGTGCTGACCATGTTTTCAGCAATCGCTACCACAATAACATTTTCTATTATTTTAGTTCTCAAAATGGATGCTCAAAGCTTGATGCACAGAAAGATTGTCTTGCTTCTCTCATATTTGTTGTGGACATGAAATTTGTTTAGATTTGCTTCAAGCTAGCTAGCTTCTCGATTATTAAGAGATTGGAGCATCTGTCATATGAGGAGAGGCTGAGGGAGCTGGGACTGTTCAGCCCGGACAAGAGGATGCTCAGGGGTGATCTCATTAATGTATATAAATACCTGATAGAAGGGAGTAAAAAAAAAGGAGTAAAACTCTTAGTGGTGCCCAAAGACAAGGCAAGAGGCAATGGGTACAATGTGAAATACAGGAATTTCCATTTAAAAATAAGAAGAAACTTTTTCACTGTGAGGGCAGTCAAATACTGGAACAGGTTGCCCAGAGAAGTTGTGCCATCTCCATCCCTGGGGATAATTAAAACCTGACTGGGTACAACCTTGAACATCCTGCTCGAGTTGACCCTGATCTAAGCAGGGGGATTGGACTAAACGATCTCCAGAGGTTTCTTCCAACCTCAGCTGTTCTGTGATTCTAAATCACACATAACTGGCACTAAAGCAAATGAAGGAATTAAAAAAGGATAGGTAGATAGCTAGAAAGAAAGTCAAATACTTTCTGTCTTTACCAAGAAGACAAAAAATGTTTTTTAGAAGAAAAAAGTGAATTATTTTGTAAAACAGAAAATTATATCAGCAATTTTATGTAATACATCATTTATTAAACTTTTTTTCACTGTTAGTAACATTAACTTCTTTATTCTCTATTAAATCTGGTAAAACTGGTAAAATGGCATGGATTTGTTATTTTCACAGCCCAGCTTTTGGTAGGATGTTATGACACTTCATGCCTTGTTTGTTTTTTTTTTTTAAACTGAATTATTTAAAAATATATATCAATAAATATGAAATTGTGGTCTATTTTTATTATCTTTTTGAAAAGCAACATCTTGTGTATTTGAAGGACTTAATTATAGGCTATTCAGACAAATATAACAAAGCTGCTGCTCATTCCTGACACAATATGTTTTCTGAACATAGTCAAGCCAAGTGAGGGAAAGTTTACCAGGGAAACTGAATCTCCCTTTCTTGCCCTTATTGCATTTTAACATCCAAGGCCACAGAGTCCCTGTTGCTGTAAACCCATGAATACCCCCTGTAGCCTCTGAAATAATGTCAAACTTCTCAAAAATGAAAATCATAATCTGAGAAGTAGCGGACTCTTCTGTTTAATCTAAGCACTAAAGTAGATACCTGTAAAGCTAGTCTTCATGGACAAAGATATGCATTTCATACATTTGATTCGATTAATTGACTCTACTGTAAGAGAAAGTAGGACGGCATAATGTCTAAGAATAAAGTAATTTTTATTATTTGCAAACATTTTCAGGATGGCAGTTAATAAGTTAAGCAAAGCTGTGCACACAAGCAAAGCAAAATAAGGAATTTATTCACATTGGCAGGAAGATGCCCACCCACTTCCTGGAGAGCAGGGCCTCAGCACACATAATGGTTATTTGGGAAGACAAACTACATAGCCACAAAGGAAGCCTCTGCTTCCTCTTCTTTTGCCCAAGGTTTTATCACCAAACACAACATCATATGCTATACAATATCCCTTTGGTCAGTTCAGGTTGGCTGTCCTGGAGGCACACTTCCAGCCTGCTCACTGGTGGGACAGAGTGGGAAAAATGAAAAAAAAAAAGAAAACCTTGACGCTGTGCAAGCACTGTTCAGCAAGAGCCAAAACATCGGTGTATTATCAATACTGTATTGTCACAAATCCAAAACACGGCACCAAACGGACTGCTATGAAGAAAATTAACTCCACCCCAGCCAGACCCAGTACACTGTAACAAACAATTTTGAGAGTATTAGGGCTTTCAAATGCACAAAGTATATCTGGAATTTCATGGTGATCTATATTTTTAAGATTTCAATTAAAGAAAATAAAACGAACAAAAATTCTCTTAAATTTCCACAAAAAATCTGAGCAAAGTTAACACTAAGCCAAATGCTCAACTCATGTAAAAGGGTGCCTCTAACTCATTCCAACCAAGCCATGGGGCTGATTTGCCCCTAAAAAAATCAGGCCCCAAACATCGAACTGTTGCACATTATGTTAAACATTATGAGAAAGAGGCATAGATGAAATCCAGCAATAAAAAATGTCTCACAGCAAAGGACATTTGTGAGTTAGATTTTCAATATTAACATTCATCACATGCTTTTCTGGATAGAATAACTCATTAGCAGTGTGGCTGTGTGTTAATGGTCTAGAGCAACCTGTCCAAGGGCTTGCTGGTCATATTTCAGCAGTGTACACTAGTGGTCAGATTATAACGAGACCTGTGGGTTTCCATATCCTATTCATGTTGTGTTCTTATCCATGGTCAGAAACATTTGTTTTGCTTATCATTAAAGTGAAAGATTGCTTCTTTACCAGGGAAAAGGGAAATGATGGTTCTGGTATGCAGTCTAGATTTAATTCTCTTACTAAATATTCAACAAATAATGTCCATAATTTAAAATCTGTAGGATTCACCACAGAGAAATATAGACAAGCACATACACACACATATGAAAAAAAAAGCAAAAATAGTTTCAAGGAGAAGAAGTGCTCCCCTCAGTACTATCTATGCACATGAGAAGTAGTTAGGCTGGATTACAACTGATATTAAGTTGATTTAAGAGAGAAAACCAGCAGAATCATAGAATCATAGAATCATTTAGGTTGCAAAAGACCTGTAATATCCTTGAGTCCAAGAGAGAAAACCAGCAGAATCAGTATGCTTAATATTCTTTAGTTAAATAAAATACAAATTATTCACTACTGTGTATTATACGCCATAATACAGCTTCTTTTCTATTCTATAGTTTCATCTAAATTTAAGCATATGTTTTCTTTTTGTCAGCGCTAAATTCAGATCTATGGAAAGGGAGCTCTGCTGTTAAAAGTTTGTCTCATCACAAGAACACATTTGACAATATACTGTCTGCTGCAATTGCTATTAACTTCATCTGAAGTTCACTTCATCACATACATTGAACTCCAGAATTCCCTGCAGTAGACTGATATTTAAGAAGGAAAAAATATCTGCACTGGTGTAATCAGAGAAAAATAACAAATCAGTGCAACAGCAAAAATCAAATAACGTGATAAGTTATTATGATGATCATGTTTTCTGTTTTCTTACCATATATTCTCTCAGAAGTCTCAGATTGCTGTCATTTTATGAAGAGTTGATCCATCAAGTTACAAGATGTGAAACATAATTAAGGTTTATTTATCCTAAAAAAGTGTTATTAATTATTCTTTTTAATCTAGTGCCCAAACTGAAAGTATAAAAAGTTTTTCAGTCTAGGAAAAAAAAATAATAATAGCAATTTTGGTTTTTAAAAAAGTATAAAATAGCAATTGCTTATATTTTGCTTTTTCTAGATCTACCTTTTGTCTCCTGGATTTGTTGGTTCTTTTATAGTTACTTTAATTGTCAGTTCTCTCACCTCAGAACATTCTTATAATTCATAAAATTACTCTTCCCTATAGTGGCAATGATTCTTCTCTGTGCAATTTCTTGGCATTTTAGAAAATGTTAGTAGGTCAGCAAAGTTTTGGGTTTCAGAAATTATGAATCATATAAACACCATTTGTTATCGTGTATAAGTGTTATTGTATTTGAAGACATTGATTCATCCAGGCAAAGTACGGGAACAATGCCTTAAGTGACCGAACACACAGCATGAACAGCAACTACACAATACTGGAGTAAGCAGTTCACAAACACACTAAAGCTTGTAAAAATTTCCTCTAAACTACATTGCATGTATTTTGAAAGCCTGTATTTCTACATACTAGGTCTGCTTGTTAATCAAGAAAAACATAAATGTGTTAATTACGAATTATTAAAAAAATATGATCATAAATAAAAACTGAATCCATTTGTTTTCAGAAACGTCATCGTTCAAAACACCTCTGCAAAGGAAATACTGTTAAGGAAACATAATGAAAAACATTCTGTATGTTCAACAGTTTCATGATATACCCCTCTCAGCCTTCTGATATACAGCAATTTTATTGTCACAATGAATGATTGCAGCTGTGCTGTGAGTTTTCTACTGAAACAGAATATGAGCCTTTCTTCCTCATGTTTTGTTTTAATATCCAAATTCTGATCATATGAGAATCTTTCCATTTTTGCCTTGGAAACCATCTAGTTTCTGTATACTTACTTTTTATATGCGTATTTACTTTTCATCTGGCAATATTATTTGCAATATTATTTATAAATGTGTGAATCTTTTTCTCTCTAATATATTCTATTGAATATACATTTGTGCAAGTGTTTAATGGAAATATAAATTACTAGACCAATGTTGAATTCCATCTAAATTTCATATGATCTCACATAAGTGATGATACTCAGTCATTCTTTATCGACTTGCTTGTGGATGCATTTAGCAGAAAATCCAAGGAAAGAGTAGGTATTTGTTGACCAAACCTGGTGCCGCAAGAATAGAAGATAGAAAGATCATGGGGAACTATGTATTTGGGAAACCAAGCGTACAGAACACTAAAGCACCTGGAACTATTAAACCACAGATTTACTTTAAAATAGAGTAAATGTACTCTGAGATATGAATCCCCTCTTTTCACTTTGAGAAATGTCATAATTACCTGTTGTGCTGTTGAAGGCGAGAAGTGCAAGTTCTCATAAGGAAGTATAATGGCACAAATATCTACAAGCCGGAGCTAATGCCATGTCTTACAGACTTTTTTTTTTTGCTTTTTTTATTTTACATAGTTATTTTTCCACTGTAATAACATCACAAATCCCCATTTTGGGGGCCCAGCCCTCAATCCAGGAGCCATAAACTACATGTGGGGAAGCCACAATCATGCCTATAGTGGACTTGCTTGTCCCAAGCTACACTCCAGCTACTAGGACACACGAATTGTAAGACTGTACGGTGATAGGGTACACCTGTGTTGAATAACACATGCAGAAAGATCTCAAATGTTTCTCTCTTCATCTAGATATCCAGATCTACTGATGGCCATAGCAAGTATATGAACCAATGTGATCTTATTTTAAATCACCACTTTTTCAAGATCCAAAATGTCCTTCCTGCAGACATGGTTGCAAATGCAATCCATTGTGACCTGAAGACATATTGGTTTGTATCTGTGGAATTAATTTCCATATTCTGAAAGTTCTAGATTACTGTTTCTACCAGAATGAAGAATCTGGTCAGGCAGCAGTGGCTCATCTAACTCGGTCTTGAAGAATGAGACACAACTAAAATCATATCATGGCTTCCTGAGCACTACGAACAAAACAAGTCAGGAGCACTAGAGGTGCTAGTGTTATATCAGATGTGGTCTCTCATGAAGTCTGCTGTTTCACAGTCACACAAGGAGGAGGCTGGAAAAGGCCTGTGGCTGGTTCATAAATATCGCAGATGGCAATTCCATTCTGTATAGGTCATATATTAAACACTTCATTACAATATTATGTGTTAAAACTGAAACGGTAATTAAATAGGTACCATTTGGGTGTGTTCCCTGTGGAACGCATGTTGGTTGGTACATTCCAGAAATGTCTACCCTAGAGCAACATGGATGCAAAGACTATATCAAAGACTAGGACTGGTACCTCTAAAGTGTAGACATCATGAGATGAACCCAACACAGGCCATAAAATCAGTTGCAACTGTGTCTAGAGTGAACTGAGTTTGCTTTGTTTGCAGTACGTCTAAAGATAACAACCTCAAGTGCCTAAGGAAGATTTAAGAGAATTCAAACAACAAGCTAAAGAGCTCAGTCAAACAATATTTCTAGGCTATATTAGAATTAGAAAGAGTGAAATGGAACCACCCTGAAGGCTGTAAAATAATGAGATTTTTAGATATCAACAGATGTTAGAACATGTAACGGCTCTTTTATGATGCATTCTCTAGCACACATTAAATACCTCTATATACTGTTCAATTAAAACAATGGAAAACTGAATATGCCAAAGCAGGGGATAATTACTTTGACATATCCAGATAAAGTCACTATTCTGTTAGTAATAACTTTGAAATTAACACAGATACGGAAAAGAAGTTAGTCAAAACTTAGTTGTGGCTCTTTTTCATTTAGTAAAACCAAACAATTTCAAATGATATTTTTCTTTCTCAAAAACTGACGTAATGACAACAAACATTTGCAGCCTATTATTCTACGACTAAGGCAAAAGTGGTAAAGCCTAATAATAACCCAGGATGAGACAATAACAGATAACAAGGGGATGTGTGATATGTAAATTACAAGGATGACTGGAATTAAGATGTTTTCTCAAACCAGCACTCACAGATTTTTTTAAAGAGAGAGAGTGTAGCAGCATGTTACAGGTAACCCACACAGACATAGAAGTAATTTGTAACAGAGAAAGTAAATTCTTACAAATTAAAAAGTAATACAGGTAGTCTCTTGCCTAGATAAGATATAACATGATAACTGTTGTAGTATTTTTAAAAGTGAGAAATAAAGATAGTCCCATAATACATTTTACGTGGCAGGAAGCACACCTTCATTAATACATCATTATTACACACATCATTAATACACACATCATTAATACAGCATGAGAAAAGATAGCTTGGATTAGAAGGTAACTTCCATTTCTCTGCACACATATAACTAATCTTTTGTCAATCGGAGAGCAATACCTATTACAGTGATGCCATTTGGGAGATGGCAAATACCTACTCAGTTTTCATTTTCTCCCCAAACCAGGTAACACAGAATTCAGTAGCAAAAATTAAAATAAAGGCCTGATGCATCAAATAAAAAATAGTTATGAGACACTAAAGTTGTGTTGCAAGCTACCTAGGAAAACAAATTTGTAGTATGCTCACTACAGGACAACAAAAGAAAAGGAAGAAAAAGGGTAATAGATCTCAAAGTCCTGAGTTTTTTATGGTTTTATTTTTTTTAGTTTTCATCTAGTTTCTGGTGGAAGAAGTACTGACAAAAAAATGCAAAGGAGGAAAAAGACTAAAGGATTGGTAGCAGCGAGAAGATGGGGAAAAGTTTGAGTGTGGCAAGGTACTGACACAGATGGGGTAGGAAGCAAAGAGAAGCTTCATGGACCTGAAGCAACTTACCGGATTCAAAAAACGATTTGTCAGTGAATAAGGCGTTCAGGATGGTGACTCACAGGATTAGATCCATTCGGTGTTCATCAGAAAGTGCTCCTTATACAGCATTTTAGCAAAAGTTTTACTTTAAGAGACCAAGCTAGAAACGGGCTTTAGGTCCCACTAGCTTTTGAGGAAAACCTGCATTGTTCCTGAAAAAAGGAAGGAGAAGCTCTTAAAACTGAGGTGCAAAGATTTGTGCATCCACTAGGTGGTATTCACATGCAAATGAATGGCATGTCTAGGAGACATAAGTATATACAAGGTTGGAGTGAGATACGGTTGCTTCATGTAGATCTTGTAGAGAAAAGATCCTCATGGCTAAAATATGTATTCTGAGCAGAGAGTTATTCCTTTCTTCTGGCCCGTATTCTGAAAAATTCAGCACAGTCAAAGTAGAACCACTTAACATTTTTCATGATATTTTCTATTGCAAAACCAAATGCCGGCTTCTGTTAATTATGTTACATAGTTTATTCCACTATAGAAATAGACCTTGAACCCAGGAAGTGAGACAGAGAGAGAAATTTCAAAACTGCATGCCAGGATGCTATAATGCCAGTTTTTTGCAGTATAGCTATTTTTATTGCAAAGAAAACATTGTTTTTCTATAAAAAGATTATAGGTGAACTATCTCTATCCCTTTCCTAGAAAAATCAATTACAGAGGCCCTATTGATGTGTGAGGGGTTTTTATAATGTGTTTCTCTGCTGCTAAGAGACTGTCATTCTGATGTTATTTACTTTGATTTTGTTTTATCATGACAGGTGTTATCATTCCTAATGTCTCAAATTGAGAATAGAAAATTCAGCTGAGATTTCAACTCCGAAATATCAGCTGGCCATAACTGAGTAACACTACTTTAATTTTTTAGAGAAGCGACAAATAACCTAGTATCCATTGAGTCAATGCATCTACTGCTCCACTGGTCAGAAGTGACCCAGGCAGTGTATTTTCTATACAAGAACAGTTTGATACTGTTATCCTTGTACATCCATGGCACTGAAATGAACAGTCGCAACTATATCAATGAGTATTTGTAGTTGATGCTATGAGGTCTAGGTTTAAGAAGTGAGCAATCTCTGCTAGTTATCTGTACATGTCAACTGATTTTACTGTGAAAAGGGTAAACCAGGAAAGGAAGAAAAAGGACCTGCTGACTAGATTAGAAAACGACAGAAACAGTGAGCTGGGTGTGTTGTCATAGGAACTGCAAGAGACAGAAATCTCAGCTTCCATGATTCTGAATGGCCAAAATAGGAATCTGTATTTTACAGTAATACTAAGAGTAATAGCAAAAAAAAGGTAAAAAATAATCTAAGGTTCAAAATTCAGTTTGGTTAAGACTTGTCAGAACTGATGTGGCTAGAATTCTTACATTCATGTGTTTTGATATAATTTGCAACTGTAGCCTGATATGATATTTTTCACACCTGTTATTTTTCTTCCATCATTCAATATTATTTTTGCCCTAGTATAATATGTATCTCCAGACTAACAAAATATAGTATTTAAACCCTGAGCTGAACATTAAATTATTAATTTCTTCAAACATATTTCTCCTGTACTCTCACTACAGAAAACCATTTTACAAGCATTAATATATTTCTCTTTACAGTGTATCAGTGGGGTAAATTCCTGACTTTATAAATAAGAAACTGAGTCAAAAAGAAATTAAGAACAAAATAATTTAAAATATCCAAGAATTTGCAGTATTTAGTTGGAAATGCCTCGGACTTGATATTTCAGAGAACTTGGCACTTGCACATTATTTCCTATGCAGCTGCACTAACATAAGAGTTTCACAAAATGTGTGTAGGCATCTCCTGTTGAAAACCCAGAAAATGGGCGGTGGCCAATTCCAAAAAGTTTGTTTCACATGAACCAAGCAGCCACCTACAGGAATCCTGCACCAAAAAAGGAAACAAAATCAAAGTTTAACCATGAGACCAGACTTTCTGTTTCTTCAGTCGTATAAAATATGCTTAATAATACATAATATATTACATAATATATACCTCTACCGCAACTGAACATAGGTCATAAAATAGCCTCTTTCACTACATACCTGAATTTAGTCCCAAAATATTTCATGTTGGGTCCTGAACTACACAAGGATATTTGTAAAAAAAAAAAAAGATATTTGTAAAAAAAAAAAAAAGTTATCATATTTATTACGGAAACTATCTTACAGACAGTCTTGAGCAAATAAAGCTAAATTCACAGGTGATCTTTTTAAAGCACTTTTTGATTTTCAAAACCAGACTTACTAAATTAGTGTGTCTCTAATATTGCCTAGCTCTTAACTTATTTCATTCCAGTGTAGTTTCCTAATGCTTAAAAAAAAAAAAAAAAAGAGCAAAACAGTTGTACACAGTCGTCAGCCTTTGAAACTTTTGCTTCTACAGCCTGGAACTCAGTCAAGTTAAAATAATAACTGACAGCAGCAGTAGGCTTTTGCCTTTCCATGGACTCTCCCATAAAATGGAGTGGGACATAAATCTCGTCATTTAACTTCACAAATATGTGCTAGTAGCAGCAAAGTGTAAATATCAGCAGTCTTGCATTCACTTCTAGGTTTTGAAGGAGAATTTTCTGTAGTGATCAGCAATCATTCAGCCTATCCCATAGCTTCTTATGTTGCCCTTCCTCCTTGTTCTGTCTCTAGCTTCTGCCCTTACACAAGCATGCTTACCGACATCCTTCTACACACCCACCCCATGCTCCTCTTCTTCTTGCCTTTTGGTCTTGTCAGTTCTCAGCCTCGTCCTGATTTATATTGTGCTCCACCATTTACCCTCGCTTACTTCCCAACTCTTGTCCTTGCAACTTTTTCCTCTTGTTTCCTCCAAATCTGTCCATTACTCCTTTCTCACCTTTCCCATCACATCCTTTCTCTTATTCTCTATGCTCACTAGCTACCAACAGCAGATGTAATGAAAACTGAAGGCAGAGACTCTTCCCAATTCTTTTCAGCTCTTTTACTCCCAAACACGGACAATAACAGCCTAGAGGAACAACTGGGAAAAAAGGCAGGAAGAGAAAGGCCTGGAAATAGCATGCATGTCTTCTACAGTCCTATCAACACTTACAAAATTATATTTTCTTGTCGGTTAGCTAAGATATAAGAAATCTCTGTGTGGGCAACAAATAGTTTTTGTACCTTTTATAATGTGACTAAAGTTGGGTAAATCACATTACTGCTATTAATACGCTATTTAATTTTAAGTTAAAAAAAAATACTAAAAGCTTTTCAATGTAAAATTGAACCAATTTTTTCCAACAGGGATACAAGAATATTTTTTCCCTAACCTGGTTCTCAGAAATGTCAATTATTGTTTTTTAATCTGAACTATTCCTTGAAAGTTTCTGCATATGCCAGAAATCTCTTTTTGAAAATGTCTACTTAAATTAATTAAACTTTAATAAAACTGTAAGGAACTGAAAACAGATATCTGTAGAAAGTACCTGAAAAATTCAAATACAGACTTTAAACCACTCGCATGCACTTAAATATAGTAGAAATGGTCATATAAGAAACAAACATCAACCTGGGAATAATTCCTGTTATATTAGTTAGAAATACAATCAAGAGCAAATCATAAACTTTATAATAATTTTTTGCATGTTAAGCATCTATTAAAACTGTGAGTTTTCCATCAGCCAAGAGGGGAAAGTAAACGCCTCTGTGGTACTTTAATCTTGTCTACATACACTTTTTATGAAGGTAATGCCACACCTGAGAATTTAGTAAGACGGAAGAAAGTAGACTGCAATGGTATCTTTCAAATCTGAACAAGGTGCGTCAATGAACTACACCCTTTTACACTGACAACAGAAGACTAGCAAACATTTGCACTGCCATAGATTAAGATGGTAAAGTATTAGCTAAATCTCAATGTATACAATTATGTAGATGCCCTGTCATCTTTGCTATTCAATATTGATCATTTTCCTATTGATTCTTCCTCTGGGGTTACTACTGCAGCTCTGGCTGTGACTTTATTGGGTTCCTGTCCCCTGCTCCTGCTCAGCCCTAGACTTTCATATATTCGGGAAGAATAACATAGGCTATGCTTAAATGATTTGATAGGGCAGATTATCCACTGCATCTACTGAGGGCCAGAGAGCTTCATCTTTACACCTCACAGATTAGGAGTTGATCTGTTTCTGAGTGCAGCCTCTAGAGCAGGGAATAAAATGCTCAAAACAGAGTTACCACAGAACCCCATGCTCATCCCACCCCTTCTCAATAGAAGTGGAGCCCTAATTGATGTCCTAAATGCTGAAAGTAACCAGGCTACTACCAAGAGTGCTACATTTTTCAACTGCTTTCAGAATGATCAGAAGTGATAAGGAAAACTCACGTAACAACGTGGTGATTCAAGAACATGCCTCACTTCAAACTACATAAATGATTACCAATACACGCAGGTCATCTACTTTCTATCATGGTTCATTTAGCTAATGAAATGTTTTGGCAGCTAGTCATAGATTTGCAACACAAACCCTATGTTGTGGTTTAACCTCAGCTGGCAACTAAGCACCACACAGCTGCTCGCTTGCTCCCCCCCCGGTGGGATGGGGGAGAGAATCGGAAGGGTGAAAGTGAGAAAAC
>NW_008794458.1:2791002-2796992 GCF_000699145.1 Aptenodytes forsteri | reverse complement strand
TCCCCCCCTTCCTTCTTCTTCCCCCAGCTTTATATGCTGAGCATGACGTCACATGGTATGGAATATCCCTTTGGGTCAGCTGTCCTGGCTGTGCCCCCTCCCAGCTTCTTGTGCACCTCCAGCCTTCTCAGTTGGTAGAGCATGGGAAGCTGAAAAGTCCTTGACAGTGTAAGTACTACTTAGCAACAACTAAAACATCAGTGCGTTATCAACTTTGTTTTCATCCTAAATCCAAAACACAGCACTGTACCAGCTACTAGGAAGGAAACTAACTCTATCCCTGCCAAAACCAGGACACCCTACTAACAGAAAATATATTATGAAGTAATGGGATATTTTAGCACATAACTGATCAGCTGCACATTGTGTTTAATACACAGGAGTTTCTTTTGACTATAATCTCATCTTACTGAAAGGCAGTGGGTTTTTATAAATATCTAAATGTCACCACTGCTAACTCTTTTATTGACAACAATTTCACTAAGAAACACCACAGGTATTTCTAAACTAATTTTCAAAATAGCAAATGGCAGAGACATGGTGTGGTATTGGCAATGTACTGTTATGAAAGCAGAAAAAAATTTATTTGTTTAGTGGATTAAAAGCTTGCAGTGATAAGCAACTTTTGCAAACAAGAACCACAAAAATATGCTAGTTTAAGTGATGAAAGGTTTAAGGAAAGATAGCTCCTATAAAATCTGCCCCTTCTGGTGCTTAAATCACTAAACTAAGAAAAAGCTGCAATCACAGAAAAAATAGAAGATTAGTAATCAGATCTTCCTGTTCTGTTTCTGACTTTCTAAACCCTCACTGTACCTGTGAAAGGGAGCACAGGAAGAGGAAAAGCTCTTCAGAAATCTGAAGCACACTTGCTTCAAAGTTATTCCATGAGAGCGTGGTAGTTGGTCTTCATATGAGGAATGAACTACAGTCTCCTCCTAAACCTCTGCAGCAGGTCAACTCCTCTCTTAAAGTTGTCCGCCCTTTTAGGTGGTGTTTACCAGTTTTAACAGTCCTGGAGTGAGGAGCTGTATTGACAAGCTAATAGAAAGCAAAGGAGGCTTTCAGATAGTCAATGGAGAAAGTGGCCCATGGGGATGGTAGTTTGGATCAGAAACTTAATCTAGATGTTGTGAGTCTCCCTATGGATAAAACTATAACAGGACACTTCCGCACTGAAAATTGCTTTGACCTGTGTTTTTATGTAATGTTTATTTGTATCTGTCATCAACAAGTCTCAGCAAGTCTCAACAGCATTTAAAGGAAGAGGCATGCTGATGTCTGAAGAGGTAGAGCATGAATTTATGTTTTAGACACTTTCATCCCAGAAACTGAAGGGGCAGAGGGGTACATGGAGCCAAAGAAGGTTTTAATAAACACTCCCTACCTGTAAAAGTACTATTAATCAATGGTAAAGAACAGATCCTTCTTTCATGTGTCATTTTGAGTTGTTGAATTTTGTATTAATTACATGGGAGATACTGGATGCTGAACACTGAAACATAGCATTGTAGTTAATATTAAACATCAGCCTAGGTGTTTGATTTCTGCAGTAAAAGAATTTGAGATTTTCCATCAGCTTTAAAACAGGATAAGGTTCCTAAATAAGGTACCTTTTTAAACTTTTAACTGAGCAAGTGCGGTGAATCTGAGACCAACATTTGACAATTTTCATTCAGGATTTCTGGAAAATATCATTCAATCACTCTACTGCCTAAATATAATCCTTCTTCCTATCCACCATATATTTTATACACCTATCAGTACTATATGTATCAGATAAGTACTACAGATAGTACTATATACACCAAGTAAGATTCTGCTGTAGTCCTTTGGGAAAATAAATACCAATGCAATTACAAAATGCAAATAAAGTTGTATGCCTTAAAAAAATGTTGCCTTCTTCTGAGGAATCTGAAAACCAAATTAAACCAATACAAACCATCTTCCTGATAAAGTTATTCAGGATGCATAGTATATTTTAAGTACTTCACTTGTGTACCTACAGTGGAAGCAGAATTTTATCAGCCCCACATGGAAATATTATTGGTTGCATTTAGATTTATGTGAGAATTAACCTTCTGTCAACTAACCATATTTTTGAAAAATTATCTTTTTTGATGGTCAGAATGTTACTGTACACTAATGGTTACTTGGGAAGACAAACGCCATCACTCCAAACGTCCCCCCCCACCTCCTTCTTCTTCCCCCAGCTTTATATGCTGAGCATGACGTCACATGGTATGGAATATCCCTTTGGGTCAGCTGTCCTGGCTGTGCCCCCTCCCAGCTTCTTGTGCACCTCCAGCCTTCTCAGTTGGTAGAGCATGGGAAGCTGAAAAGTCCTTGACAGTGTAAGTACTACTTAGCAACAACTAAAACATCAGTGCGTTATCAACTTTGTTTTCATCCTAAATCCAAAACACAGCACTGTACCAGCTACTAGGAAGGAAACTAACTCTATCCCTGCCAAAACCAGGACACCCTACTAACAGAAAATATATTATGAAGTAATGGGATATTTTAGCACATAACTGATCAGCTGCACATTGTGTTTAATACACAGGAGTTTCTTTTGACTATAATCTCATCTTACTGAAAGGCAGTGGGTTTTTATAAATATCTAAATGTCACCACTGCTAACTCTTTTATTGACAACAATTTCACTAAGAAACACCACAGGTATTTCTAAACTAATTTTCAAAATAGCAAATGGCAGAGACATGGTGTGGTATTGGCAATGTACTGTTATGAAAGCAGAAAAAAATTTATTTGTTTAGTGGATTAAAAGCTTGCAGTGATAAGCAACTTTTGCAAACAAGAACCACAAAAATATGCTAGTTTAAGTGATGAAAGGTTTAAGGAAAGATAGCTCCTATAAAATCTGCCCCTTCTGGTGCTTAAATCACTAAACTAAGAAAAAGCTGCAATCACAGAAAAAATAGAAGATTAGTAATCAGATCTTCCTGTTCTGTTTCTGACTTTCTAAACCCTCACTGTACCTGTGAAAGGGAGCACAGGAAGAGGAAAAGCTCTTCAGAAATCTGAAGCACACTTGCTTCAAAGTTATTCCATGAGAGCGTGGTAGTTGGTCTTCATATGAGGAATGAACTACAGTCTCCTCCTAAACCTCTGCAGCAGGTCAACTCCTCTCTTAAAGTTTTCTGCCCTTTTAGGTGGTGTTTACCAGTTTTAACAGTCCTGGAGTGAGGAGCTGTATTGACAAGCTAATAGAAAGCAAAGGAGGCTTTCAGATAGTCAATGGAGAAAGTGGCCCATGGGGATGGTAGTTTGGATCAGAAACTTAATCTAGATGTTGTGAGTCTCCCTATGGATAAAACTATAACAGGACACTTCCGCACTGAAAATTGCTTTGACCTGTGTTTTTATGTAATGTTTATTTGTATCTGTCATCAACAAGTCTCAGCAAGTCTCAACAGCATTTAAAGGAAGAGGCATGCTGATGTCTGAAGAGGTAGAGCATGAATTTATGTTTTAGACACTTTCATCCCAGAAACTGAAGGGGCAGAGGGGTACATGGAGCCAAAGAAGGTTTTAATAAACACTCCCTACCTGTAAAAGTACTATTAATCAATGGTAAAGAACAGATCCTTCTTTCATGTGTCATTTTGAGTTGTTGAATTTTGTATTAATTACATGGGAGATACTGGATGCTGAACACTGAAACATAGCATTGTAGTTAATATTAAACATCAGCCTAGGTGTTTGATTTCTGCAGTGAAAGAATTTGAGATTTTCCATCAGCTTTAAAACAGGATAAGGTTCCTAAATAAGGTACCTTTTTAAACTTTTAACTGAGCAAGTGCGGTGAATCTGAGACCAACATTTGACAATTTTCATTCAGGATTTCTGGAAAATATCATTCAATCACTCTACTGCCTAAATATAATCCTTCTTCCTATCCACCATATATTTTATACACCTATCAGTACTATATGTACCAGATAAGTACTACAGATAGTACTATATACACCAAGTAAGATTCTGCTGTAGTCCTTTGGGAAAATAAATACCAATGCAATTACAAAATGCAAATAAAGTTGTATGCCTTAAAAAAATGTTGCCTTCTTCTGAGGAATCTGAAAACCAAATTAAACCAATACAAACCATCTTCCTGATAAAGTTATTCAGGATGCATAGAATATTTTAAGTACTTCACTTGTGTACCTACAGTGGAAGCAGAATTCAATCAGCCCCACATGGAAATATTATTGGTTGCATTTAGATTTATGTGAGAATTAACCTTGTGTCAACTAACCATATTTTTGAAAAATTATCTTTTTTGATGGTCAGAATGTTACTGTACAAGAAACTATATAAAAATATAAAGGGGACTGGCAAGATAATATCTGGTTTTTGAGGGGTACTTTAACGAAGTAAACTGAGAAACTGAGAAAATGTGTCCTTGAGTGTCCCAACTTACTTTAAATTATCATCAGATTTCTTTATTTTTCTAAGTATTTTCTCTCTTATTTGGGAGTGTAAGAGATACAAACAACCAAGTCCAATACTTCAGGCACTTGTAAGTAACCTTACTCATGACATTATTCCTCTAATATCTTGAGGAATACTCAAGTGAGTCAACTCTTTCCGTATTTTCATTACTTCTGCCACATACTTACGAATAAACTTAATTTTGATGTCAGAAAAAGAACTACTTTCATGCTTCAGCTAAGCACATTTTTAAGCAGATGCTAAAAGTTAATTTTTGAGGAAAAGTCAAAGCAATTTTACCAAAATGTGTGTCCTTAAAGCTGTGGTTAATTGTTACTTCAGGTACACAGGCTTTATTTTCAAATGGACAATGACTGTGGCCTGTCTCCTACTGGGAGGGGATGAATGTTCCTGCATCTTTGCTAATGTCTCTGAAACTCAGAATACTGTTTGATGTATCTTGTATTTACTTGATAATTCAAATGTCTCACACAAGCTTAAAATTATCCATTATGCCTATTACATCCAAAATATTTTATTATTTTTTCTGATAGTGTTGTTTTAACAAGATAGTAGGCAGTGCCAAAAAACCAAAGCAAAATCAAAGAAAAATTGCTAGAGTATTATCAGGCAGAGATATGGTGGACTTCAGATAATAAAGCTTTAGATAAGATTAAATGTCAGGTCCTCTTTAACATGAGGTATTAATGTCCTGCACATCCTGGATAATGTGCACGTACATGTGATAAATTAATTGGGTTCTGCACATGCAGAAGAATTGAAATTTGCCTATCACAAAATTATATTTATAGTTACAAAATATATTGAAATAACTTTTCATTAAGTTATTCTGCCACCTAAGTAGCATTCAGCTATTTCTAAAATGCTAGGGACACTGAATTGGTGTTGCATTGTAATAAGAAGCACAGTCTCATACAGCCTGTCCTTTTATCACCCAAACTCACCACATGGGAACTCACAAGATCTTGGATGGAATCCAGGTTAAAGCTAGTGAAATCTGCAGGGTTTCATTCCTGAAGTTCATATTTTTCCAAGTGAAGTCCACACTGATTCTTTTCCCTGTTCAGAGTTTAAATCCTTGCAAGGAATATATGAGCTAAGCCATCATACACAGCCTTCTGAGTCCAGAACAGATTAGAAAGTTTAATATTAACTATAAATTGACAACAATAATAAATATAAACCAATTCAGAAAAAAAAGTACATGTAGTGATTTTGTTCACAGAGAGCCTAATTAATTCAGTATGACTGCTAAAGTGAATTAAGATACTCAAATACAAATAAACACAAAATCAGTAGCATGGATTTGAAAATCATGGGCCAATCTGTGACCTCAGATAAGAACATGCCCGTGCCAGTGTTATCCATTAAAGTAGCTGTTACTGAGGGCAGATTCTGGACACCGTATCTCCAGAATGACCACATTCATGTTATTGTACGTACAGCGGTATAAATCCAACTTCTGGGAAAACAAGTTCAGGTGTTACGCACTTGTCGTGGTTTAATCTCAGTCG
>NW_008794458.1:2784964-2789810 GCF_000699145.1 Aptenodytes forsteri | reverse complement strand
TGGCTGTGCCCCCTCCCAGCTTCTTGTGCACCTCCAGCCTTCTCGGTCAGTAGAGCATGGGAAGATGAAGAGTCCTTGACTAGCGTGAGCATTACCTAGCAACAACTAAAACATCGGTGCATTATCAACTTTGTTCTTGTCCTAAATCCAAAACACAGCACTGTACCAGCTACTAGGAAGGAAATTAACTTTATCCCTGCCGAAACCAGGACAGCACTGAATTACCCCTTCCAGTTAAGTCATAATATTAAAAATCACATCTATTGTTCCCACAGTCATAAGATGACTTTTTAAAAGAAAAATCTTGTGCTATCTTTCCTTAAGAATACCATCTTTTTTCAGATATCTAAAACTGTTATAACTTAGTATTAAGTCACCTCAAAGAAAAATGTTTGTTTGATGTCTTAGTTTGTTCCTTTATATTTCATTTCACTTGCAAGTTAATTAAGCATTATGTCAAGTAAAAATATCTTTTATTTTTTTGTTCTAGAAAGAGCAAAACTGGGTATTGTTTATGCAATGATCCAACTTTGAATACCTTGTGAGATCCCTGCGTTCTCAGATTAAATAAATAGATAGCTCTCTCTGTAGGTTGCTGAGAAGAGAAAATTAAATCTAAAACCAGATTTAGATTTCAGAATACTTTGAAATGTAGATGACTGGCTACAAATTTAAAATATTTTGTTTCATGCAGTGCTGTGGAGTGAACGGAGCTGTCCCCCTATTTCCTGTTAATTATGTGGAAGAAAATGAAAACAGGGAGTGGTACAGCCATCCAGATGAATTCTGCAATATTTGCAAGGCAACTCTTTAAGTTCTACTAATCTTTTTTACCAAGCAGTAATCATATGATTTTGAAGTAGCATTTAAAATTTCAAAGGTTAAACAAGATCAGAGAAACTTTTTTTTCCCCAGAAATGGATACCAGATCTGATTTAGCATAGGTTCCAGGAAGTGGGAGAAAACACCTAAGGAGCCCTATTAGTATGCTAACAGAACTGTTTGAAGGACAGTGTGACAGCATGAAAACAATTTTTTTTTTGGATGCCAGACACAAAGATAGAAAGTCTGTTCTGTGGTAGAAGCTGGTCAAGAGATTGTATTTGAGGCAAAAATTAACATTCTGCAGGTAATTCTGCACATAATCAACTATGTGAAAATCACTTGAGAGAAATAAAATGTCTCTGTTGGTGGAGAGGAAGACTTTGTACCTATATTTCTTGTAGTCTCTTCTCTATCTCATTCTTTGGTTAAAGAATATTCTACTATTTTTAGATCTGCACTGACACAGCTGTCTTCCAATTTTAACCAACTTCAAATGATGTTTTTTATCTGTGATGGAAGAAATAAGATACATTCCTATTGTACTTTAGACTGAGTTAACCAAATTTGGTCTAGCTTGGTGAACTACACTTCTTAGGGACTTTGTTATGTGATCTATCTTTTATTTTAGAATGTTGATATCAAGAGATTGCTCTGTTTTTTGTCATAACAGTATGGTTCTGTCTTCATAAATCAATAATTCTTTTGTTTATTTAGTGGGATTGTGAAATCAACTAGAGAAAAAATAAATAAATAAAAGAAATCTTAGGAAGCCAACAAGTCTTCTTCATACTTTTAAAACAGCAAAGAGGTTTTTGCAAAGTTCATAATAATTTTTAAGGTTTTTATTTAGTACATAGAAACATCAGAGATATGTAACCTTGGAATCACTTATTATGTAGCTATGGCCTTGAGCATCCTAATTTAACTTTGAAATTAGACAAGTTTGGACTAGGTGATCTACAATACCTCTTTTCCCTTTTTGACCTATTTTTTCCTATGAATATAAGTAGTGGAGAATATAACCAAGGAGGGAAGAAAACATTCAAATTTACAACATCTGAAACCATTCTAATCTTCAAATGTCACTTACATTGTATAGGTGACTTAATAGAGTAAGATTACTTTTTTCAGATGGCATAAAATGTTTAGTAGTATTATTTTTTATATACATACATATATTTAAATGCAAATTAGAGTTTCTAAAATGGTTAATAGGCATCCTAACTGCCATAAGCTCTAAGGTTTTTGGTCATTTCTCTACAGGAAAGAGTGTTTCACTTTTAGGAATTTCTGTAAGCATGCAGGGAAAACATACCCCAAAACCCAAGTGAAATTATGTATCTGAGATCTTTATTGTCCTTACCCCTTATGTTATAGCAAAAAGACAAGCTAAGAGTGAATTTATTAAGATGTATATTTAATTGAAATGAGAGCTTAGTGTAAAATTTGTAGGCTTCTGAAATTACAGTTATTCCAGAGTTTGGAGAGGGCAGGGATGTTTGTTAGTTTTTAAATATCTAGGAAATGCCTTCATCTATCTCAGGATTCCACACATAAACAAACATATTTACAGCTGTGGGATAATCACTGACAGGTAATGTTTGTTTAATTGATAAAAAGTATCGCATGCTCTATTGTTATTCACAACATGCAAAATATTGTTCCCTTTTACCAAAAGATGTCATGACCTACCCTCTCCCAAGCCATTAGTCTTTCTGATGCTGAGCACATCAAAATGACCACAACTTTAAACAGACCAACACCACCTTATTTTTGTGCACAAGATATCAAGTGTCTCATCTCCTTTAGACTTTGTAGATTTTAAACTTTTAGACTTTGTACATTTTAAACCATTTCTAGCTTTTCTTGATTAACATTGATCAGGAAGGAACATTATCTTCTGTATGATTAGCCCCTTAATTTAGAAATCTAAAGAGAGTTGGGCATGTTCTCCTGGAAGTTTTCAAAGGCATTCATGTCTATTAACTACTTAAGAAATTTCAGCATTATTTTAGATGCAATACCAAATTTCACTGCATCCTTGAAATTTATGACGTTACTTGAGCTACGTAGACTAGATTTCCATTATAAATTCCTGAATCATGTTTTAGAAGACTTCCTCTTGTTCCATTTGGTGTACAGGTGACATAGAGAGATTGGCACTCTAACCACATTTCCTTAAAGTTTGGTAGTGGGTTTATCCGTTCATTATCGTCAGAGTGTCTGTAATAATGATCTCAGATTAATGAGGAATAATCAGTGCCACCTTGTAGATCAGCAACAGTAGGGCCAGAGTGGGGGATCCCTCCTATTCTAAAAATGCAAGCCTTCAGATATCAGAGGGGAAAATTTCAGCTATACTTTCTGAGACAGAGACTTGCTCAGCACACTATTCAATGTCTGTAAACAAATATTCAGTTCCAAATAACTGCAAGCAAACCTTAATTGAAGAAAGAAACTTCATGAGATTCAAAATTGTGGGATTTAATATGTTTTACGAGGTCTGCCTGCTGAACTACACATTCTGATATGATGTCCTTCACATTTAACTCAAGTAGTAAAAAAGTAAAAACTCCCCTTCTAGGTACATATTTAAAGCAGTGAATAAAAATCAAACAGGTGGCAAAATCCTTTGTGCAATATCAGCACAGATGAATAATCCATCATAGTGTTTGGTTGTTAATGGCCACCAGATGTCGAGCCAAAGAAGACAAAAAAAAAATCTTATCAGCCCTGTTGTACTGCAGTTCTGTAAATAACTTACTGAGGTAGCTAATAATACTAGCATCAATGTAAAAGAAAAACCAAAACAAACCAAGAAAAAAGTAGAAATCTAATTTCTAACAGGATCACAACAGTTGTTCAGTCTCACAGATTTTTGAATGAGGAATAAAACAGAATCTTCCAAAGCTGTAAGTAATAAGCATTAATATATATATGTTAGACTCATAATCAGAAGCAAATAATTTGAAGTCAGTCTGATGGGCAATGAACCATTAAAAGCGAGAGAATTTGATTTTATTTACTAGTCTTTCTAAATATCTGAGTCATACATGCAATATTAAACCAATATGTAGATAAAAAATGTAATTTCTTAATTTTATATCAGACACAATTATTCTAAAACAACAGTTGATATTCATATAGAGCATCCAGGTTTCATGATAACATTCCAAGAAGTGTATGGGAGACATTGAAATGTTATGACACAGAACATCATTTAAATGAAAGCTTTTTATTTTGTTTTTCCCACACAGACAGATATAAAAAAGAATAAAATTAAAGTTCATGTTTAATATATTCAATTGATCTAAATGTATAGTTATCTAGCTATCAATAACTAAAATGGTCTTTGAAAACTGATTCCCTGAGAAATTCATTGTACCTACAGAATTCCAAACTAAATAGTTAAGACACTATAACAGGGATTTCATAGTAGGCCGAGAACACTGATTTTTTTTTCTATTTTATACGTTACTCATTTAAAACTCTGAAACCCTCTAGAGAAATACCAAAACCTTGTGCAGTACCCTCCTTGCTATATAACAGTAATATCTGCACTTAAATATAATGCAGATAGAGGCAGCACTTGAATAGCATCCTCTGAGGAGCTCTTCTACGTAAAGCAATTATATGTGATTGTAACCACTGATGTGAAGCTGAATAGGGTCAGCTGTGTGGATTCTGTGTGTTTTCCCTGAAAAACCAGAACTGAAGAATAGTGTCACTGAAGATGAGAAATCATTTGGCTCTCTCTAGCAGAGTCTGTAAAACACAGTTAGCCTTTTCTAAAAAACAGTATGAAGTAATCTTAATTTCATTGGACACTTTCTCTGAAACCACAGTTAATTAGAGCATCTTTATCAACAGATACTTCAAATTCCTTCTTTTTTTTAATCTTTAGAATTTGCCCAGGAATTCAGAGTCAAAAAGAACTAAAAAGTTTTAAGATGGCTGTCCTGGTTTCGGCAGCGATAGAGTTAATTTCCTTCCTAGTAGCTGGTACAGTGCTGTCTTTTGG
>NW_008794458.1:2775108-2780229 GCF_000699145.1 Aptenodytes forsteri | reverse complement strand
CTCAACCCACGAGTTTTTCTCACTTGTGCTCTTCCAATTCTCTCCCCCATCCCACCGGGTGGGGGGGAGTGAGCGAGCGGCTGCGTGGTGCTTAGTTGCCGACTGAGATTAAACCATGACAATGGCATAATCTCCAGATTATGCAGGTTAAAAACTATCTTCACTCTTCTCTTCTCTTGCAGGAAAACAGAACTTGATTGAAACTTTCATTTTGTGTTAGTAGCTCCAAGAGTTTAACTACAGGAGTCCATGATCTTTACATGAGAGGGATAACTCAAATGATCCAATATTTTAAATATAATTTATTCCATTAATTAATAAATGCTTTTATATCCTGAAAGATTACAGCAACTGCAAGCAACAGGGGAGAAATTCGCTGTTAAATTACTCCGATAACTTTGTAACAAGAAGTAGTAGAATACAGTTTTTGCCCAAATTACAGTTCAGTTCTCAAGCGTCTAACACAGTACTTTTATATCAATAAAGAAGTCCTTCATACTGATGAAGTTACGTCTCCCATGAGTTCAATAACATTTATTCCATACTCAGTTTTAGTATGTTCATACCATCATATTCATCTAATATACACAAGAAAGGCAAAAGTGAAGTGTATTTTTAGGCTTTCTAGCGACCATCTTCTTATGAATTAGAATGACATATATGGAAGTGATTTTCAAAAAAGGCATTGCTAGAAAAGTGGTAGGTTATAGGTCACAATTTTACTATAAAAGGTATGCTTAATATAAATCCAAATAATAAGGAAAGAAAACTATGAGAAGAGAGATAAAATACAGACCTTGCTTTCATAGTAATGTCACTGAGGCTGAGTGGTAATAAAGATGTTTTAAGCTATTTGTTATGCTCAGATTTCTCTGTTGTATGGAAGTTTATCTGACTAGTCAAGCAAATTCTGCTCTTGAAAGTAAATGGTATATCTTTTGTAGTGGGGAAGTGCTGAAATACCAAAATGCTGCTGTGGCAAGATTACCATCCTTTAGAAAAACATAATTACATTAAATGTGAATATAGTAGCTATAGTAATATATAGTAATATAGTTATATATAGTTATAGTAACTAGAAAAGCAATGAAGCTAAATCAAGTTAAAATTAACAGATAAATTTCTGCCTTTACTGAGACGCTTAGCTGAAACCAGGGACTTGAGCATTCAGTGTTATGGACCGTTCTTAGCTGTCTCTTCTGCCTGATGTTAGTGAAAAGAAAGACCTTTCTTTAAAGAGATAAGTTAAAAAATACCCAGTGGGAGTAAACAAACTGTCTAGAATGGTAAAATCACAATGACTGCAATGATATCTCATCTTCAGAAGCACGATAAAGTATTAACAACAGTGAGAAAGAAGAAAGAGATGACACACAAAGGTAGCAGGATTTTTGTCTTCCCCAAGCCAAGCCCAGTCATGCAAGTGTGGAGGGAAAAACTGACAATAAAGAAAATAGGCTCCCTAGAATTAAAAAAGAATATCTATAGCAGACAAACTATATTCAGCTTTATCCAAGCAAGCATGAATTACATACAATAAAGCCATTTTTCCTCTTGCCTTTGGAGACTCACTTGAAAGAGAACCTGGACACAGCTGAAGGTACATGACCAACTGCCTAAATTAAAGCAAGTTTGAAAAAGAATTTACTTGTCACTCTTCCCTCTCTTTCTCTGTCCTTTCATATCTAATTAAAAATCTTTCACATAATTATCTTTTCTTTGTGAACGTAGTTTGACTTTGATGCTACAAGGATTTAATTTGTTGACTTCAAAGGACTTCACATGCTGACTTGTAATGTAAATGCTAGTTTTATCCATAAACTGTTAATATATCCCAGCATTTGCCTTCCACTGAACTTTCAGGATTTACACTTCCTTATCTTTTGTTATACAAACAGCTGTTTTTGAAATGGAACAGGAGCTGCTTTGGATTAATCTAATTGGTGACATTTTCATTAATTATAGACTAATTTTAAGGGACTTCAAGGACCCAGTTTCTCAGCTGCTTAATGTTACAGAGATTTCAATGGAACTATGCAAATTTTAAAAGACCTGTGGCTATAGCTATATGTATAATAAAATTTATATTTCAGAAAACTCTGTTTCTAAAGTAGAGTTAGATATTTTACAAATGTTTTTAAAATAGGACAGAGTTAAAAGTTCTTACTAAAATGGGTAGAGAAGATTTAATTTGCAAAATATGTTATAAATTAGAAAATATTTATCTTAACATTTATACAGGTTTTTATATTCCAAACTTGAATTGCATTAGTTTGTTCTTCAGTGACAAGGTTTATGTTAATTACTAGAACAAACTTCACTGTAAATTAAGTTTATGTGGAAATACTATAAGCAGTAATAAACACAAAAGAATTTTTTATAAGTAAATATAAATTAAAGTTGAAAAAGTACATTTTGTATTGCTTTATTCTCATTTTCATTTTCAGAGGTTTTGCTGTATGCTTTTTCTTACCCATTTCCAAAATTATGTAAATCAGGGGGTAACTCAGTAATTAGTATAAATTACTTGTTTCTACTTGTCCATGAGGTTGCTGTAACTTTTCACAGGATATCATACTCTAGAAAAAAGACTTTTATATTCCCTGGGACTGTACACAATAGTTTGCAGAAAACAGTGACTGTTCTACTTAAAGACAAAGAAATACATATATACACAAAAGGCTGTAAATATTAGTTAAGCTATCTTCAGACTATTGTTGTATTTTGCTGTGAATTTATGTCTCTTGAAAGGTGAAATACATCTTGGATTTAAAAGCAGCTAAAATGTATTTAGGATTAAACATTTTCCTGCGCACTGTTTTCATTTTTAGAGAGACTAAAAAATTGTAGCTAAATAAGGTTTAATTAAATTACAATTTCTGTTTTAACTATATAATGAAGCAAAAGTGTAAGAAAAATACTCAGAATAGGGTGAAGTCCCTTCTGAAGGGTTTAAAGGATAGGTTTACCATTGTATTAGAATCACAGAACCACAGAATATCCTGAGCTAGAAGGGACCCACAAGGATCACCAAGTCCAACTCCTGACTCCACACAGGGCAAACTAAAAATTAAACCATGTATCTAAGAGCGTTGTCCAAACACTTCTTGAACACTGACAGGCTTGGGATCATGACCACTTCCCTGGGGATCTTGTTCCAGTGCTTGACCATCCTCAGTAAAACCTTTTTTCTAATATTCAGTCTGAACTTCCCCAATGCAGCTTTAAGCCATTCCTTCATGTCCTATCACCAGACACCAGAGACCAGCACCTCCACATCTTCTCCCCGTCATGAGGAAGTTGTAGACAGCAATGAGGTCATCCTTCAGTCTCCTCTAAGCTGAACAAACCCAGTATCCTCACCCACTCCTCGTAAGTCATGCCCTCTACTCCTTTCACCATCTTTGTTGCCCGCTTTTGGACACATTCTATTTTTATATCCTGCTTATGTTATGGACCTCAAAACTGCACAGAGTACTCCAATTGAGGTCGCACCAATGCTGAGGTATAGTGGGACAAGCACTTCCTTCAACTGGTAGCTATACTTTGCTTAATGCACCCCAGGAAAGGGTTGGCCCTTTTGGCTGCCAGGGCACATTGTTGGCTCATATTGAACTTGCCATCAACCAAAACCCCCAGATACCTTTCTGCAGGGCTGCGCTCCAGTTTCTTGTCCCCTAATCTATACCTACATCCAGGCATCCAGGATTACATTGCCGCAGGCGCAGAATCCAGCATTTGTTCTTTTTTCATGTGGTTATACTGTGAGGAAAAAGCTAATACTGCAATTAAGGAGAAACCTGAGAGAAAAGTGTTTTCAACTACACATCATACAAAACTATTATTAGGGAGCAATTAAAAGCAAATTCTTTGAGTTATTTCAAGTACATATTAATGGGAAAATATTTTAGCCAGTTCATTTCTCCGCTGAAATCAAAACTGAGAGGACTGCATTATTTTGTCAGCCAGACAGCTTCCTCTCCCAAAGGAAAAATTAGTAGCAGGTAAAAAGTAGGTAATAACACAGGATAGATGGCTGCTTACCATGGGAAGACTTCAGAAAAGTTTAGAGACCTTCCTTATGTAATGCAATGAGCATTGCGTTGTGCACCAAGCCCTCATTACTCTTGTGGATCGGTTAGGAACTTGGGGCATGCTTTGGCTGTACTTAACCATCCTACTTCCTGGCAGCAAAGCAACTAATCCAAAAGATATTTTATACTACTCTCAAGTGATATTTTTAAAGGAGCTTGTTAATGAACTGTGTCATTAAAAATAGGCTGAAAATTGCTGTGAGTTAAAAAAAAACCAAACCCAACCCCACAAAAAAAAAAAAAAAAACAAAAACCCCACAAAAAACATAAGGAGCTGAGAAATTCCTTTTATTCTTAGCTAAAGCTTTTACTTTCACCATCCTTGTCAGGAAATGGCTACCAATTTAGACAACACCTATGTCTGTAAATGTCTGTAAATGTGGCAGGGGTTTCTGTTCAGAGGTATTTGTCCAGTATCTAAAGGCAATAGGGTCTATAGGGGTTTAACCCCAAATGAGTCTTTAAGCTACAGTATACGCATTGCAAAAATAACAGAAGAAGGAATTACATTTTCATTGGGGTGAAAATGGGTTTCAGGGTTAACATCTTGCTACAAAATTCAAGTCAGTGAAGAAAGTATAAAACAATAACCTTCCAGATGCTGCAAGCTGAAATGGCTCTTGGTCCCACGGATGTGTCTTGTCAGCACTGAGCTCCAAGATGAGCTAGGCCAGCTACAGGTGAAGACAGCAAGTTACTGCTTACACGTACTTTAGGAAGAGCTCTTTCTAGCAATCCATTTAAGTGTTTAATAAAACTGAAAAAGAAATGTAAAGCATAATGCAAGGGTTTGGAAGACCTTAAGATGTCCTTGTGCATGAGACCTTGTGCATAAGATGACCTTTCTTTCTAGCAATCCATTTAAGTGTTTAATAAAACTGAAAAAGAAATGTAAAGCATAATGCAAGGGTTTGGAAGACCTTAAGATGTCCTTGTGCATGAGACCTTGTGCATAAGATGACCTTGGGCATGGAGCTGTGCCTGGGGATGGATGAGGAGCCGACCGAGAGCTTATGGCGATTAAAGG
>NW_008794458.1:2763091-2772657 GCF_000699145.1 Aptenodytes forsteri | reverse complement strand
AAGAGGGCCATGAAAATGATCAGGGGTGTGGAATACCTCTCCTATGAACAAAGGCTGAGAGAGTTGGCATTGTTCAGCGGAGAAGAGAAGGCTTCAGGGAGACCTTATTGCAGCCTATCAGTACTTAAAGGGGGCTTATAAAAGATGGGGGACCTTTAGAGGTCCCTTCCAACCCAAGCTAGTCTGTGATTCTATGATTCTATTTCAAATATGAGAGAAAGACCTTGGCAGAACTTTATTTTCATTTTTTTATTATTATTTCCTGTTTGTTAAGACAAAGAAAGGCTCTATTCTACCACTGTAAGGTGAAATTCACAATCTAGTTTCTTATGCTGAGTGTAAGTATTAACTCCATATGTAATTTTAGGAAAAGTTATGCACCTCAGAGAAGGATTTAACAGGCATTAGAACTAGATGTTAAAAAACACTGAAAAAACTGAAGTGTCTTGCAGTTCTACCCTCTTAGGAAGAAGGTAAGAGGGCTTCCTGCACCCCTTTAGGATTCATAAACACCTAGTCATTGTTGCCTAAAATGCCTTTTTGGCAGTAGAGATGGGATTACACCTTTATTCTAAAAGAGGTTGAGAGGAGAGGTTGATGGTAGTAGTGCAATACCTCACAAGCACTCCACTGATCAGCGCTATTCTCAGTCCAAAGGCATTCAAACCCATATCGTCATCCTGTGGTGACTGTCCTAGACACTTGGTTACAGACGATTCTGCACCCCTCCTTCTGTTCAAATTTTGCTGTACTGCAAAAAAAACCCACCTGAAGAGTTATTGTATTGGAGAAAAGGAGCATAAGGATTGTCAATCTCCTGTTAATGTCTAGTCTGCTCACTCACAGGGCTGAGAACTAGATTCCGGTAGAGTATGTCCATATTAGCATGTAGTGTTGTATCAGGGTTATGGCTGTGAAATGAAACCTTCCACTGTCTCCCTTACCACGCTGTGGTTCACATCCTGGAGCCGTCTCTGGCACATAAACTGGGTTCCTCTTGCCTCACTGTGCAGATCTGTTCCTATTCTGCTGTGCTGCTTGCTAATGAAGACATATCCAAATGCAACTCAAAAGTCAGATTAAATATTTATTTGGAGAATAGGTTTAATTCCAGCCTGTTAGGGAGGAAATTCCCTTAGAGATGGAAGGTGTGTGTTTGAACACCTCAGGATGAGGCAGTGCTTGATCTGAATTCCTTTACAGCCTTATGCACTCTCACTCCTTTATAGAAGGAGAGCTGCACTTCTTCAAAGGAAAGCAGTGGTGGATACTGTGTTTCAGGGGAATTTAATTCTGTCAGTTTGCCCTGGTACCATACTCCTCCCTCCACAACACGCAGCAGAACCAAAGCACTGCCACACTAGGCCACATCAAAGGTCCACACAGCTCAACATCCTGTCCCCAACAGAAGCCCATAGGAAATGCCTTGGGAAGAGTATAATTATAGGACAGAAGAATACCAGTTCTTCACTCACTTGAAGCTATTTCATACCTTTGATCATTCTTACTGCCCTTCCCTGGACACTTTGAAGGTGTAATATTTTTGAGGAGAAAAAAACAAGAATGGTGCAGAGTATAACAGATGTTAGTGCACCATGATTTTAAATAAAGACATAGTGGTATTTCTATCATGTTTCTCTTCCTAATAATTTCTAATATCCTGTCTGCTTCCGACTGCTACTGGGCATGGAGTTCATATAATTTTTTCACACGCTATTTATTACAACTCCAAGATGTCATTCCTGATGTAGTTAAGCTACATCACTGCATAGGTAAAGATAGGTTTCAGGGTAGGAGTTCTCTGCACATCATTTCACATTCATCTACATTGACATTCTTCTGCCATTTTGTCCCCAGCTGACTCAGGCAGCCCTTTCGCAGTTTCTCACAGCCTTTTTCTTACTTTAACACTTTACATTATTAGGACACTTTTTCACCTTACTTCCCATATCATTTTCCAAATCATAACTGAATATTCTGAAAAACACAGGTTCACTGCAAATCTCTGTTGGAAAATGTCCTGGTTTCGGCAGGGATAGAGTTAATTTCCTTCCTAGTAGCTGGTACAGTGTTTTGGATTTAGGATGAGAACAAAGTTGATAACGCACCGATGTTTTAGTTGTTGCTAGGTAGTGCTTACACTAGCCAAGGACTTTTCAGTTTTCCATGCTCTACCGACTGAGAAGGCTGGAGGTGCACCAGAAGCTGGGAGGGGGCACAGCCAAACTGGCCCAAGGGACATTCCATACCATGTGACGTCATGCTCAGTGCATAAATTGGGGAAAGCTGGCCGGGGGGGCCGCTGCTCGGGGACTGGCTGGGCATCGGTCGGTGGGTGGTGAGCAATTGCACTGTGCATCACTTGATTTGTGTATTATTATTATTATCATTTTATTTCAATTATTAAACTGTTTTTATCTCAACCCACGAGTTTTTCTCACTTGTGCTCTTCCAATTCTCTCCCCCATCCCACCGGGTGGGGGGGAGTGAGCGAGCGGCTGGGTGGTGCTCAGGTGCCGACTGAGATTAAACCACGACAGAAAACATGAACATTTATTCCTATGCTTATTTTACAGGCTTTTATGCTATTACTTATCCATGTAAGGACCTTCCCTTTTATTCCAAGACACTTAGGTTCTTAGCTGTTAGTGGCTCCTTGTGAGACAATATTTAATTGCTTTATCTTCTTTCTTAAGACGAATCCAGTCTTTAGCTTTATGCACAGAAGCAGAATTTTGGGCATCGAAAATACTTTCAGGGCTGCCTGTAGATGTAGTTGAAGTAAGGAACTGTGTTTGTCAACAGACTCAACTCATTCTCATTAATGGCAAAAACCTCGAAGCGAAGTGGGTGGCTGCTGCCATTACAGGCTACTGAGGGAGTAAGAGATGCAGAGCAGAAGCTGTATCGGGGTAGAAGCAAGTGGAGTTCTCTTCCAGTGGCAGTGTCCTTTATGCCAGGGATACAAATGAAAACCTGACTCTGCTCTGAGCTTTCTCCTGATTCACAATCTCCTCTTAGAGGTCACACTAGCAGATGGACTAGATGATCGTTGTACACTATTCACTATTCACCCTTAGTGATCACACCACACATTTTTTTGGCAATGTGGCAAAGGCCTAATTCTTCTATTCTATTCTATTCTATTCTATTCACCCTTAGTGATCACACCACACATTTTTTTGGCAATGTGGCAAAGCACGGAGGCCTAATTCTTAGGTAGAAAAATTTAATTTTACTCACCTTTCCTATGACTTTCAAGCTATTCCTGTGTCCATAGAAAAAAAAAGAAATATTGACTCCGGTTTCACTTTAGGCATTTGTATAAACTTGTCTGGTCTAGACATCTCATGTCAGCCTTTTGCAAAAGACTAACAGCATCTCTCGGTTTATCTAGACAGCTCAGTATTATCACAACAAACTCCATTTCCTACCTGTGCTTCTGAAATTTCATTTCCCTTGACCAGAAATCCTTTTATGCAAGAGTACACATCTGAAAATAAAAGGCTCAAGAAAAGCGAGAATCCTTGGAGAATTCAGTCTGGTTTAAATATCAGATAATGGTTTGGATCTTAGCATTGTTTTAAACCAAAAAATTTTCAGTCCTCCATGCAGATAGGGTTTGTTTTATTTCAGAGAGAAATACAGAGTTTATTTTGACATGTAATCTTCTAGAGCATCCAGATTCATTGGTAGTACAGCCCATTAGTATCTAAGTTACCTGTCAGTCTGTATCATTATCATCAGCAGCATCTGCTACCGAACTGCATAGAGCAAGCTACAGATTTAATAAGCAGGTGTTTATTTAATACTGAATTTATTTTAAAGGTGTTCTGTTATCAATTGATATGCTTCCAGCAACACCAAGATGCTTCAGGAATAAAAATATCAGGCATTTAATGAGAATTCTGTCTATAATGGGTGAAAAGACTATGAAACAGGTCAAATTCATTCCTTGGCAACACTGGTTAAAAAAGTTTTCCTAGCAAATACACAAAACCAAGGCAACAAAAGTTATAGCTGCTAATAACAATAACCCTTCATTGCACACTGTCTCAACATAACTCAAGCACTAAGAATGCCAGGGGAAAATCTGAACTCTTTCAAGGGTGTAGAAGAACTACAGAAAGCCAAAATTATTATTATTAGCCTTTGTGTAACACTCCTTTATGACTGACAGCAGAGAATATGCAAAACCATTAACTAAGCTGTATAACTGGATGAAACTTGCAGGCTAAACAACTCCAAAATAAAAAGAGAAAATGTATAAATTGTCTACATGAAATTTTGAGGCAAGTAGTAGCTCCAGCCTCATCAGAATCCTATGTGCTTATGGCCCCCCTTTTTAAGCCAGAGTTTACTTTATACCTCTCTTGACCTGGTATAGACCATGTCTATAGGAATGATATATGAAATAAGTGAAATATTATTCCTTCTTTCGCATATACTGGAGAGAACTAATCTACAGAATTAATCTACAAGAGATCTCCACCTTATATGGATTTGTGCAAAAAGCTGTAATCATGGTGATATACAAAGATCCTGAATTAAAGGTAAGAATAATAATCTTCCTCTACTTAAATTTCCTTTGATGTGTAAAAGAATGGCCATTTTTTTGCTGGTAAAAGGAAAGACTGATAGGTATGTATGTTAATGACTGTGGTAATGACAAGATATGAGGTTACTACAGCTGACAGAATCTCATGGAATTCTTGAGTAATTTTTTAATTAAAATATGGACACAAAGGTCTTTAGTTAAATATAACAATAATAAATATCCATTCAAAAAATTCCTGTTGTGTCCAGAGTATGTCACAGAGAAATTTACTCATTAGTGAAGTACCCGAGAGTATATGTTTTGAAGAGTGGAGGTAAGGAGAGCAGAGACAGAAATATTTTTAAGGTGCTTATTTTTTTCATCTTCCTCTTTTTCTAACAGTATTTCATCCTTAGCTTTTCTTTCCTTCGCATCCATTTCCTTATATAAGTTTTCTCAGTGCCAGCCCAGAAGATAAGCAGTAACTAGCTTTCTTGCAACAGGAATGTTGTTTATAATTTATAAAGTATTGACACTGAAAGATATGGGGAGAAAGAGAAGAGGAAGAGGAGAGAGAGAGAGAGAAGAGAAACACAGAAAAGTGAACGGTAACCTGCAATAAAGCAGTCATTCTTCTTAAGCTAATGGAAAAAACATGGCCATGAAACAATGATCATTCTTGTAGTCCATTTGCTGACATTTTTAAATAAGGCATAGTAAGCATTAGCGGGCTAATTTAAAGTATTAATTGTAAATTGGGGCTTGAAACAGGGAAGAATATGGAGGAGAGAGACAGGCTCAGGACCGACTGGTGGTACTGACAACTGAGATGGGGACTGGGAACTACCCAAGACACATCAGTGCAGCCAACTCCAAAATGAAACTGCTGTCAGCTTCACTTCATATACACCACTGTCAGCACTGCACTCCCTCAGTTATACAGTAGCCTCCTATTCTCTCTCTCTCTTTTCTGATTGCTATGGGAGTTTATACCTCAGGGAATAATGCCACATTATTATTCACTTTGTGGGTAATCATGTGTCTCTTTAAATCAACATCAGATGACAGCTCAGGACCTTCACAGCAAAAACCTCTTACTGACTCGGTGGAAAGTAAGACTTATATCCCAATGCTTAATCAGTTTTTTTAGCAGCTGCTTTATGAGAGCAGCCTCACAGAAGGCTCCTGTTTTCACCTGTTTCCCTCACCCTGATGCCATTGTTTTCTGTGTGGAAGCATGTTCCTCTGGCTTAATTTGCTTTACTAACACACAGTGCACTGGGGCTTTTACAGTTGTTACTGCCTTGTGAAACAATTACTTGCAATGACAGCAGTGCCATATTTCTGTGGTTTTTTTTTCTCCCTAGGATGTGTGGATAATTCAGGTTGGGAAAATCCAAGATCTTATTGTTGAATATGTCCAATCAGAAAAAAAAACCCAAACATAAAATACAATAAGGACAGATGAAAATCATGTCATTCCATTAAAAAAAGTACTTACAGGGCTATTATTCCTGCTCAGAAGAAGGGAAGACCAGGAAGTGGAAATCTGACCATTGAGGAGATACAAAATGAAACTCTCTAGATGCAGCTAGATAATTAGCAGGCAGACAGGAACCAGGTCCTGCTGGTTGGAGAGTGTTAGGCTTCATGCACTGCCCCTGCCTGAGGCAACTCATTGAGTCCCAGGAACTGGCCACAGCAACAAAAGTTCAGCCAAGAAGACATGCATTCATGCCAAGCAACTAATCAAGGGCAAAACGCTTATTTTCTCCAGGCAGACAGTGGAACCTTCTCTAGATCTGTATTGCATGTCCTTTTTCCATCTGATATACTGGTCAACTGGTATTTTACATTTTAAGACCCTTCTAGGGTCTTAGGTCTTAATAATACCTTATTCTAGGTAATAAAGGTGAAAGAGTGTGATTTCTGCCTTTATTTCTTTAGAAATCCCAGAGGATCCTCTGGACAAAGAAAAAGAAGGAGAAAGAAGAGGGAGTAAGAAGCAAGACAAATTATTAAAAGCAGGTTCAGCAGTCGCTGTATACCTTTTGAATGGCTCATGATGATGTATACCTGTCCCATTTTCAGCTAAGGAGTATTTGAGGTGTCTGAGAAGATGAAAGGATTGAAAATGAAGGTGATTTAACAACAACAACAAAAATAGCATCATTTCTGCAGATAAGAGAGAGGGACTGCTGGTAGAGCTGAGAAAGTAGGGAATGGAAGGGCATAGCTGGTACAGTTCAAGGTGAAGAAATCTGCAGGTAGAGAAGAGAACTGAGGATAAAAAACATGGAAAGTAGGAAGTGCCAGAGGAAATAAGCTAAGTGATGAAGATGAGAAAGGAGTAGCAAAATGGGAGGATTATGGCACAACATGCCTTTGCTGGAGAGGGAAACATTTGTTGAGTTATTCAGAGCAGTCGTTGGCTGCAGATACCCTGTACTGTCAGAGGTGTTGTGCTGGGTCCATGGGGTCTGTGGTGACACAAAAGAGGCTGGTGAAGGTCAAAGTGCAGTACTTCCAGAAAGCACACTAGATCCTGCTTCATTGCATGGGGACAGATAAAACTGAGTAGAGAAATTAACGATGCTGGTTTTATGGAGAGACCATTGGCATCTTTTGTGGCCTCCTTTCTTTGGGCCCTACCTTCTTTTTTTTTTTTTTTTGAGAGGTTGGTGTCATGGCCAAAACAGTACCAACTCAGGGAATTTTACTTAATTTAATTTACTGACAGTTAAAACAAACTTTTGATGACTGTTTTGGGTATTGAGAAAAAAAAAACAACACCAAAACATAAACAATTAAACAAACACTTAGGGAAACACTCTCCGTCCACCTTCCCCAGGCTAACTTCAATCCAACACTTCTCCTCCCCGTTCCCTGTTCTCACGTCCCCTTGGTTTTTGCTGCTTGTTTACACTTAGGTCCCCTCAGTCCCTTTGCTGAGGCAAGGGCCAGAGCAGGAGGTTGGGGCTGTGTGTGACATGGTTTCTTTCTGCCACTCTGCTTCATTTTCCTTCACTGCTCATGGCTTCTTCCTTGTTTCCCTCTCCCCCAGTGTGGGTTGACCATGGCTGCAGTCCCATGGGAGTGTCCCCTCCCTGGTGTGGGTCACCCACAGCCATGGTCCCTCAACAGTCCCTCCTCTGGCAGGGAGCACATCCTTGCCAGAGTGTGTCTCCAGCCATGTCCCCAACCATGACCCCAGCAATGGCCCATCCATTTCTCCTCACCTATTTCCTCATATGTCCTCTCCCCACAGTGGCTGCAGCTCTTTCTTAAATATGTCAGGGTCAGGGCACCAGGGATCCCCGATGGGCTGCAGGCCTGTTCCCATTGGCATTGGAGCCAGTTGGGACCATTCATGAGTGGCACATGCGGATCATGGCCTCCCACGCAGGACACCTGCAGCCCCCTGCCCAAACCCTGCCAGGTGTGTCCAGCGCACGACTGACACAGAGCAGAGCACAGAATAACAAGGATACTGAGTCAAGGACAGACTTTTCCTAGCATTAAGTAAGAGGCATTCACATATAACTCAACTGATTTCCAAAGACATTTATAAACAAGAGCCCATATTCATGAGGAATAAAATCAAAGGAGAATGATTAACTGAGCCCCCCAAAACCAGTAGTCATTACAAAAAATACCCACTTTTCACAGTCAAGTTTGAAATCGAGAAGTCTTTTGTATTCCTATACACAGTCTGCTGTTAATTACAGGCCTAAAATTGTTATCAATGATAAGACTCATTCATTTCAACAACAAATAAAGACTAAATTGCAGGTTTTGCTGCATAAACAGTAAATACATATTGTTGCAGTCTCAACTTACCTCTGTCCTATGTTTAACCTGTCAATTAACTACAGTAATTATGATTGATTTCGGCACCTATCTTTCCTCTACAACTAGAATTAATCCTTCCACTCTATGCTCCTTAGTGAATAACCAGTATGCTTGGAAAGATTTCCCTGTTTGCTTATATGTATCTGTCTTGACAGTGAAGAAGGGAATTCCCTGTACCATTTTTTTAAATGCAATGCTATACTTTTGCCCATATAGGTCAATATCACACGTGTTGCTCTGGAGGATTAAGACACTATCATTAAACTCCACTTGGCATAAACAGCCTTGAAGATAGTTCAGATCTCTCACCTCAGCATTTAATTCTCAGTTTTAGCACCAGTTACTGAAGTAATGAGAAACTAGGGATTTCTCTAAGATGTACTTAAGAAACAAATGTTCAAACTACTGACTTTAATTTATACACTTACTAAATAATTGAAGAGGAGAAGCTACTACAGTGCCCATGAGAGCATTTCCCTGGAGAAGAAATAAAGAGAAGATTTTGATAGTATACAGGAGCATGAAAGCCTTTAAAAGAACAAAATGTCACCTAAGCAGGTGACACACTGCCTTCAAACCAGCCTCAACCACAGGACCACAGGACAGCTAATGTAAGTAGAGTTTCAGGTGCTGTGCTCTCCAAATTTCACATGAAATGTTGCATTTCACTGAATTAGTTTAACTTCTCTCTCTTTACTTTCTGAATTTATTTCCATAGGTGTTCACGTACAACATGAGGGGGCAGGGGTGAAAGGGAAGAGTGTGCTCTGCAAAAGTCAGTTCTGAGCAAACATTTTAAAATCTAATTGTTTATGCTGTGCAGTGCAGTTTGGTGTAATTTACATGCTTGTTTTCTTAACCAGGAAGATAAAAGACATCTGAATAGTAACACAAAAGTAGAAAATCAGACAAACAAACAAGAAACAAACCTACACCCTGCTGTCATGGGGCATTGCTAAGGTTTGGAAGAAAGAGATTTCTTTGCAAAAAATGTTGGTGAGCATCATCTTGCTGTTGTGGTTAAACCTGGCAGGCAGCTAAACACCACGCAGCCGTTCGCTCACTGCCCCCCAGTGGGATGGGGGAGAGAATTGGAAAAAAGGTAAAATTCGTGGGTTGTGATAAAGACAGTTTAATAGGACAGAAAAGGAAGGGAAAATAATAATAATGATAAAAG
>NW_008794458.1:2737534-2763017 GCF_000699145.1 Aptenodytes forsteri | reverse complement strand
TCCCTTTGGCCAGTTTGGGTCAGCTGTCCTGGCTGTGCCCCCTCCCAGCTTCTCACTGGCAGGGCATGGGGAGCTGAAAAGTCCTTGACTAGTGTAAGCACTACCTAGCAACAAGTAAAACATCAGTGTGTTATCAACATTATTCTCATCCTAAATCCAAAACACAGCACTGTACCAGCTACTAGGAAGAAAATTAACTCTATCCCAGCTGAAACCAGGATTCTTGGAAATGGACATCTGATCCGAGAGGGAAGGAATTATACAGAAACCAGAGCAAATGAAGTGAAGGAGAAGAAATATCAGAACTGAGCGTAACTTCAGAGCTGTGTCTTATCCTTTGGTTGTCTGAAGCAAGTTACCCCTTACTGAGCTACTTAGAAACATTATTGTACTAATATTTGAGCCTTAAAGGGACAAGGTGTGCTTCGAAGTTAAAACACAGTCTAGATGCACTTAAACTCCTGTTTGCCAAACTATTGCTGTTTAACCAGTTTGTTCACAACATCACACACTGTACGTGAAAGAACTGACTGAAGTACATACGCTGTCAAGAGCACAGCCATTCTCCGGATGTAACCAACATAAAACATAGCCTTTGTTATAGAACCATACTAGTATTGTCTTCTGGTACATAGCTTCTAATAATAGTACTCTTTTCAGTACCAGAGTTATTCTTGGATGCACTGTTTTGAAAAGGCACATTTATCCACAGACAGAACATAGAGTTTAGAAAGAAAAAAATTGCTTTAAAAGGTTCATGATGTCCTGCTGACAAACAGTACAAGTCATCCTTACTTGCTAAATGACCAGGTTATTTGCTGAATGACCAGGTGATGGAATTAGGTAAAATTTTGCTTTAAAACCTGACATGCCACTGTTGCCTTTTAATTTTCTTGACACAATTTGCAGAGGTTTTAATTACAAATTTCTTAACAGCTGTCTTTCCCCTTGGCTGCCCTACACTACAGATTCATTTCACAAATGTATACTCCATCTCCTGAGACATATGCAAGTTAATATTACCTTGCTTGAACATCTGCAGCCACCCAGTAGTGAAATTCCTCACAGCCCTCATTGATTTCCTCATTCTTACAGTTTGCTCCAATCCTCCAATTCTCCATTAACAGTCACTTTAACTACCTTAAAATGAGTCCAAGTTCTGCATATTCGTATGTAACAGCTTATTTATAATAACATGTCCCCTTCTGCATGAGTTAAAGCCTTCCCTTTCTACTTAGAGCGTGATTAACAAAGCTAAACACATACTCTTCAGTGTTTATAAGCAGGACAAAAAGGAGAGAAATTGGAGGAGTTTCTCTTGAACAGAAATTCTTTTTTTTTCCTCTTTTTCTTTTTTTTTTTTTTTTTTTTTTTGTGGGGAGATACGTTCTGTGCCAGCTGTTTATTACCCAAAAACTGAAGAACAACAAAACTGAAAACAGATACAAAGCAGCGCACACACAGAGACAGAATCACACCCAGTTTTAATAACAGCTGCCTCCTGTCCCCACCCATTGCCCCTGGCTTTTTTTAATGCACAACATTGACTGTCCATCTTAAGTCATTCTGAGGAAGAAATAATAGAGCTTCTTTTTATTTGGCATAGAAGGTCTTGCAAAATGAAAGTGGAAAGAGTGTTTGAAAGGCTTTCGGAGTCTGTAGTGCTATTTTCAGAGAGCCTTTGTAAGTGTTTTCAGAGACAACAACAACAATCTAGGCTCTGATTCCTCGTCCTTATGGCAGTAGGGAAATTCATAACTCTCTTCTCAGGCTTCCTGAGCACCTGCATGCCTGGCTTTCACAAAGCATGGTATATTTTTGAAATTTCTACAGTTAAAAAAAAAGTAACACCACACAAAGGAATATTGCATCCTGTGTCTGCCCACTGAGATGCCTTCAGTCCACTATGCCTAATTCTGACAAAGTTTAAAGTTATTGTATTACTATCAAAGCGTACTGGAGGACTTTTTAGATATATTTTTTTTCCGCTCAGGTTTTTGGCACAAGCACATTTAACGGGAGGAAGACTTAGTGCATTCACACTTGTGATAAACACTGAAATCTAGATTTTTCAAGCAGCTAATGCCTCTGATTTAAAATTATCAACTTGAGAATCAGGAAACATATTTTTTATATTTCTGACTTAAAAACAATTCCTTAAAGTTGTTTAAAGATAAGTAGTCAACTATTTGGAGCTCCAGATGGGCTTGTGAAAATTTAAGCTCCAAAATTTCCATGGTATTACACACGATATTACACTTCAGCACTATTTTGTCTGCTATAATATACCTTTATATTTCAAAATGGTGAAATGCTATCTGTTATCATGGTATGAATATCCTCTAAGCCCATTTTTTGACAGAAATAATACAGTTCTGAGAGGAACTCATGGAACGTTCTCCCTTTTTTTAAGTAAAAAAAATCTGCTTAACATACTGTTTGTTGATTAGCTTTTTGAAATGCTCTAAGGGTGAAACTCTTTATGTATTTTTATATGGCTTATTTTTCTAAGGCTTTTCCTACTCAGCCCCAGCAGTATATTTTAATTGTTTCCCAAACTCTGTTCTTCTGATTTGTTTTATAAATCACATAAATAAAATAACAATTTTTCTTTAATTTTGTTCTCTGCATGCCTGCTTCAAAGTATGCTGTATTTTATTTATCTTAACACAGTTCTATTAAAGAACAACAGCAGTTTACATATATCTTCCATAGTGACTTACAATAAAGAGACAAAAATTACATAAACTTCAAGTGAATTACAAATAATGTATATGAAATACTTTTGTTATCTGTTGGTATTTTATTTTTTCGAAGGCTTGTACCTACCTACTTTGCATGTGGTGGCTTCTGCTGAAGCTTGATTTCTGCAGAAAACATCAGAGTTAAACCAAGCACACATACATACATTCACAAAATTCAGTAACTGTCAAAGTTTTGCCTCATTACAAAGGACCATCCACATGCCAAAGCAATGGAACATAGTCTACTAGAGGCAGCATCTGGCACTTTGGCAAACTCAGCTGGCGGCCGTTTTCTCTTTTGCTCCCCCTTCTATCCCTTTCCCTGCCATATTCTCAGTTTTTTTTCTTGATACAACTTCATTCTAGAAAACTAGCCACTGTTCATGTAGCTGCTCTGTTCTATCCAAATATTTCATTACTTTTAAAAAAATACTAAAAATAAAAGAATAGAATAAAATTAAAAAAATTGTTTCTGCAACTATATTGCAATTACAGTGAACTCCTCCATGTAGTATGCATTTACTTATGTGTAGAAATTGAAATCTGAATTCAGACATCCTGTTGATTTTTTTAAGCAGAAGTGATACGTGTGTCTTCTTACACACAGTTGACACTCCACCTCATAATAAGTTTATATCTGAGAAGCACAAGTCAACTTCTAAAATGGGGAAAGTTTATAAACTTCTAAGTTTTCATACACTTGTAATAAATTAAAAAAAAAACACTTCTATCTTCATTTTTAAGAATAAGCTAATTTATAGCTACGATGAACAACTCTAAACCAATGAGTTTGCTTTTGCCCAGCATTTTAGAGTGAAAGTACTATGTATCTGATACTCCTGTTATTTACATTCCTGAGCAAAAAGCTCAGGCCTTGCCACTCACTATGAAAAGAAGAAAATAGCGGGTCTGTATTTCAAATCTGAAGCTTCATAATCAAGTTCTACCTCTTCCAAGGAAGGAACGACTAAGACAGACCCCAGTGATGGAACAAGTCTATATATAGTTTAAATGATTCCAGGTCTACCTCAACATCCAAACTAAATAGCTGAACACTGAGTTTTGCAAGCATCTCTAATATTAACCAAAACTAACTAACTAACAGTAGTTTGCATCTGCAAAGTGGTGTGGCATTTGCTGATCTACACTGATTCATCAAAAGTCATTTCATGGTGCCTAAATATGCAACCTTACTACTTAAATAGTATTGTTATGTGCTCTACGATCTATGTCTTTATATGTATGTGTCTCTACTGCCACCTACTTGTGCTAGCACTACGAAAGCTTTTCTTTCCACCTTTGAAAAGCTGTAAAGAAAATATCATGAATTACAGATGGCTTTTCTAAACTTTCTATTTAAGTTTCATCTCTATTCTCTATTAAAAAAAAAAAAATCTTAACAAAACCTATAGAACCAATGCAGGCAGCAATAAAAGAAATACCAGAGATCTTCCAAAACTGTACAAAAAGGCAATGTTTTTCTACTTTCTGCCAGGCAGAAAGGACCTGCATCTAAACATATTGTTGCACAAAGGTAAAATTATCTGAATTTGGCACACAAGTGGGGAAAACAAGTGAGGAAGCCCTCCAGAATTGAGAGGAGTTATTGCCATGAGAATGATATGACTTGGATTTACTACAAGAGTTGTCAAATATACGCTCATTCACTTTGACTCACGAAGTCATTGGCATGAGCCCAAGCACTTGAGAAGTGCAGTCTGAATTACGTGGTCAGATACACAAATACAATGTGGTCATTTGCTAAGGCCAGTACCAGCACGTTATGTTTGTTCAATATGTTTGCAGCATAGACTTTTGATTGCCTTCAGAATTTTAACTTTTCTGTACATAGATAAGCTCTGGGTCCTGAAAAGTTGAATATCTTTGAGAGTTTTGCCATCACTGTACAAAGGTGATGACTACTATACTGAGGCTTCTGCTAATACCTTTCTTGTAAATAGCTGACAGAAAATGTGTAATTTCAAAACACAGCAAGAACACCAACTGCAGTAAATAAAAAGGTTCTTTCTGCACAAAGCTTTTTTTCAGTGTTTTCCCATTTCAGTGGGGAGTGAATTCAATGACTGTACTAAAGAAGAAAGAAAACATAAGAGAGAAACCATAATAGGTCCTGAGAACTAAAGGGGGGTAGATTTAGACTAGATATAAGGAAGAAATTTTTTACGCTGAGGGTGGTGAAACACTGGCACAGGTTGCCCAGAGAGGTGGTGGATGCCCCATCCCTGGAAACATTCCAGGTCAGGTTGGAGGGGGCTCTGAGCAAGCTGATCTAGTTGCAGATGTCCCTGCCCATGGCAGGGGGTTGGACTAGATGACCTTTAGAGGTCCCTCCCAACCCAAACTATTCTATGATCCTATGATTCTATGAACATTGTGACTGGCCGCAGACATTTCTATGTGCCTATAAGATCCTACAGTCTTTATGTCATTAGTTATGACATACTCAACATATTATTCTAATGTTGGCTGTAATTTACTTCCCAATGCACTTGTAATGCTGGCGTGAAAGGCTGGACTCCTAACAACTGCTGTTTGACAGATTTTCAGATAATACCATGTTTTCACACAGAGTATTTGTATGTGTGAGCTAAAGTTACTGGCCAAATTTTGTCTGAGAAGACCCTGATGAGGAAGGGGAAGAAAGCTTCTTGGTTTCATACCTGGAACATGTTGACAGTGAATACCAGTGACACAGTCAGAGCTGTGAGCTTTTATTGCCACAAGTTAACGACCAAGACACAAACGACCTCCATTAGCCAGGAGAGCACCACTGCTTGTCAAGGACCACCAGTCAGGCACTGTAAGAGGTCTCCTCCAAGGGCAAACCAGCCAACATGGACCTGAAACGGAGCCCTTTTGCTCACAGGAGAAACCCACTGCCAGAAAGAGGGTGGCTGGTCCCTGTGCAGAGCTGAGCGGCTGCCAGATGCTATCCCCATGGGCTGTAGGCAGTCAGCAGCTCAGCTAATCTGGATGAAGAGAAATAAGTGCTGCCTTTCCACGAAATGTGTTCCCAGAGCAAGGCCAGAGCTGACCCATCTCCATGGAAAGTATTTGATGAGTGGGAAAACAGTGCAAGTGCACGATAGCCGTCACCTCATCTCGGTGTAGACAGGGTTTGGCTGATGTATTGCAGGCTGGGCTCCAGGACAACTCTCTGGGACATTAACTTCACAAAAACAAAAAGGGCATGGGAATGCTCCTGAGGCCTAAATACCATTTGTCCCTCCTAGAGGTACTGTAGGTTTCCAGCTCCCCAACCTGACAAACATGAATCTGGAGAAGAAAGGTCACTTTGCTGAGTGGTAGAGTGCCAGGGAACAGCAAGGGTGGGTGGCTCTGCAAGGGAAGGTGAAAAGGGAGCCAAGGGTGACAGCAGGACTGGCAGGGCAGGGATCTCACTCGCAGAGGCACCAGATGAGGCTTCCCACAGCTCTTTCTCCCAAATCGGGTGTTTTCACGGCAATCTGATGCTCCGAGATTACAGCTGCAGTATCTCTGAGCAGAGCTTGCGCACAGGCTGCAAATCTCCTGGGGGGTGGGGAGGAGGTTGCAGAGGGAGGGGATTGCAAGAAAAGGACATTACAGACCAATGAGGGCAATCAGAGCCTGTCTTGCCTCCAGAACCCTGACAGTTTGGGTAGTACCTTATATATTTACAAGAAACTGTTGGGAGGGAGGTGGAAGTCACAAGATGTGTGCAGCACAGACAAGGTGGGATGAACCGATTGCTGTGAGAGCTTTGGTGACACAAGTAGGTCTCTATACAGTCAGGTGCCAGGTGACACCCTCTCTAGGGTGGACACTGTTAGGATATTTAGAATGTTGCAGTTTGGACACAAAAGCATTTTCCGGAATGAGCTGCTACTGACAGAACCATTTGGGAAACACACAGTGGCAAACCAGAGCAGTTAATTACCCAGAAGTATAAGGTAAACCAGTTATCTTATTCTCTTCTTCCTGGAAAAAAAAAACAAACCAAAACATAAAAAACCACACACAACTATGCCTCCCTGATGTTTAAAAGCTCTTATTTGGAATTTGAAATACAGCATATGAATTCATAAAAGTTTAATTGGAATACGTCTATTCCTCAAGGGTATTTCTGTAGTTTTTCAGCAATCTGGTGTTCAAAAGCTGTCACTGAAATAAAAGAAAAACAAGTTCACGTTCTGCAGTCCTGGGTGGCCGAGCATTGTCGACTGCAAAAGTCAGACACCAAATTTGTGGTTCCCTATTTGTGGCTACACTGTGTGGCAATCCCAGCCTCCAAAAGCAGCATCCAAGACATACTGAGGAAAAGGTTTACCTCTGTTCTAACTCCTTTACCTCATGGGGACACACTGGCACCAGCAGGGACACTACAAATGTGGCCATCTGTTATAACTGAATATTATAATTCATCTCTAAGGGAAAAAGTCGAGTAGCCCAAATAACAGCATCCCACAAGTCATATGCAGTAAGATGTATCTTTCTTTTAAAACTCAGAAACTAAATGTTATATGACAGAATGTAAGATTTTTAGACCAGCTTAAAATGTGTTTAGGGTGATGTCCATCTCCACCTTCAATACACAACTATTAAAAGAACATACTCTCGAATGTTGTGTGTCTCTAAAAAAAAAAATCTGAGCATCTTACAAGGTTTGAAAATCCAGTTAGCTTTGACTTTCAGTTATTCTCTTAGCTGTGACTTAGCTTCCCCACCCCACTTAAGCTGATTACTAAAGTACACAGAAAAGACAGAATAATAAAGGATCAAATATTCCAACTTCAGAATTCTATATTAAATACAACAGTAGCTTAAACAATATTATTATTCAGTACAAAACAAAAACTCTTGCTTACTACACTACGTTATATAGTCAACAGAGTCAGAAATTCTAACTTGCAGGATCTATTGGGACTTCCACAAACCACAGTATCATAAAACCATCATATGTCATATATGTTAAACCAGACATTTCAATTCCAGTCGTAGCTATAATGTTCCACCAAAACATCCCACTCACATCAAATGTGCAAAAATCACAATACAGTGAACACCGGGGCTATCTTTCTTTGGAAAACTTAACTAAACATTGAATAAACAACTGAGCAGATGTTCTTGTTTATTACACAGTATTTTACTGGTCTAAAGCTGCACGGGGCTAGAAATCAGTTGATTAAGGCAGCTGTGAGTGCCCTCAGCAAGAGGGGGAATCTTAACAGATGCAGAATAACCTATCTGACCTCCTCATTACAAGGGATGCATGGGTGATACTGCAAGTGTATCAGAGAATGCAAGCACCAAATTCAGGCTGTCTCTAGCTGGTGAATGATCCCTTGCAGAAGGTGCCAGCTGGCATGAGCTATAGGAATCAGAACCTGAACTGTCCTAAACAGCACTGCAGATCTGCTGTCAGAATTGGGGAACCATAACAGGCTCCCTGAAGACCTTCTGCAGGATTTTTTTTTGGTCTGAATTAAATGTTTTCAGAATACAAACCCAAAACTTTCAGTATTTCTCAGATTCTTTTTTATTTTCCCCATCTGCAACAATTTGTTTGTACATTTGTCCTACATTTGGCCAATTGTGCAATTTTTGGCCGAGAATGGCATGGCAGCTGTGGCTAAAAAAAAAATGAAAAAAACTCCACTACTAGCCCTGCAGGATAGAAAGTATATGGACATTATAGAGGAAAGGGTGATGTCACATCACATAACCCAAGTTAGGTGTCTAAGTTAATGTAAGCCAATATGCAGCAAAAAGTTCCTGCCTAGTGTCAAGAGGAGTGTGTCCTGCCACGCTGATGAACAGTTAGACATATAAAGATGGTACAGATGGTAGGCAAACATCTGTCCTGATGCCTTACCTACTCCTTGTCCCAGCTCAACCACTCTTTTCCTTTCTGTGCACATAGCAGCATTTGTCAGCATGCCAAGATAAAGTGTACAGAAGGGCTGAAGAAGCAAGTTTGATCTGTTCTTTCCTCAGAGAAAAAGGAAATTTTAAGGAGCAAAATTATAGGAGGGAGTGCTACAAGTTTCCATAGTTAAAAGCTGTATGTTTATACACTGACGTTTGGAGGGATCTGTCAATTACAGAACTCAGTAAGTCTTTTTGATCTCAGCTAACAGACTTGGCTAACCTTATGTTAAAATCAGATTTACTCTTTTTCATTACTAGGTAAACTGAAATATTAAGATCTGTGTGTTTACTAGGTGGAGTTGCTTTTCAATATTAGCATATATGCTTAAAAAGAAACCAATTTATAGCACCACAAAATGGACACGCACAGATTGCATCTGGCTCTGCACTGTGTAGTATGTAAACCCCATTTCTCATGCATCGCAAGAGAGAAGCCAATTCCAGAGCTCCCAGCTGGGTCCCCGGTCCCTCAGGCGACCTTGTTAGCAGCCTCCCTGCCGGCTCAGTCCCTCACCCCGCACCCCTCAGTCCCTCTCTCTCTGATAAATACCAGGTATCCTAACAAAACACTGATTGTCTGTCAGCAGGGAATGTGAAACATTGCTTGTCTTCATTTTATGCTTTAAACACATCGTTTGTTTCGTTGTTTTCCTTCTCCTTCCCAGTCATTACCTGCTGTCATGTCATCCTGTCTCCATTCTTCCCTGGTGCTTTATGTTTCATTGCTCTCCTTTCACTCTCTTTCCATGCTCTGCTAAGCGCCTTGGCTGCAACTAGCTTAAGGAGATGCTCTCCCCTCTTTTGTAGCTTAATAACCGTTATGCCAATCCCTGTTCAGTTTCACTGGGTGCATTGGGATTAATAACCATTTGTTGTCTCCACACCTTTTTACTCTATCACTGATTTCATGGAGAAAAACTATTTTTACTGGAAGATAAAAACTACAGTAAATTACATCATTTTTTAGCTATATCAAATCCATTTTACTCCATTAACTGCAAAATATATTTTCATACAATTTTACATCTGTGCAAAATGCTCTGTGTAAATGTGCCTTAAAATCTACATCGGTCTTAGGTTGAAATATATAGAAAATCAGGGATGAACACGACAAATACCATTTTGAAAGGATAGGACATAAATTTTGCCTATAAACATGGAGAGGCAAAAAATGAAGCAATAGCTTGTTTGCCACTTTTCTTTCCACCATGCTTCTATCTTCACCTTCTCTTGGCAGTACATCACACTCAAAACAGGACATGCAGCAGGTTCAGTTTCTCTGCAGCTGTTGCTGATCTCCTGTTTGGTGACTCAACTCAGCTACTAGTCTCTTCCCAGTCGTATTTACATTCCAAAATAGAAGACTCAATGTATGTCGTGTCCGTACAATGGAAATATTTAAGGTGATGCTACACCCTGTACTTCCTGATGCTTATAAACTTGCCTGGGAAAGTAATGTTAACTTCAGCTGTGCCTTGCTGGTGGAGCAGAGAGGGAATTTTGGCATGGCTTTTTTATGTCTTGGCAGGGAGTTCCCCGTGGCTTAGATATGCAATCTTGACACTTAATAGTTTCTTGAACTAATTGTATAGATTTAAATAGTTCAAAAATGTAAGCCATATGGGTTTTTTCAGGTTTGCAGCAAAATGGTGTATACATGAAATACTTAGGTTCTTTCAGGTTCTTTCTCTTAAAAAGCAGTTAGAGTAAGGAATTAATCCTGACAAAAGTCATACAGGTTTGTGTGAGTCAGGAATTATTGTGACTGATAGGCCCTTAACTTGACTGAAATCATCTTCTCTTACTGAAGCGTGAGTTCAATGCACAGCATATGCAATGTTTCCAGCTGGTGAATGAATATGTTTGTAGCATTTCTCAACGGTATGCTGACAGGACGCAGCGTGACATAGTCTGCTGTGTGAAGAATTGATAAGGAAAAATCATGCCTATTCAAGCAGCCACAAACAATCGCTTCTGCAATTGCAGTCAGAGGAAAAACCTAGAAAGCATTCATGGAAAGATATATTTCATTCACCTAATATTTTAACATGACGTGAAGGTGACAGTGAAACCAAGTACGGACAAAGAACTGCCCAGCTGACTACAGGCGGAGGCCTTAGGGAATGCATTGCAGGGGAGTGAATACAATGCCCAGTAGTGCAAGATCACTGTGTGATACATACACATATGTTTACAGTATTTGAGGTGCATTTACACTAGAATTATGGGACAGAGATGTGCTTTTAAAGCTAATCTCTCAAATCTCAATTATGAGCTTTGGTTTATATTTCAAAGTCATCTTAGAACACATGAACAATATTTCTTTTGGGTGAGCTGACCTGGAAGATCAGCTTCGCCCACTTATATGCACTCTTGAAGCACATATTCTTGGGATATTGGATCCTCAGCATCAACTGTTCTGCTTTACAAATTCACTTCTATTCACTTGCATTGCTACGTAGACATACTTTTTAGAGCCAAGGGGAATGTTAGTAGGCACAATGATCTGTATAGACTGTACTCAGTGAAGCTTCTTCAGTACCCAGGGAGGTTAGTGTACTTCTTAGGATGCAGCTCCTATTTCCTGATACCCTAGTACAGGTCTACCTGGAATAGGAATAATGCAACGCATCAGTTGTCTTTTTTTTTGTTTTGTTTTTAATTTGGAATTGCATTAACATGTTTCAGTAGAATAATTAATTCTGAGTAATTTTTAACTTACTGTTATGTGTTCTCTTCATTTCTCTTCATTAAATAACATTTTTCCTGTACTGGATGACTGCAATTTTTATAAGCAGAGGAAGGACCCTGGAAAGGTTCAAAGATGGACACATAGACATCTGGACTAAGTTCTTAATGGCATGAGCATTCACAAACATATCCTTTCTTAAATATTCTCAGGATTAAAAATTGCTTGTGTTGGTTTTTTTTCTGTATTTGTTTAAGAAAAATGACTGCAAATGTTAGCCAAGTGACTCAGACTCACTTATTCAAATAAACATTTGCAAATACTTCCTGCTCTCACTTGCTCTGCACATTTTATTAGAGAAAGCATTCAGATTATTCTGACTACTTGCCTGCACACAGAAAAACTAAGCATTTCTGAGGAACATTCTTTGATGTTTTTATATATTCTACACAGTAAAACAGGCATATAAGTTTATAATTACGTACTTATATTTGCAGTGAAAACTCTTGCTCGTAACTCCTTGAGGGAGAGTATGGCTTTGTCTTTCTTAGTTTTTGTAAAGAAATCTCCTATACTATTCAGGTAAAAGCCAAGAAAATGAGTCAGACTCAGAGGAATGTTCAAATAGATGTTATGGTAGTAAACACACTCGTCAAACTCTCCAAAGCACAGAGCAGGCGCTACCAGCTAAATGATCTTCATGAAGAAGGACAGTTACTAACTCCATAGGTATCCTGCTGGAAAAAAATTAAAGCTCTAAGTTTGAATGAGAAGTTCTATTAAAGTCACAGATATTCTGAGAAAACAGAAGAGTACAATTACTTGCCTGCTGAACTTCATTTCGTACATCTTCTCATGTATATGTGTCTACTTGTCAAAATCCATTCAGAAATAAATAATAGTAGGATCATTTTAGTGGCAACTATGTTTATCTAACTTCATTCCTCTACTATTCCTGTTTTTGCTCATTGCTGTTGTGTAAATTGTAGAATTTATAGTATTCTATGAATTATAGAAATAGACCCTGACTATCATGTTTAAATGGAGTAGCTTGACACTGCAGTTTCATAACCAGTTTAATATGACATGAGCCAGCTCAACTGTCAAAGAGTCATCCCACCACCCCCTCATTCCTGGGTGCTTATTTCTCCACCCATAACTGCAGGCACATGCAGTCATACAACTTTGCATTTCATTACCTGAGGGAAGTCACCTGAGATAATTAACCTACAGAAAAAAAAACCAACAACAAAAAAAGACATTTAAACCTTCCTCTCCCAACCGGGTGTTTTTTCAAAGAACCCTCTTTGGCTGTCTGTTTTTTGTTTTGGTTTTTTTTATTTATTTTTTTATTTTTGACAGCACAAGGCAAAATGTTTTGAGCAAGAAAAAACTGCTAAGAATTTCAGGTAGTAGTGCCACCTTATGCAGATTTAAACTAACATAAAATGATGACATCATCATTCTGTTGATTCTGCGCACTTCAAAGAGCTATTAACTAAAATGAATACAATGCTACTCAAAACAAAGAGAAAATGATCTGGCTTAAAGTAAACCAATAAAATCTGAAGTAAAAAAAAATGTATCACATAGACTGCTTGCCATATAAAATGGAAAAATGCAATGCCAGCATATATATCTGTGGTTTAAAAAAGCAGCAGGAAATCTGTAAATATTTCATATATGAAAAAGCAAATTAGCTGTGTGATTTTGCAGTCCAGCTTCTGTTTCCTGCATAAGTAAGGAAATAGAGTCAGGTATTGGTTATTTTTTAGCATTGGTTATTTTTTTCCTGAAATAAAGGTGAATTTCACAATGGGTTTAAGCTTTTAAAGTGAGATACTGACAAATGCAGGCACCTACATGCAGAGTTCTGAGGACTTCATCTTGGAGGCAATGCAATTCTTTATGTGCCTAGTTTGTTCCTCTACATTTGCCAAACCTTGCAGTTTGTACATCCCACTCATGCTAGCTGAGCAGTGTAAGCAGCTGTCTCGTGCCAAAACCAGGTCAAGATCCGCAAGCTAAGCATTCTTAGACACACTTGGCGCTGATAGGGTTGATCTTCCTATAAAGTGCAGCTACTGTTTTCCTTTAAGGGGGAGGAGATGATGTTAGCTCTTTTATTCCGTAGACTATTGGTTAGCTCATCCTCACAGGAGATGGAAATATCCTTAACCAGCAGAATGATATAGCACTTCATCATAGGCTATTTTGTACAACATACCTTTCACTTCTCAATTTGAAATTCAGCTACTGAACTGAAAGAAATGCAAGAGCTACGAAATTTCTGAGCTATAAAGTGGCAATGAGCATGTCTCTGTAACCAAATATTTAGGATATTAACCTGGGAACAAAGAAGCCCTGTTTTCCTGTCCCCACTCCAAAATCCTCTTCTGTTTTGGCTTTTCTTATATACTTTAGCAGCTACTGGGTAAAATATAGAGGTGGTGCTGAGGACCAAATACCCCCTCCACTTTAACCTCTACACTGTAAAATCATAGTGTATCTCAGTCTGAGTCACCTATAGTCCCCCATAGTTTGTTCTTCTACTCAGTATTTCCTAGTAGATAGTTCCAGAGTCATTTGGTACACTGAGTTTGATGGGATAATTTTGAGACAAGCAATTTCCATTGTTCATTGTGTGGGAACTTATGTTATCGTTTTGGGTGTTTGGGGAATTAGATCACTAAAAAGTCAGCACTGAGGCAGTCTGTCTATCTGGGAAGGGTCTGTCCTTATTCTTGCCAGTTTCTGTAAATTATCTATACTATATATCAAGGGGCCTAAACTGCTAGATCATAGTAATTAATAATAATTGTTACTAAATAATAATAATAATAATAATAATAATAATTACTATTATAGTCATAATACCAAAAGTTATGGAGGGAGAGGAAAAAAGATTTCTTTAAGAACTTCTGCCTTTCAAGCAGATAACTATATTTTTCAACAGAAAACATTTGTTATGCAAGTATAGATCACTTCAAGTATAAAATCGGCTTATTATTTTATCTCAGGTTTATTCTTTCTAAAGTTCTACTATATACGTTTTTAGTTTGAGGCACATTTTCTCTCTCAATATTTATTATGAATAAAGCTGTGACTGATATTTATTCCTCACAGGCACGCACAAAGGTTGAAAATTTATTGGAGGTACGGATGCTAACATCTCATTGCCAAAGCTCTACGTTATCCCAATTTTCCAGGGATTTTGTCAGTAATTAGTCTATTTCTGTGTCAATAAAACATTTGTATTTTCATTCTGAAAGATCATTTCAGCCCAGAGAGAGTCTGTAATAAATACTTATTATGCACATGATGTATTGCTAATGAAGAAAATGATATATTGCTAATGAGAAAAAAAAAAAGATGTATTTTGAAAACCTTGCTGAAATATACGTAATGAATATTACACTTAGAATACAATTTTTCAGGTGCTCAAACATCATTATTCTATTTCATACCCCCTTCATACATACCGAGCTCATCCCCTACAATTCCACAGGTTTTTTCCTGCTCCACTGAACACGGCGGTTCTTGGGACATTGGCATCTGTAGGAGACACATCAAGCTGTGAATTAGTCGAGGAAGAAAGACACGTAACATGATTTTGCATGTCAGCAGGTTGTTCCACATGATGCTGGGTCGGAAATAAAAGCAGATTGTCCAAGTAATATTTGGCAAAACCAGTCTTAGGAAAAAATGGGAAGAATTAAAATTCTGTATGGAGGTCAGCGTGCTTGTCAGGGAGCTGCGAGGGAGGTGAGCCAAGAGCCAAGTGCGACAGCACTGCCAGCAGGGCAGGGACCTCACCAGCGTGGGAGCTGGTCCCACAGTTCCCAAGCAAGGGGGGCAGAGCAGGGCCAGAGCAGGGGTCACAGCCCCAGGATGGCTGGGCAGGGACATGGGGAGAGGGATGGGCTGAAGCAAGGCTGGGGTGTCAGCCCATGGGTGGTGGTCAGGGTCAGGAATGGGGAGGTAGGAGGCTCAGGGGTACCTGCCACCTAGCTTAGGCAAGACCAAGGGCGAGAGCTGCAGCTTCAAAGCAGGTCCCGAGCGAAGCCAGGGAGGACCTCACCTCTCTCAGCAGCTTGCACACAGCTCTGCTTCATGGCTACGCAGCTGCATCAGGCTGGACCCCAACCCAGGCCAAGCCCCTACATGTGTGTGGGCGAGGGGAGATCTGCACGCAGGAAGGCTTTCAAGTGTTATGCTATTACTTCTTGGGGTTTTAGTCATATGGTCATAAACTATAAGATAACATTTCCAGAGTGAAAGACCAGATACCAAAGCAATTACAAAAGGCCAGACAACTAACATCATCACTTATATATTACACAAATTAAAATTTCTTAGAATCTTAAAAAGGAAAAATATTCCCAGTGAATATCTGTCAAACGAATTGTTTGACGCCTAGTTCAATAGCCTTGGAAATAAATAACATAAAATGAAGTAAGACTCACTTTAATGCAAAATCCTTAATCCAGCAAACTTAAACCCGTGGATTTTAACATCAACAGATGTTAGCCAAGGTCAAAAATTGGAGTACGAGTTCTGCATTCGCAAAAATCTCAAGCAGATTTTCTTGATGTTAAATCAAGTATTTTCAACCCAAATCTTTCCTCTTTTGAGAGTATGTACAATCTACCAGCCATTGAAAAGTAGATGTCAAAATTTCTTCATTAAAAGAGGCTATTTAAGCATCTTTATATTCTGATCTTGGAAACTAGGAATGTCCACGAGAGGATGTCAATTATTTCCTCCCTAATAGCTTACTTCAACGTTTTGATGAAGCTTAATTTTCAGGTCCTTCACATTCAAGCTCTAAATACTTTAATGCTGTAGTGTTATCCCTCACAATGTTTTTTTAGACAAAAATACACATCTTGGTCCTGCCTCCCAAGTCCCTTGGACTTCTGAATCATCACGAAGGATGTTTTCTAGTTACAGCACAATAAAAATACTCAAGTGCTTATGTTACCTTTTTTCTCTTTAGTAATTATTTCAGTCAGACTTTGTGCCATAAAAATTCTCAATACAGGGCATTTTTTGTAACATACTATATTGGTTTTAAACAAAACCAAATAATTATTTTCTTCCAATCCAATATCATGAACCACTTACAATTTTCTTTCTTTTAATATCTGAGGCATATGGTTTAGAATTAAAATGCTCTTACTTCACTCTCTCTCAGATATAGCATTCACACTTTATTTACTAGGGATTTATTTATAAAGGGAATAGTAGCATTACATCACATAGGACTCAGTCAAATAATTAAGCAGTCGCTGTATTTTAAATGTACATTTCAGTCCCAGTGAGACAGATGAAGATAATGCTTACTCTCTTACTTAAACACTATCTTACTTAAGTGCACTTAACACAGATTTATAAGACAGGTATCCTGATTTGTAATAGCAACTCAAATCCAAGTAGTTATTTGCCTAATGTCATTATGTTTTAGTCAAACATAACATTGTGCCAAATAATGAGGCAGTGCTCAGACCTCTCATTAATGCAGTTTCTTTTTTTTCAGAATAATAATATTAGGGGTTTATGAGTTACAATTTACACTTTAATATTTCTGACAAAACTATTGTGCTCACATAAAAGCTTAGCAAAAACATCTTAAAATTTGCAATCCAAATTAAGTTTGCCTCCTCAATTTTTTCGTTAATGCAGAAAAGTCTAGCTGTCTTAAGTATAGGTTGTCAAATTTTGTCTTATTCCTACCTGAGTTCTAAGATGACAAACAATTTGCACTATATCCAATCTGTATTGCTGGAGATTTCCATGTTCTCACCTCTGATGTGCTTTAAAATGAACTGATAATAACAAAAAAAAGTAATGTGCTTTAAAAATAACTGATAATAACAAAAAAAAGTACTATCTCCTTTCCATTATCTGCTTTTATATTATAATAAACATATTAGATTTTTTTCATTTTTATTTTCAGATGTTTGCCGATTAAAAAAAAAAATCAGATAATTTGGCAATTTAAAATACTGTTTACAATTTTAAGAGATTTACTGTTGAGGCAATACTCCACTGTAGAGATGTCAAATAATTCCTTACATTACAACAGACATAATAACCTTTTAACTTTTAAAAATTTATATGCAAGATATTTTTAGCTCCAACATACCAATATATGTGTGTGTCTATACTTATGAAAGGAAGATCATCAGTGTCTTAGCCCTATTATAATTTATTTTCAAACTCAAGACCAAATCGAGTAGAACTAAACTTTTTAACAAAAACTCTGTCAATAAATCACAAGCTTTGAAATTAACAGAAAATTATCATCCACACATTCAGCACTTGTTTTGCCTTACTTTTATTAACACTATTAGTATTATTTACTACTACTCTTAGTACTACTAGTTGTTCTACTGAAACAAAAAAAACAGGAGAAATAAGTTAAAGGTACTTAGCTCTTCTATATAACCAAAATGAATGTAAATTATTTAATACTTCCACCACTTGACCTTAAATACAGATTCCCAAATAATTTTAAGCAATTATCACCCCAAATTTGCCTGTTCTCCAGATATGTCACCTCTCTGTCCAGAATACCTGTGTGTGTTCATCCTTTAGACATGGCAGTAGCAAGACCCACGGAGCTGAAGGCATCTTTTAACCTTCTGTACATGATTGAGACTCTCTGCTGCACTGACTGAATGACTGCAGACTGCTGCTGTGAGGAAATTTTATATGCAATTAACATTTTTCTACTGAATTTCAAATATTATGCAGATGGTAATATATATATATATTTACTATAAAAATTATTTCATCTTGAAAGACAGTACCTAGAAGAAGTTTTTCACAATGATTTTCCTCTGTCAGATTTCTAGATATCTATCAGCCGGGATAGAGAAACTGAATATTAGATCTAAAAGCAACTCTTGCTAAAAAGCAGCATACAGGCCAAGCTTTGAAATAAAGCAACTGAGAGATGAATGTATTTAGGACAGAAAAGCATTTGCACTTATTTATATTTATTATTTGTATTTGCATGAAGACTTCCAGTTCCTTGAAAGTCCTCGCTCCTTTCATACTTCATTGACATAAAATCCCCTTCAGACATCAGAGTGGTTGCCATACTCATAAAAGGATAGATATAGCTTCATCCTTTCAGGGTAGCCATGGCTTGTAAGGAAAAAGTTCAGTAGTGAAGCCAATCCGCAATGACAGATTTGGACAACCTTCCTCTGTGAACTTCATTTGGTAGAGTGTGAATAGCTGTGTTATCTCATACTACAAGGCTTGGATCAACAAACAACTGTCCTCTTTTTTCCCCCCACAAAAATTCATACAAACTTAATTTTTGCCCTTCTGGAGAATGCATTTTCTTGCGATTAAGGAAACAGGTTTCAATTCAAGTAAGTATGGGAAGAATTGAACAAGAAACTTCTATTGAGCAGGAGATGCCTTTTCTACATAATCACTGTAGCGACTAATGTTTAGGAGTTTTCCCCCTCATTCACCCATTTCCCTCTAAAATAAATCAAGAATATGATGCTATGTGGATGGCGAGAGTGTTAGTGGCCCAGACAAGGAGCCAGCAAATGCTGACAAGTAGCCATAACAGTTTGCCTTCACCTCTTTAGAGACAGCCAAGAAGAAAACTTTTAGCAAACAAGCATGTGGAAAAACTTTATGTTATGGGGATTACGCAGCTCACTCGGAGCAATAGTCACATCCATCCCTCTGGGAATCAGCAGAACAAGGCTAAACCTTTCCCTTAAAGTACAACCAGCACCAAGTGCCTGGAACATTTATATCGAGAAGTAGTTTCCTATTTGATTCTTTGCTTACCGGAACTGAATGGGTCTTTTGTCTCCAGAAATGCCCTCCCAAGAGAAATTTACTGTCTCTTTTGTAACGGGGAAGAGAAAGACAGCACCCTTCTGCTACAGCTGGGAAAAAAACATGTAATGGGAAAAAACAGAAGGAAAGTTAAGTCCTTTGGCATGTTGATAAGGCACTTAGCTGTGTATGTAAGTCCTGGATTTTGAGTCTAGCTTAGAACTGTGCTTGCATTTTGCATTAAACTATAGATGAACAACAAAGAGTAGATAAAATACAAATGATGAAAACTATTTCCAAACTTTGTGGATATGCTTACGTTATATGCATTCTGACTACCTCAAGGATTAGACCACTAAGGGAATTTAGGCTGGAAGTACCTAGCTTCTGGACCTTGATTTGGCTTAAGAGTAATAAGGAGCACCAGGATCAATCCAGCTTTGACTGGGACAAAATTCTATACATATTGGGGCACAAATCTCAAGATTTTAAACCTCAAGATTTTGAAGAGAAAAGTAAGGCTCCTGCAGGGCTTGGATGTTACCAGGATTAAGCAGTATCCATCACAAAATTTTCAGAATTTTAATTTTGGGCATTCAGTGCCTAATTTTTGCCTTATGTATCAGATAACCCTTCTACATCTTATTTCTATTTGATCCATAGTCTTTGAATAAACTTCATACCTAGTTTTATAGGAGCATATGAAGTTTCACTGTGAAGTTACTATAGACCAGATCTCAGTGAATCCTGTTTATCATTCTTTCTGCATTGATATTGTCCTTGGCAAATGGCCTCAGTCAGTCATACAGAAAAGTGCACGTTAGTATTTGGCTAATGTGCAGTTGGGACTCCTAACGAATCATGATATTACATAATTGACTGAGATCACCTAAAGGAAAGAAACAAGATCATTACAAAAACCTCAGTATTCTCTCTGTCTTATAATGTTTGTGCTGCAAGGACAGTATTCCTTATTAGAGACTCTGAAATCTCTTTTGAAGGCTGTTGTAGCAATTTTGATGATATTTGCATTTGAGCAGTCTTCAGCTATTCTAATTGTTCCACCTGCGTGGAAAAGGGATGAAGGCCAGAAAAGGTCAAAATGAAATTAAGGGAAAGCAAACATTAGAAGATGAAGATGCTACATTTAGCTTAGCCAGAATTATAGAGTATTTTTAGGTCAGGGTTAATATCCACTGTCTGAGCTCTATACCCAGAAACTGCTGCAGATGATGGATTAGGTTTGCTGGTATATTTTAATATATTGGAGCAGCAAGGATTCCTGGTAATATTTATCTCAAACATCAACATTTCTCTATTTCTAATTAATCTAAAGCTAACTTGACATACTGTCATAGCTTTAATAAAATTTGAGGTTTGATATTCAGAAAGAGGGATCAGAGAACACCAGAATCACAGAAGAGATTTTCTAAAAGTAAATGGTGTATAGTGGTGACATTTCTTTACACAGTAAAGATTTTCCCTACTTTACATATAACTCCCGGTTTTCTAGATATTATTTCATTTTATTAATTTTTGCAACCAATTCATGCATATCAATGAATGGTCTTTATCCAAACCCTGTAGCACTGATAGATAGCCTGCACTAAACATGCCTCGTGGAGAAAACACACATGCAGTTCAGATGTATGATGGCTGGAAGTGAACATACAAAAAAGCAGAGGTTGCTCAAATAGCTAATGCAGCATCAATGGCAACTTTTCTCAGGAGAGAAGAACAGGAAAAAAAAATATGGTTAGTTGAAAAGTTAAACAGGTGTGGCCAGTTAGTATATCTGAAACAAATAGATTTAAAATCCAAATTAATGTGGTAGCAGACTTAATTATTACTATAAACAAGCAACAGAATAGTAATGAGGGCTCAGCTGTGCACGTACACTGTATTTGATCCTTGGGCTGGGAACACTTTCTGTTTTCAGTCTCCTGCACAAAACTTTTATTCTGGTGTTAGTCAGAGAGTCAGAAAATTACCCAGTACAGATGAGCAGATGTGCACATAACATACCTCGCAGTTCAAAGAGAAAGAATTTAAAAGCTGGAACAAGATCATCCAGGAAGAATATACAAAGGCGTGGAAGAAATTCCTCCCATCTAAGACATCAAAAGGAAGAAAGAGCTGGGATGCCTGTAAAATACTTGAATAGGATTTCCTTCTACAAATATAGACTTTCCCTTATAAAAACACTTCTGCAAATGCAGTATGAAGAAATGGAGTTTTGAAAATTCAGATATAATGGAAATGTACAACAGATGACATAAAATTGCTGCATAACAAAAAAAGAAATCCTTGTTGTCTTTTGCATTTTGAATATTTTCATATGTTTTCCTGGTCAGCCTATTTCATTTCTTTATTTTTATACACTTCATAGCACGTTCCAAAAGATTTTGTTTGGTTTTAACACTAAGTAAAATGAACATAGTTTCCCTAATTTAATCTTCTTGTCTGATACAATATATCAAATTTAATGTAGCTTTATAACTAATGCTTGGTAGGAAATTTGTTCATTGAGTTACACATTTCAATATTTTTCTTGCAGGTAATGGAATATATAAAAATAAATCACATTTCACTCAGGCATTTTATGGTACGTCACCAGCAAATGTCCAAAGAAGCACAAACCTCAAGCATTTAAAGTTTAAAACAGTTAACTTGCAGCTAAATCTTCATAACTTCTCATCTAAAAAAAGATTTGTAACGGTCTAATGAACTGTTAGGGATGAGAACTGAAAATTATCACATACTAGGTTCTTCTTCATCTTTAAAAGAAATACAACCTTATTTTAGTTGCACACAAAAATAAATGCTAGTACTCCCATTTATTATGATAAATCATAGAAAGGGTAACTATAATAATGCATGAGAAATTGCCTTTTTTCACCTTCACTGGCCTAGAAACAAGTGAATATATTTCCCTCACTTAAATAAAATACATGTCTAAACGTAGATTAAAATTAGAAATGTATTCCTGAACACATAAATATGATAGTACTGTATTCAACACCTGTCACGTTTGAGTTGGCCTCCCATTCTCTAAAATAGACTTCTTTATGTATCACACCACATTACAGAATACTGTTAATCTTCAATGTGTTAAATACACTAGGCAAAAAGAAACATTTAATTTCTTGGGGGTTCTACTTCAAGAAATTGCATTTGAGACAGCCAAACATGTCAGTTTTGGGAAAAAAAAACCAAAACAAAACGAAACACGAACAAACCAACCCACAACAAAACAAAACAGAACAGAAATTTTGTGGAAATTTAAACCATGCCTCCCATGATAGGAGATACCTTATAAAACATCGGTTGGAGCCTTTCACTCATGAACATTTAAGAAGGAGATAATTTAAATCCTGTTGTTTGGTGTGGTTTTTTGTTGTTATTCGTTTTGTTTTGTTTTTTTTTAATTTAGGGTTCCCCCCTCCCAAATGAATATGAGGCTGTAAAATGGACTTTGCTAGGAGACTACAACCTACTGTCTGTTATTACTAGGATGTACGCGACAACAACTCACTCAAGATAATTTCTTTAGTATTAGAATAATTTTGAACTTTAAAGGATTTCTGTTATCCTCTATGGCTCTAATTATAATGTACTTGTTACAGTTTTAAAAAGCAATGTGTATTCAGCATATACGGCAAGAAGAGTGGGGAGTAAAGTTTGCACACGCTCTTGACAACTCCAGTGACATTAATAGGTTGGGACCAAATCTTTGGAGTTTCTGAAATATGGAATCAGGCTCCTTCTCAGAAATGAGGAAAATCAGAGAAGTCAAACTACTACTGGGAAAAGAAATCTGAAATGTTACTTGGTAATGATGTAGGTGCCACATACTATTAACACTTTCTCAAAAAAACCCACATTTTTTCTTAAGTAGATAGTGTTGGTATCTTTTGTATCTCTTCCTCTGCCACCCAAAGATTTGTTCATTTTGGCATTTCTGTGGATTGCGAGTTTTGCAGGCCATGAAAGCAAAGGAAAAACTCATGCAGCATCTGCAAGTGGAAAGCTTTATTGTGAGCAAAGAGGATGGCTGAATTTTTCCTCTAATACCAAACTGAGTATTTCAGGTATAGTAGGAAATCTATAGATTTCCCTTAACTTCAGATCTTGTTTTGAAACCTTGGTTTCAGACTTTAGGGAAGGGAAGAGAATATAGCAGAAACAGATATGGAGTGGAAGGAAGATTTCACATTCCAGTGCATCTGGAGAGATTTATTCCCCACTTTTGAAGAGGTATTACAAAAAAAAAACAAACACAAAACACCCAAACCACAAACCCAAAACAACAGAATTACAGGTGTTTTTTAAATTTCTATTTTTATTGTCAGTCTGGCAAAGAAATTCTCAGCAAATACGTAACAGAGACTATAGAAACTGCGTAAAAAACAAGTCACTGAGTTATGACCACTCTACTACAATATGCAGGCAAATATTTTTTCTACCATACTTAGAATTACTACGCAGTTGAGAGTGTTAGCATGTTCATAGCTACCATCTGACACCACACCTTTTCAAAATCCCCGGAAGGTTACTTAATCTCATCACAGAGCATAGGGGTGTGAACTACAGTGATACTACTGAAATACTATTGCTACATGACTGAAGATTCTGCAGCACCAGCAAAATTCTCTTACCACAAAACCCCACTAACATTTGCTACTAAAAATAATGGAACACTAGAGGAAAATAATGGAGGGATGGGAGGTGTTGTCAGTAAATCCCAAATTCTTGTGAACAAATCCAAAATTTGGGGACAGTTCCATTATGACAACATATGATTTTGATTCCTAAAACACTGGGAGAATGTTAGCATTGAAACAGTACCAATTATCTGAAGAAGACATAATACATTTTCATTCACCTTCTTAACCTTTCAGTTGGGAGGGCTGAGCGGTGGAAAGAAAGGATAACGTCATACTTCCTTCTCTACTGCAGGTCTGGTGACAGAAGTTTCCTAGCTATATTGAATCAAAAAAGCACAGCCTTGGAATTAGAGCTTTTCCCATGAACCTAAATGCATGCAATATAGATGAGTAAATTTTTTGAATATGCTACATGAAAAACATGCAGTTGTGAAAGCCAGTAAATTGATATTAATCGTTCATCGAGTTTTGCAGTCTTTCTAATCTGACCTTTGGATTTCTGATACTGGAACTGTAATACATCAAGAGTAGTAATATTAAATTTATTGTAATCGCCTTTTTTTTTTTTTTAAAACTCTTCAGTTGATTTGTAATGATTTAGTTACTCCATGACCTCCACAGTTTTCATTGCCTCATAGCTAAAGAAATATGAGTGCATGCAGGACTGACTTGAGCCACAACAATACCGGGACTCAGGGGCCCAATGTCTGTTAGGCAAGATGTAAGGCAGGTCTGCTGCCACCTCTTTGCAGCGTCCCAACGACAGCACATTTCATGCAGGGGGAGAGCTTTGCTACGAGTATTGTGGCCCAGGGAGATCTGAGAAATAGGCGTTGCAAGAAATCAAGAGAAGAGAGAATGAAAGCACATAATTTATAAAACAGTTTGACTGAGCAAGTAAGTCCGATTACCTGCACTGTGCAACTATTGTCACGATGGCTCCATGGGGAGCACGTTCATTTGTCACTTCCACCGTACCGTATCTCAAGACATGCGAGTGTTACATCAAATGCATCCCTCAGCAGTCGGCTAGCAGCCTGCTTTCTGGCACATCTCAAATGTGTGGATAAATACTCAGGACTACGCACGCTGCTCTCCATCACTCTATTTCTAACCTCTTTCAGTGTCTGCACATGGGCTTTAATTCACTGGCTTTGGCTTTTCACCAGGTTACTCTCCATTACAGGTATTTGCGTTTGAAGTAGGTGAGAGTGCTCCTCCCGGGGCTCCAGGGTGTGAGGGACCCTGCACGGGGCAGGGTGCTGCCAGAGGGGCGTGACCCAGAGCGGGACAGGGTGGCATAGGCAGAGGGAGAGGTGGAACGGGGTAGGGTGGTGTAGGCAGAGCGGGACAAGGTGTTGTAGGAGGAGCGGGACAAGGAGCTGTATGGAGGGCGCGTGAGCGTGCCATAGGCAGTGCGGGACAAGGGGGAGTAGCCTGAGCGCCCTGCAGGGCTCCACGCTGAGCGGGAGGCAGTAGCCCATGTGGAGTGGGAGCCGGAGCGAGTGGTGGTGTCGCAGGAGGGGCCCCACTGAGGCCCACACACCGAGCGAGACCCTGGGGTGCCCGTGACACGGGAGACCGAGCGAGAGGTGGGGGCACAGAGGGAGCGGGCTGTGGCAGCTGCCAGGGGGTGT
>NW_008794458.1:2732527-2737357 GCF_000699145.1 Aptenodytes forsteri | reverse complement strand
GTCCCACGGGGCGGGGGGCCGGAGCCGGGGCACTCCCTATCTGCAGCCCTGCTGGGGTGGCGCTACGGGTGGCAGAGTGGGGCACCGGGGAAGCCGCTGGGCAGGGGCTTGGGGAACACACACCGTGGGCTACCGTGGTGCTCAGGGGTTGGGAGGGCAGGGTGGCCATTGGGCCACATGGAGGCTGGGTGGTGGTAGAAGGCGCAGAGCCACAGACAACATGCGAGATGGAGGCAGCAGGCACTGAAAGGGGAGCTGGTGGTGGCATTGGACTGCCAACAGCGTGGGCTACCGGAGAGCACACAGGGTGGGATGGTGGAGCAGACGTGTGGGTAGGGACTGCCTGGGTTGCCGTAGTGGGACCGGAGCCAGCCATGAAGTGGGTCAGCAGGGCACTCACCGCATTATTCGCGGGGACAGAGACAGAGTAGGACATCGGCCCCCCCCCACCTCCAGGCTGATGCACAGGAGCAGGACCCGTCTCAAACATCACGTGAGGCATAGGGGGGCACATGGGGTTGGATGTTGGGGCAGGCATGGAGCCGTACATGGACGGAGGCATCGGGGCGCACGTAGCGGGAGGCACGGTCTCACATATGACACGGAAGCCAGGATCACATCCCAGGTCGAAACCAGTATTGACGCTTGGATTGAAGCCTTGGTTGCAGATGGAGTTGCATAAGGGATGGCCCGCAGGGAGGTACACGAAGTCGTACACAGGCTGGCCCCCTGCACTGCAGTTTGGGTTGCACACCGGTATACATATATATTCACACATGGAGTTGAACGCAGGGTCCGCCACGGGGACAGGCCCAGAGCTGTTCACGGGGAGGGAGCCATTCTCACACACTGGGAGTGACCCGTTCTGGCTGACGGGCAGGGTGCCGTTCTGCCCTGCGGGGCAACACACTTCGGCCTTGGTGCATCCCTTGCAGTAGGCAAACTTGTGGCATCCGAAGTTGGCCAGGAGCCGGTGGCTGCCAAGCCTGTAAGGTGTGAACTCCACAATGGTCCGTGCCTGTTGGTTGGATGCCAGCGTTCCCAAACTGGACCGAGAGAAGGAAAAGAATTAGGACCCTGGGTAGCTCAGAGACTTGAAGCGGTACAAGATGAGCGCACACGATTAAGTTTGATTTGCTACGACATGTTTTCAGAGAAAAACTGTTATGGCAACTTCGTTATTCTTGCCTTCCTCCAAAAAACCACATTCTGTGTTGTGAAAAGCATGGTAACAACTTCTGTCCCAAAAGATCTGGAAAACTCCCATAGTCAGTTCTGTAATTGGAACTGGAAACTCATTCATGATCCTCTCTTGAATTCTGTAACACCCTTCTGCCTCAAAGATGTATTTACTGCTTCCCATTTCCAGTAGTCTAAGTTGGATTGGGCAGCTTTGTGGAATCAAGTTCATTATTATTCAGCGAGAACAATTCCTAATAGCTTCCCCTCAAAACTAGTCATATTTCTGTCAGTTCTCCTTGTCATGAAGAACAGCAATGCATATTAATGAACAGCCACTTTTCCTAGGATATTATAGCATCCTGGAAGTTTCCAGCTTCCTGTGATTAACGTGTTATGAGCTTAGAATGCATATTGCTATTTCTCACTGTCGTTTTCTAATTGTTCATGTATGTGGTGCCAGTTCATGAATATTTAGAGGAATTCTATTATAAACTCAATAGGATTATAAGGTATAGGGGACCCAGCTAGAATTTCTTGTAAAGAAAAGAGTACATTCCCTTTCAGACAGAAATTTGAAACACACACTTAAATTAAATCTTGAGAAAAATTAAGCAGCAGCATATCTTGCCAGCTTTAAATGATCCATCAGTTTCAAGAGGAGTGAGGCTTTTAATGGAGTCTCAAAGTAATAAGGGGCAAAAAGTCCTGTTCAGGTCCTAAACACCAAAAATATCAGACAAATTATCTTCCTCAAAACCTGCTCTGATCTAGCACACCTTAGTCAGCCCCCAATATTATCCCCATTTAAATAATTGATGATCTTACTCAATGGTCATCGGCTCTTTGAATAAACCACAGCCTTCTAACGTCATTACGCAGTTCTTCATATCTTCCTGGAGAGGATTGCAGAAGGAGATCTCTGCAGTACATGGTACTTTCAGCCTCGGCTGGCTCAGTAGCTAGTCAGAAAATAAACAAACACATTTTATGTTTTGTAACCCTTACAAAATTAACAATGAAGTAAATAAACATAAGAAAAAAAATTTAAAAAAGGATTATTCATACACGTTTCTTTCTGATTTACTTCTGTGATCTTTATACATCACTCTAGTTAAGAGTTATGTCAAATGTTATACATTTAAAATCACACTGATCTTGCTAAACTAAAAAAAAAAAAACAAACCACCACACAATAAAAAGAAAAGAAAAAAAGAATTTCAAGTTTATCGGCATTGTACCTAGGAAGTGGCCAACAGGAGTCCCCAAGTCTGTTCCTTAGATCACAAATCCCATAATTAAAGTTCTTTACCTTTACAATAACAGGTGGCCTGTTGATCACAATATCCCTGCTCACCATCAGAACTTCTCCACACTCTGGGTCTGAGACAGCAACTACTTTCATAATGTTGTGATCACAGAGATAAGGTCCATATTGACTATATGATATACACAGTGGAATTTTTTTCACTGTAAAACAAATTTATTTTAATTATTTTTTTCTGATTTTTTGGCTAATATTTCCACTTTCCTTCCTCCTGTACCCAGTTATTGACCAACATTCAAATAAGAAGATAAGAGAGGAAATTGATTTCCATGTCAATGTTTGACTGTAAAATCTGTTTGGAAAACATTTTGTAATGAGCTTTTTGTCATGTGGTTTGCTTGTTTCCAACTTGAGATTATGTGGGGCACATTTGTTTATTTATTGTTAAAAAGTGATATTATTAATTATTATTATTATTATTATTATTATTATTATTATTTTTGTCTGATAATGAAGTTTTAATTAAAAGAATCATTTTTCTTCCAGAAAAAGATATTAACCATGAAAACAAGTGTTTATGTTCTGATACATCTTTGCACTTCCCAGCATATGGTGTATCTAGAAATAATTACTTTAGTGCTCAAAACAAGTGTTTTACACTGGCTAATGTAAAACATTACATTCCTTCTGGCCAAAGGAAACAAATTGCTTTTCTGATAGACAGCTGCAACTTTATCTTTGTATTGAATATAGAATCCAGAATTGAACTTTTAGCGGAAACAAGTTTTTAAATGATCATAAGAATCTCTAAGGCTTGAGAAATTAAAGAAAGACTACAATTTACCTGTCACTATACATGCAGTATTGACATTGTGTTGATTTTTGAGTAATCACCCTAAAGTGAATTCAGCTATCAATATTTAACATTGTATTCATTTCACTTCCCACCACTATTAGGAAGTCTCCACTAATCCTAAAAAACAAACTATCTCCTGAAAAGAACAGTGGACAAAAGGGTATTAGACAAATTCACCTTCTTACCTTCCCTTGGACCCAATGTGACATTCACAGTGTCTTTCCAAAATTGATCCATTGGGCAACCACTGTAGGTTATTATTTGTGCGCACAAATTAAACCTCAGGTTTTTGTTTTCACTATGCAAATTTTCAAGCAGCCAGTGCAGTTGGACATCTTCACCATACATTGGGCAGTTAGCCATCTTTAACCTCATGTTAATACCAGAGTCACTCAAAAATGGGTTTTTCAGAGATGATAACTCTCTCTCAATATGACAGTTGGAAGCATTGCAGTACCCTGGGTGAATTCTTCTGTAAGCCCGGTAATAGGCTTCTTTGTTTTTCACAGAACCTGTTGAAGAAGATACATGAAAATGAATTTGCTGGAAGCACAAAAAGTCATATTTACCCAAATAATAAAGATAATTAAATTTCTTCCTCATCCTTCCTGAAACCTCATGTAGTGACTGGGTGTAGAACAAATCCACCAGATAATGAAACACAAGATACGGTAGTCTGAATGCATATAAGAAAATAAATATCTCAGAAAAACATTCAAAAAATTTATTTGACTTTTATTAGTTAAATTTAAAAATGGTCATGTAAATCTCAAAAGGTATAGTTAGTGCAAAACTCAAAATATAACTCTTTATAATGCTTAGGGTGAATATGAAATGCTACCATGTCTCTCAAAAGGCAAAACACACCATTCAAACAAAGAAACTATCAGTTGTTTTCTTTTTTGTTCCTGCTCAAAAAAAAAAAACAAAAAAACCCAGAGCTTGCGGTTTTACAATCAACTGTGATCCACTCTTCATTCCTTTGGGCAATTTTGCTGGTTGAACTCCTCCCTACTACTGGAAGATGAAAATCAGTAATCAGTATACCAAAGTAAGAACAACAAAATATCCTAATAATACATGAATTTAGTAAGTAAGCATATTTTCTGACAGACCTGGTACAAGAAACAAGAAGTAAGAAGTTAATCCTGGGTTTAAAAGAATATAGGGTTTTTTAGATTAACTAAAGTCTGCTAATATTTTAAACGACTGTACAGGTGAGACCAAAACATGTACATACTAATAGTGGTATTAAAAGGGCTGGAAGGCATGTCCTGTGAGGAGCGGCTAAGGACTTTGGGTTTGTCTAGTTTGGAAAGAGGAGGCCTGAAGGGCGACCTCACTGCTCTCTACAGCTTCCTGAGGAGGGGAAGTGGAGAGGGAGGTGCTGATCTCTTTTCCCTGGGATCCAGTGATAGGACGCGTGGGAATGGTTCAAAGCTGCACCAGGGGAGGTTTAGACTGGACATTTCTTTACCGAGAGGGTGGTCAAACACTGGAACAGGCTTCCTAGAGAGGTGGTCAATGC